>NW_024070188.1:82227364-82668989 GCF_014754425.2 Oryx dammah | reverse complement strand
CTGCTGCTGCTGCTGCTGCTGCTGCTGCTGCTGCTGCTGCTGCTGCTGAGTCGCTTCAGTCGTGTCCGACTCTGTGCGACCCCATAGACAGCAGCCCCCCAGGCTCCCCCGTCCCTGGGATTCTCCAGGCAAGAACACTGGAGTGGGTTGCCGTTTCCCTCTCCAGTGCATGAAAGTGAAAAGTGAAAGGAAAGTCGCTCAGTCGTGTCCGACTCTTAGTGACCTCATGGACTGCAGCCTACCAGGCTCCTTCATCCATGGGATTTTCCAGGCTAGAGTACTGGAGTCGGGTACCATTGCCTTCTCCGCTCCCTCACTGCAAGAGACTACAAAGTCCACTTCATTCCAGGCCTAGCAACAGTCTCACTGTCTGAAACGTTAAGGTATTATCTATATCAGGGCACGGTGGGGGGCTCCTTTTGATCCAGAGACGCTGCATTTAAGTCACCGGCCTCCCCGTCATCATACAGGATAGTTGAGTAAGAGATAAGAGACAATGAATAGCCCCTAAAGAACCCTGTGATACAAATTTTAATTCAGATACCCTCCCTTACACGACCATCTGGTCTATCACAGAACCATGGTGTTGTCTGGCGGATGTTAGACTCTTAAACTTACTGGAGGAGTCAGATATTTGCATTGGGCTCCCCTTATCCAGCTTCACCAAAACCGTTTATCCCCAAAGGAGGTGTTCTGGAATGAGGTGATTTATAAGAATAAAAGTACAGTATATGCTTAGATGCTTTTGAATTGTGGTGCTGGAGAAGTCTCTTAAGAGTCCCTTAGACAATAAGGAGATCAAACCAGTCAATCCTACAAGGAATCAACCAAATGTTCACTGGAAGGACTGATAACTGAAGCTCCAGTATTTTGGCCACCTGATGCAAAGAACCGACTCTTTGGAAAAGACCCTGTGGCTGGGAACGATTGAGGGCAGGAGGAGAAGGCGACAACAGAGGATGAGACAGTTGGATGGCATCACTGACTCAATGGACAAGAGTTTGAGCAAACTCCAAGAGATAGTGAAGGATAGGGAAGCCTGGCGTGCTGCCGTCCATGGGGGTGCAAAGAGTAAGACAGGACTTAGCAACTGAATGAGAACAAAGTATACTCCAGATGGTCAAAGACCAAAATTTGAAGGGAAAAATGGGCAAAGACATGAGTAGACATTTCACTCAGAAGAACAGCAATGACTGGTAAACAGGAAAGAACTGTTCATGCTCGCTTATAATGGAAATGCCCACTGAAGTGACAAGGCTGTGGAGAAACAGTGCTTATACGTTTTCTGGTGGGAATGGGAAAATGATTCAAGCCCTATGGAGTGCCAGAATTATGTATGCACTCATTCTTAGGTCTTGCAGTTTCAAGTCTAACACTAACCTTACTCTGAAAATACACCTTCACATACAGAAAGAACATGTGGACAAGGTTACTTGTGACAATGTCATCACAAAAGTTTGGAAATAAATGTCCATTAATAGGGAATTGGTTAGACATGATAGATCCACATCATGGAATACAATGCCGCCAGAAAAACAGAATGAGGATGATATCTGTTACTTTGAAATACGTGCCAGGCTATTTGGAAAATTGGAAGCTTGTCCCATAAACTTTAAAAAGAACCCAAAGTTGATAGCACATTAAAATACACTTAACTCTAAGTCACGTTGGTAATGTAACTATGTTGTTACATGAAGAAAAGAATTCCACAGGCCTTCTGGACACAGTACTTTAAGAGAATTATCTGTGGTGGGATGGCTTAGGATAAGAAAAAAAAAAACTGCAAAGGAATCTTCAGTTTCAATCAGATGTTTATAATTAATGGTAATATTGTTTCTGTGGTTTTGAAACTACGTATATTGGGTAATACAAATATTTTAATGTTCTCATGTATAAGACTTTGTAAGAGAAAATGAGATACAAATATAAGATCAAAGAAGTTCGGAAAAAACTTGTAAGGGTCTTCCCTGGTGGCTCAGTGGTAATGAATCTACCTACAATGCAGGAGACCCCCAGGAAGATCCCCTGGAGAAGGGAATGGTCAGCCCACTCCAGTATTCTGGCCTGGAGAATCCCACTGACAGAGGAGCCTGACAGATTACAGTCCATGGGCTCACAAAGAATTGGACACGACTTAGTGACTAAACAGACTGAACACACACAACACATATATTTAAATTGGATACATCAATTTGAGCACATGATTTAAAAAATAGATTTACTACTTTTGTGCCCCAAAAGGGCCTAGGAGCACTGGTCCATGACCAACTGTCCCAGTTTCCCGGAGACTGAGGGGATTTGCCAGGATGTTGCACTTTGTGTTAAAGCAGGAAGTGTCCCAGGCAAGCACAGTGACTAGACACTTCAGAGTAACGCTGAGGGAACCTCGCCTCGTGGCTTCTAAATTCCATTCCCACTAAATAGAATGAGAACTCCATGGAGAATTGGCTAATGCCTGATGGAGCAGGGAAAGTGCAAGATGAATGAGACATTACGTTATGCCTGCATGAAAAGGTGTTGCTTAGTAAAGGTGTGGCTTAGGCTAATAAAGATGTCAACAGGACTTTTAGAACAGGCAAAACTAACTGATAGGGATAGACGTCAAATCCATGCTTGGCTCAGAGTGGAACAGAGCAGGAATTGGTTGGACAGGAACACGGGGGAGTTTTGGGGGTGATGAAAATATTCTAAATCATGATTGCAGTGGTGATAATTCAGTATATAGGGCTTCCCTGGTGGCAGAGTGGTAAATAATCTGCCTGTGATACAGGAAATGAAGGAGATGCAAGTTTGATCCTTGGGTTGGGAAGATCCCCTAGAGAAGGAAATGGCAACCCATTCCAGTATTCTTGCCTGGAAAAATTCCAAGCACAGGAAAGCCTAGCAGGCTACAGTCCATGGGGTCGCAAAGAATCAGACATGCTGAGTGACTGAGCGTGCATGCACAGCTAAGTATGTAAGTTTGTCAATATTCAACAGTACAACGAAAATGGGTGCACTTAATGTAAACTATACCTGATAGAAATTTTATCCTCATTCGTATGTAAATTGTACTTCAGTGATGTGTGGAAATGAAGACCAGCCAAATGAGAAAAGCAAAGTCTTATTTCTTCAGAGTCAGAGTCAAGTCAACCACCATCTCTTGCATTTTGGCAGAGGCAGGCAGAGGAGTGGGAGGGCTTCATTGTGCAAAGAAAGAATGGCTTCAGGTATGCCCTGCTGGAGGCTGTTGGCACAGAGAAGCTGGAAGCAGGTATCTGGAAGCAAGGTTGCCTGTCTGTTTAGGGGTGCTTATTTGGCTTTCTCTGGTTGGTTCTAAGTTGAAAGTGGGGACAAATATTAGAGAAGCTGTTGGTTTTTAAGTAGGTCAGGGCCATTTTGAGCCGATTGTCATACATTATTATTTACCTTCCTGGATTGTTACTTGTGATAGCAGCCTGACTTCCTCCAACTGTGACTTACAGCAGGCTGGCTTCTGGGGCTGGTTATCAGAGATAAGGGGATTGGTTTCCCGGGGCAGGCGGCTGCAGGTTGTGGGTCAGAGTTTCTTTTTTCATATTTGGTCAGGCCATGTCCTTTGGTATATTCAATCTTCAGAAGTAAATTTTTAAAAGACACAGGAACTAGCTTGAAGAATCTCCCACGGGCCAAGTTTAAGGCAAATTTAGCATCAGGTGAAGACTACAGGGACTTCTCTGGTGGTCCAGTGGCTAAGACTGCATTCCCAATGCTGGGGGAGCCAGTTTAGAGCCAGGTCAGGAAACTAGATCCCACATGCCACAACTGAAGATCCCTGATGCCAGGACAAAGATCAAACAAAGATCCTGCCTACCACACCCAAGACCCTATGTAACCAGATGAATGAATGAACAATAAAAGAAAATGACTGGAATTGATTGTAAGTACTGAACAAATAAAAATCTATGACTCTGAAGTTACACTTGATAAGAGACAAAGGGGGTGGGGGCTGGTTTTCCATCACTGGAAATGACTTACACCAGCTTCTTATGAAAATTAGTTATTAAAAGTAAAAATAGTACTTGCCCTGCCTTTTTTTTTTTTTTTTTAAGGACTAGTGTGGTTCACTCTGGGTGGATGAGAAGAAACTCTTCTTTACAATAGGGTACTAGCAAATAAATATAAATGAGGTAATCAGGAGATAACTGTTATGCAGTAAAGAAATCTTTGGGGACTCCCCTGGTGGTCCAGTGGCTAAGATTTTGCACTCCCAATGCAGGGGGCTCAGGCTCCATCCCTGGTCAGGAAACTGGATCCTACATGCCACAGCTAAGACCTGGCACAGCCAAATAAATTTTTAAAAATAAGTGTTAAAAAAAGAAATGATTCAGGAAAGATCATCAATGGACTTTAAAACCTTTATGTGTTGACAGGACTTCCCTCTGCAAATCGTGGCTAATTCCTGGCCATATTCCAGTCAGATGAGGCAGGTGCATTCCCACTTTAAACAGGGGACCATTTCTTCTGTGAAGTTAGAGCTCAAGTGCCCAGGTCAGGGCCTGCTGCATTATTGATGCTCAGGTGTACTTTTGTTGACTGAATGAAACTGCATGTCATTAAAACAATCTTCTCTTGTGTTACTTTGGTGGTATCTCTCAAAGTCTAGATCAAGAACAGCAGGATCTGAGCCTTCCCTGGTGGTCCAGTGCTTAAGGATCTACCTGCCAATGCAGAGGATTCAGGTTTGATCCCTGGTCAGGGAACTAAGATCCCACGTGCTGCAGAGCAACCCAGCCTGTGCGTCACAGCTGGAGGTCTGAGAACCACAATGAAGAGCCCACACAAAGCAATGAAGACCCAATGGAACAACAAAAAAAGGTCCAAATTAAAAAAAAATTTTTTTTGGTCATGCCAAGTAGTATATGCAGGATCTTAGTTCCCTGACCAGGGATTGAGCCTGAAGTGCAGAGTCTTAACCATTGGCCCACCAGGGAGGTCCCAGGAAAAAATTTTAAATTTTTCTGAAGGTAAAGCACTTGCATTCATGGAATAAGAATTTGAATCTTGTGTCTTTAAAACCAGCTGAAAAATTTCCTCCCACATTCAGCCTTAATGAGATATATAACTGACAGATAAAACGGTAAGATTTAAAAAAAAAATAAAGCCTTTAGACGACAGATTGTTGGGAAATAGGAGGATTCATGAGGCTCGGAAGGATCACCTCACAGGTGATCTAGTTGCAAAAGGAACGCGCTTGTATAGTGGTGCCACCTGGTGGTCACCGCCTGAACTGGTCAAATTCTGAATCTGAAATGGTGGGACAAGCTCCAATTTACAGGAAACACAGGAGAAAGAGTAGTGGTAGTACAAGTTTAACGGTGCTACCAAATTAATTATTCCCCCAAAAAAAACCTTTGTGAAACGATAAACAATTTTTTATTGAGCACCCCAGTTAAACCTAGTGAAGTGTCACTATGCAGCCAGTTTCAAGCTGCAATTTCAAATGAGATGTCGAAGAATGAAGAAGGTTGAGTGAGTCAGTGAAAGTCGCTTAGTCGTGTCCGACTCTCTGCGACCCCGTGGACTATACAATCCATGGAATTCTCCAGGCCAGAAGACTGGCACAGGTACCCTTTCCCTTCTCCAGCAGATCTTCCCATCCCAGGGATCAGACCCAGGTCTCCTGGGTTGCAGGCAGATTCTTTACCTACTGAGCCACAAGGGAAGTCCATGAAGAAAGTTACTTACATATTATTGTTTTAAATGGCACATGTGATCGATTTAGATTGGTTTAAGTAAAGTGGTCACTTCTTTCCCATCAGACTACTACTCAGCCCATAACCTAGAACCCTCCTACTTTGATTTTAGTTCACTTCAGTTCAGTCGCTCAGTCGTGTCCAACTCTCTGCAACCCCGTGAATCGCAGCACGCCAGGCCTCCCCGTCCATCACCAACTCCCGGAGTTCACTCAGATTCACGTCCATCGAGTCAGTGATGCCATCCAGCCATCTCATCCTCTGTCGTCCCCTTCTCCTCCTGCCCCCAACCCCTCCCAGCATCAGAGTCTTTTCCAATGAGTCAACTCTTCGCATAAGGTGGCCAAAGTACTGGAGTTTCAGCTTTAGCATCATTCCTTCCAAAGAAACCCCAGGGCTGATCTCCTTCAGAATGGACTGGTTGGATCTCCTTGCAGTCCAAGAGACTCTCAAGGGTCTTCTCCAACACCACAGTTCAAACGCATCAATTCTTCGGTGCTCAGCTTTCTTCACAGTCCAACTCTCACATCCATACATGACCATTGAAAAAACAATAGCCTTGACTAGAGGGACCTTTGTTGGCAAAGTAATGTCTCTGCTTTTGAATATACTATCTAGGTTGGTCATAACTTTTCTTCCAAGGAGTAAGCGTCTTTTAATTTCATGGTTGCAGTCACCATCTGCAGTGATTTTGGAGCCCCCCCCCCAAATAAAGTCTGACACTGTTTCCACTGTTTCCCCATCTATTTCCCATGAAGTGATAGGACCAGAGGCCATGATCTTCATTTTCTGAGTTGGCTTTAAGCCAACTTTTTCACTCTCCTCTCTTACTTTCATCAAGAGGCTTTTTAGCTCCTCTTCACTTTCTGCCATAAGGGTGTTGTCATCTGCATATCTGAGGTTATTGATATTTCTCCCGGCAATCTTGATTCCAGCTTCTGTTTCTTCCAGTCCAGCGTTTCTTATGATGTACTCTGCATAGAAGTTAAATAAGCAGGCTGACAATATACAGCCTTGACGTACTCCTTTTCCTATTTGGAAACAGTCTGTTGTTCCATGTCCACTTCTAACTGTTGCTTCCTGACCTGCATACAGATGTCTCAAGAGGCAGGTCAGGTGGTCTGGTATTCCCATCTCTTTCAGAATTTTCCACAGTTCATTGTGATCCACACAGTCAAAGGCTTTGGCATAGTCAATAAAGCAGAAATAGATGTTTTTCTGGAACTCTCTTGCTTTTTTGATTATCCAGCGGATGTTGGCAATTTGATCTCTGGTTCCTCTGCCTTTTCTAAAACCAGCTTGAACGTCAGGGAGTTCACAGTTCACGTATTGCTGAAGCCTGGCTTGGAGAATTTTGAGTATTACTTTACTAGCATGTGAGATGAGTGCAGTTGTGCAGTAGTTTGAGCATTCTTTGGCATTGCCTTTCTTTGGGATTGGAATGAAAACTGACCTTTTCCAGTCCTGTGGCCACTGCTGAGTTTTCCAAATTTGCTGGCATATTGAGTGCAGCACTTTCACAGCATCATCTTTCAGGATTTGAAATAGCTCAACTGGAATTCCATCACCTCCACTAGCTTTGTTCATAGTGATGCTTTCTAAGGCCCACTTGACTTCCCATTCCAGGATGTCTGGCTCTAGGTGAGTGATCACACCATCGTGATTATCTGGGTCATGAAGATCTTTTTTGTACAGTTCTTCTGTGTATTCTTGCCACCTCTTCTTAATATCTTCTGCTTCTGTTAGGTCCATACCATTTCTGTCCTTTATCGAGCCCATCTTTGCATGAAATGTTCCCTTGGTATCTCTAATTTTCTTGAAGAGATCTCTAGTCTTTCCCCTTCTGTAGTTTTCCTCTATTTCTTTGCACTGATCACTGAGGAAGGCTTTCTTATCTCTTCTTGCTATTCTTTGGAACTCTGCATTCAGATGGTTATATCTTTCCTTTTCTCCCTTGCTTTTCACTTCTCTTCTTTTCACAGCTATTTGTAAGGCCTCCCCAGACAGCCATTTTGCTTTTTTGCATTTCTTTTCCATAGGGATGGTCTTGATCCCTGTCTCCTGTACAATGTCATGAGCCTCATTCCATAGTTCATCAGGCACTCTATCTATCAGATCTAGGCCCTTAAATCAATGTTTCACTTCCACTGTATAATCATAAGGGATTTGATTTAGGTCATACCTGAATGGTCTAGTGGTTTTCCCTACTTTCTTCAATTTCAGTCTGAATTTGGCAATAAGGAGTTCATGATCTGAGCCACAGTCCGCTTCTGGTCTTGTTTTTGTTGACAGTATAGAGCTTCTCCATCTTTGGCTACAAAGAATGTAATCAACCTGATTTCGGTGTTGACCATCTGGTGATGTCCATGTGTAGAGTCTTCTCTTGTGTTGTTGGAAGAGGGTGTTTGCTATGACCAGTGCATTTTCTCAGCAAAACTCTATTCGTCTTTGCCCTGCTTCATTCCGCATTCCAAGGCCAAATTTCCCTGTTACTCCAGGTGTTTCTTGACTTCTACTTTTGCATTCCAGTCCCCTGTAATGAAAAGGACATCTTTTTGGAGTGTTAATTCTAAAAGGTCTTGTAGGTCTTCATAGAACCGTTCAACTTCAGCTTCTTCAGCGTTACTAGTTGGGGCATAGACTTGGATTACTGTAATAATGAATGGTTTGCCTTGGAGACGAACAGGATTGCATCCAACTACTGCATTTCGGACTCTTTTGTTGACCATGATGGCTACTCATTTCTTCTGAAGGATTCCTGCCCACAGTAGTAGATATAATGGTCATCTGAGTTAAATTCAGCCATTCCAGTCCATTTTAGTTCGCTGATTCCTAGAATGTCAACGTTCACTCTTGCCATCTCTTGTTTGACCACTTCCAATTTGCCCCACGCCCGAGGCCAGGGACGGCGGCCGGGAGGAGCTACCCCACGTCCAAGGAGTGGTGGCTGCGCGGATGCAGGAGGGCTGAGAGGAGCTATTCCACCTTCAAGGTCAGGTGGGGCGGCAGTGAGGAGATACCCCTGTCCAAGATAAGGAGCAGCGGCTGAGCTTTGCTGGAGCAGCCGTGAAGAGATACCCCAGTCCCAAGGTAAGAGAAACCCAAGTAAGACGGTAGGTGTTGCAAGAGGGCATCAGAGGGCAGACACACTGAAACCCTACTCACAGAAAACTAGTCAATCTAATCACACTAAGACCACTAGTTCTTGTCTAACTCAATGAAACTAAGCCATGCCTGCGGGGCCACCCAAGATGGGCAGGTCATGGTGAAGAGGTCTGACAGAATGTGGTCCACTGGAGAAGGGAATGGCAAACCACTTCAGGATTCTTGCCTTGAGAACCCCATGAACAGTATGAAAAGGCGAAATGATAGGATACCAAAAGAGGAACTCCCCAGGTCATTAGGTGCCCAATATGCTACTGGAGATCAGTAGAGAAGTAACTCCAGAAAGAATGAAGGGATGGAGCCAAAGCAAAAACAACACTTTGATTTAGGAGCCACCTAATAAAGTATTAATAGGGAAACCAGAAGAAGAAATGGAAAAGGTATTTGTGGGACTTCCCTGGTGGTCCACTAGCTAAGACTCTGCAGTCCCGATGCACGTGGCCAGGGTTCCATCCCTGGTCAGGGAACTAGATCCCACATGCTGCTTGCCTCAAATAAAAGATCCCTTCTTCTACAACTGAGACCCGGTGCAGCCAAATAAATAAATCAATATTATATGGAAAGGGTATTTGCAGTAAGTGTGGCTTTTTATCTTTGCACCCAAGAAGTCTAGGGAGCCTGGAGATGGGCAGAGTTAGTCCTTGGAGAAGTAGCAGTGGCGATTCGCAGAAGCGCTCCTGAGCGCAGAGCTCACGTGGCCTTCACCATGGGCACATCATGCTCTTCCGTGAGTCAGTTCCTTAGCTTCGCCCATCCTTTCTGTCTTCAGTGTTCTTTCCACTCCTCTTTAGCAGATTATCTGCCATTCCTCACTAGCAATCAGTGTTAAACACCTTATTTACTTTAACTAATTGTGCACTCAAATATAGAGCTTTGTGGTTTTACACCTAGAGGAGCTAAACCAAGCTTTGTAGATGAATTTTCTAAGCTAGTGGGTTCTACATTGGCCTGCTCACAATTTTTCTGTGAGCTGCATTGCAGTATGCCAACCCAATCTAATCCTTCAGTCTTAGTCAACACATTTTGTAACCACCATTAAAGCTAATGATATTTAGTCTTCATTGTCTTTGCAGATCATAAAGAACTCCGCTGGTATTCCTATATATATATACTAATTAGGTTTCTATCATATTTTTTTACTAGTACAGCTTTTCAAATTCTATTTCATTGTACCTATCTCCTTGAACGTAATGCTGAATGCTTTTCCAGGCTTTGCTTCCTTGTATTGATTTGAATCAACATATTTGTCATATAGGGCTTCCCTAGTGGCTTAGATGGTAAAGAATCTGCCTGCAATTCAGGAGGTCCAGGTTTGATCCCTGGGTTGGGAAGATCCCCTGCAGAAAGAAACGGCAACCCAGTCCAGTATCCTTGCCTGGAGAATTTCATGGACAGAGGGGCCTGGTGAGCTACAGTCCACAGGGTAGCAAAGAATTGGACATGACTGAGCGACTAACACTTTCACTTTATTTTGTCATATACCCTAGAAATATTTATTAGATACCTGCCACTATTGTACTAGGTACACAGTCTTCCAAGGAAATTTTTATCTTTGAAATAGTGGCTATACAGTTGGGTTTTAGTCATTCTGAATCCTTGGTGGGAGCCAGGAGCAGAGATATTAGAGGCAGGGGGAACTCAGACTCACTTGTTCTTGGAAACAGGCTTGTCTAGTTACGGGGAAATCTCTTCATTAGGAAAAATAAAGGCGGCCCTTGGAGTTGATTTCCCTGCCTTGCTCTCCATTCGTCGTAAGTAACAGTACTTTCTGAAAAGGATTCAACGTGCCAGCACGATTAAGCAGCCTCCTCCTGACCCCCACGAGGGTACCAGGGCACCTCTGCTGGGAGCCGTGTTCTCCTTCCTGCTCTCGGCCCCCAGACCGTGTTCGAGTCGTGATACCTTCAGCCCATGGGTGAACGATCATTGGTATGAGCCCAGGGTTTCTTAATGGCACTGCTATTGGTATTTTGAGTAAGACAAATCTTGTTTGATGTGTAGAAGGGTTCTGTGCATTTTAGAACATTTAGCATCCTTAAACTAATCCATGACATGCCAGTAGCACCTCTTTGTTTTTTAACTGTGATGACCAAAAGTGCCCCTTCTATATTTCCAGTACCTCCAGAGGAGCAGGGTGCCCCTGCTAAGAACCCGTCAGTTGTGGGCACTGTGGTCTTCATAAAACAGTGACACCTGCTTTCTTGCAGGCAGACGTGGCCAGTTGACCAGTTCTGGCCAAGACCAGAAGATGACTTCTGGGGCTTCCGAGAAAGACTTTGCCCTCTGACAAGAGAGATGAGTCTGAGGAGAAAAAGTGTCCGTTCCCCCCTCCACCCCCGCCCCACGCCACCTTCCTTCTCACAACAGGCTGGGAGGGGCCGCGATGCCTGCCTCTGTAGAAACGTCTTATGACCCTGAGCCTGAGGGCCAAGTGGGAGAACAGGGTGGAAAGTCCCTGGATCCTGGATGACGTTGGTGAGCTGCCAAACTAAAGCAGGGGCTGCCAGCCAACGGGCTTTCCATGAAGTAAAATGAAAATCTCCTGAATGTTTTAAACCCCTGTCCGTCAGGATTCCTGTTACCCATTGCAAAACACATGCTGACTTACACAGAGAAAAAGGGCATTTGCATGATAAACAAGTTAAAGAAAAGGGAAAGTTACCAACAAAGTAGGGTTTTCTCAGGATAAAAATATGTATGTGTGTATATGTATATACATACCTATATGTATATAATAATTCCTTTATATATATAATATATATAAGATGATACAGGAATTCACTTGTAGAGAGCCGACTATTCAAAGTCTTAAGATATGAACTGTGTTTCCTTTACCCACGCATCAAAATAATTGACCTTCCTGAAGCATTTTGCTTTATTATTGTTGTTTTGACAGCACGTTATGACTACAAGTCATTGTTCAGCAGTGTGGTAAAGCAGACGTTTAAATCCCATTATTCACTTTCAAAAAATCAAACTCATACGGACCCCAGTACATTAAAAATATAAGAGGCTTGGAGAACCTTATTTCCAGAACTTTTCAAAATAGTATTCTGTTTAGTCTCACCAACTGGGTTTAACCTATGGGAGCAATAGATAAATTCTGTTGGGTCAAACACTCAGTGAAACCTCTTCGAAGATTCTTTGCCAACTGAGCTACCACAGAACCCCAGTTTTGAAAAAGGAAAGATTTATTTCCTTTTTAGATTAAAGACCTACCAGCTCAGGAGACAGTCCACATGGACACCATATGCCTGATTCCCCAGGACAAACCGCCAATCTATTCTTCTGTCAGGACAATCGTGCTGGACTCTGGGCAGTTGTTCTAATACTGACCGTGCTGACCACCTGCTACAGAGGGCTGATAGGACCAATATCAGATTTATTTTCATTGCTCTTTCCTGCCTTTATTAACCTCTGAACTATTCTCCTGCGTCCCACTCATCTGTGTCTGCCAGTCAAGTCCAGACCTTCATATTTTCTCCTAGTTGGTTCCCAGACACCCATCAAAAACCATCTTGCTTTTCTAATAGAATTGAGCAAGGGTTCATGTGGCCACAGTGCAGAAAGCCAAATTCTAGCAGAGGGTGTTTGCAGCAATGTAAGGGTTAATTTGCAAGGAATCAGGCAAGGGAGTGGGAGACAAGCCTCAGATCCACTCCACCGTGGTCTGTGAGTTAGGGGTGTTTTAAAGAAACCCGGGTTAATCGTCATCTTGTGACATTTCTCTCTCTCTTTTTTTTTTTGGTCACACTGTGAGGCATTTGGGATCTTAGCCCCCCTGACTTGGGATGGACCCTGCACCCCTTGTGCTGGACGGAATCTTAACCATTGGACCACCAGGGACGTCCCTCTTGTGACATTTCTAAATCGTGGTTTTGGAGATCAGAATGTTTACCATTCTCTGACCAGGTGGTCCATGGCTCCAGGGTCTGTGAACTCACCTTGCCCCAGAGAGACAACCCGAGTGTGTCCATCAGTGACGAGATCTACAACAGCAGATACGCTACCACTTTAATGATGTCATCGACACAACCATCTCAGCCATCTGACTCTGGTTGGTTAGCATTTGGTCAGCACAGGATTGAGATTAGAGGAGACAAAGAAATTGAGGGCAGAGGAGACAAGCAAGGCAATCAAGGTTTGGATAGAGGTTAATCGTGAACTCAGCAAGAGAAGTCAGTTTTCGGGAGATTTGGTCTACAATTCCAGGAGAGTTCCATCCCTGGGGAAATGGAGTAGACACACATTTCCATGTTACTCTCGGTAAGCACAACTAAAAACCCCAGATGTTGCATGTGAATCAACCACAGTCAGACACATTGGTTGGGGATCTCAGGACCCTTGGCTTTGCTTTGACTTCATAAACCCCAGGGGCTTCCCAGGTGGCGCTAGTGGTAAAGAATCCACCTGCCAATGCAGGAGATGCAAGAGATGGGGGTTTGATCCCTGGGTCAGGAAGATTCCCCTGGAGAGGGAAATGGCAACCCACACCAATATTCTTGCCTGGAGAATCCCCTTGGGCAGAGGATCCTGGTGGGCTACAGTCCATGGGGTTGCAAAGAATCGGACTTGACTGAGTACACACAAACACACATAAACCCCAGAAGCAGGCACACTGGAAAGTATAGACAAAGCATGCCCCCTTCAACCTCCAACAAAAGCCTGTTCCCTGTAACCAGGACCTGGGAAGGGGCAGCCCAGCAAGACAGAGACCCTGTGGACAGCAACCACTCTCTCCGCCATTCACTCCTGAACAGGCTTCTGATCTGAACCCCGACAAGCCTGGATGTGGTTAACTGGAGTCGCACCAGGGCTGGCTTACCCCAACACCTGGGCACTGGAATCAGTCATCTGATACAATTTTTCAAAGGACTGCAGAACAGGAAATGCTTCAGAGTTTTCTGGGAAAGAGCACCACCTAGTGAGGAACCAGAAGCAAAAATGGAAATACTGTGCCTCCAAGCCCTCTGGTCAGAGCCAAGTCAAGGCCAAGTCACTACCCAGGCCCAGCCAGGGCGGGCGCAGTTGGGTGCGTGCAGTCAGGAGAAGGGACTGGTGAAGCCCAGATGGAATGTGCTAGAATGTTCCAGTTCAAAGCCGGGCTCATCCCTCTTAGGACGGGGAAAGTCTGAATGGGACTCGTCACCCGGTGGGGGACTCAGGGAAGCTCAAGGTCTGGCTGGGTTTCTGGAGAGAAAAAGAATACGGGGGTGAGGGGAGGGTATAGGCAGAAAGAGAGCTGGGAAACTGTTCCTAATGCTCTGCTGGATGTTTCCACATGGCGTTTCTTTATTCCTCACAGCCAGACATCTAGCGCTTGTGCTTGTCCCATTTCACAGGTGGGACAGCTGAGGCACAGAGAGTCAATAATTAACACCGATATCGAGGGGTGACCAGCTTGGATGAATTTAAGTTGATTTCAGAGTCCACCTGAACCTACGCAACAGGCTTCCCTTTAGGGACATATGCAAAAATAGAAACCATTAGCAAAGTAATAGCCCAGCTACTGCAAAGCATGTAACTCAGTTCAGTTCAGCTGCTCAGTCGTGTCCAACTCTCCGATCCCATGGACGCCAGGCCTCCCTGTCCATCACCAACTCCCATAGTTTACTCAAACTCATGTCCATCGAGTTGGTGATGCCATCCAACCATCTCATCCTCTGTCATCCCCTTCTCTTCTTGGCCTCAATCTTTCCCAGCATCAGGGTCTTTTCTAAGTAGTCAGCTCTTCGCATCAGGCAGCCAAAGTATTGGAGTTTCAGCTTCAGCATCAGTCCTTCCAATGAACGTTCAGGACTGATCTCCTTTAGGATGGACTGGTTGGATCTCCTTGCAGTCCAACGGACTCTCAAGAGTCCTCTCCAACACCACAGTTCAAAAGCATCAGTTCTTCGGTGCTCAGCTTTCTTTATAGTCCAACTCTCACATCCATACGTAACTACTGGAAAAACCATAGCCTTGACTAGACGGACCTGTGTTGGATGTTTAACTTCATCAGGCGGATATTATGATGAAGTTCCCCAAACTTGGAAATTCCTTATGTTCTGCCTGTAAACCCTTGAGCTGAATAATAAGCCTCCCTCTCAGTAGGAGAAACCTTAGATACAGAGGAAGGTTTTCTTTTTGCTCCCTAGGAAATAAATGCTGAATATAGCCAAACAATCCAGTAAGTTTGAGTCATGCTTCTGTCCCACTGGAGGAATAGCCGCATGGTAGTGAGAGCAGGTTTGGGTATGAGGCAAGGTAAGAGGGGTTGCAGTGGCCCCAGTCTTTTTTTTCTTTAAGTATTTACTTATTTATTTAATTTTCGGCTACACTGGGTCTTGGTTGCTGCACGCAGGCTTTCTCTAGTCGTGGTGCGTGGGCTTCGCATTGCGGTGGCTTCCCTTGTTGTGGAGGCCAGAGTGCAGCCTCAATGGTTGTGGGGCACAGGCTCAGTTGCTCCGTGGCATGTGGGATCTTCCCAGACCAGGGATCGAACCCATGTCCACTGCATTAGCAGCCAGATTCTTAACCACTGGACTACCAGGAGAGTCCCCCAGAGTCTTCATTAATGAGGAACACTAGGCTGTCCAAGGCTATGTCCAGAAAGCACGGGAAACGGAGATGTGTTTAGATGAACAAGTGTTGTCAGAGGCCCATTCTAGGAGCAGAGCTGAGGGGGAGACATGTGGTGGTACCCACTAGTTACATCCAAGTAGGGCCCAGGCAGAAGTGCCGATGCTGAGAAGAGGACCAAGCCTCTAGATGAAGGGGACGGGTGAGGGTAAGAAGCATTTACAGGCCTCTGACACTGGAAACAGCGAATGAACAATACGTACATGATCAAAGCCTGCAGATCCATGTGCTTGCTCCATATAGGAAGGCATTAGAAAGAGGCAAGAATTTAATAAGTTTTTACAGGATAAACCATGGTATGACTTTGACCTAGGTATTTATCTACACTCCACCATGTACTTGGCTTCAGCCTTGGCCTTTGGAAAACTGGAGTCAAGAGCTGTCTACAGGATCATTTGGGCCATCCCTGACCTCGTGCGGGAGGAGTGATTGTGTAAGAGCTTAGATTACCACCATATTCAACTGCAGTAATGACATTGGTCATATTACCAAGGCGTGTTTTTCAGATTAATTTCAAACTCTAGCGAGTGCCTAGATGTGGCGTGGGCTGACAATCATCCTAGGTTCTGTGTTCACTGAAATTTTATCAGTCAGTTGTATAAACTTATATTCATTATATAAGAATGTTAAAGGAGCTAAATACAAATCCTTTATTTATTATCATTGCTTAAATTCTAATAAACATTTACTGACTCAAGAGAATATAATTGTCTTCCTAAAGTTACCTACTTCATACTCAATATTCTTTTTTAAAAAAAAGATTTATTTATTTATTTTTGGCTGCACTGGGTCTTCGTTGCCGTGTAGGCTTTCCTCTAGTTTTGGTGAGCGGGGCTACTCTTCCTTGTGATGTCTTCTCTTGTTTCGGAGCACCAGCTCTAGAGCAGAGGCTCAGTAACTGTGGTTCAGAGGCTTAGTTGCTCTGAGGCATGTGGAATCTTCCCCGAGCCAGGGATCCAACTGGTGTCCCCTGTGTTGGCGGGCAGATTCTTATCCACTGTACCACCAGGGAAATCCTGCTTGTCTTAATAAGAGGATAATTTTATTTATTTTTAATAAAACCGGATTTATTCTTGAATTTAAAAGGTTCATTCTGTGAGGGTGCTGTTTGTCTTTGATCAAACTTTGATCATAACAATTGGCTAATTTAGGCATTCAACTGAAGTGCACACTGGTTGCATTACTCAGATCTTTAGAATGTGACTAGTAGAATTATCATCATATTTCTTGGTATCCTGTGAATATTAATCGCATCCTTTTTATTTATCAAATATATGTTTTTAAAGTCTTTATTGAATTTGTTACATTATCACTTCTGTTTTATGTTTTGGTTTTTTAGCTGCGAGGCATGTGGGATCTTCGGTCCTCGACCAGGGATCGAACCTGTGTCCCCTACATGGGAAGTCTTACCCATGGGACCACCAGAGAAGTTCCTTAACTGACATCTTCACATTTATTACACCTTAATATGTATATTTGTGTGTGTGACAGTCACCTGTTAGACACTCATCAAGCCCATTTCCTCCTCTTCCTCGTCACGGAAGTCAGCTACTTGGTTCTGCTTCTCTTACAGTCAGACACAGCTGCAAGACTGAATTCCAGAAAATGGTTTGTGGGCAGGGGATGTATGGCATTTCCAGGCTGGGCCGGTTAACACCTTTCTCATTCTCTTTCTCACCTGCCCACCAATGGAGAGGAGGCCGGGGACACGAACCCTGAAATATACACACCAATGCTGGAATATACAATGTCAACCCTGGGGAAGTGGGAGCTTGTCTGTCAGAGCAGCTACTCTTACTAATACTTTTCTAAAGGAATTGGTGAAAAGTTTGAAAACAACTCAGGAAGCCATTAAATGTCTAGAAGAATCTAAGTTGTAATTTTGCACAAAGCAAAAGTTGCTCAGTCGTGTCCGACTCTTTGCAATCCCATGGGCTGTAGCCTGCCTGGCTCTTCCGTCCATGGCATAATTCAGGCAAGAATACTGGAGTGGTTTGCCATTCCCTTCTCCAGAGGATCTTCCAGACCTGGTGATCAGAATGCAGAGCTCCTGCACTGCAGGCAGATCCTTTACCATCCGAGCCACCATTCTCCTTTCTAAATTCTAAGGTCATATTTGGACTGATTGGAGATAGTCATTTTTTTCCCTTTCTTATTGTGCACCGTACCGTGTGGAATCTTATTTCCCTAACCAGGGAATCAAACCCATGCTTCCTGCATTGCAAGCTGGAGTCTTAACCACTAGACTGCTGGGGAAATCCCTGGGATGGATACTCTTAGGCAAAAGGCTGGCATGAGCAAAGTTTCTTCTCTAAAATCCCCACCAAAATTATTCATGGGAAAAATATCCAAATTAGAGCTGGAAATGTGGAGGTCACTCGAAGATCCTCTAGAAACATGGGAGGATTTCTGGTCAATGTAGCAGTACATTGAGTACTGCTCAGTGTTCGAGTACTCAAAACATTGAGCAACAATGACTCATAGGATGTGGTAATAAAGTGACTTTCTTTTTGTCCCCAGCTGTGTCATTATATTGGCCTGCGGGGCTTGATCTTTTCTTTGCCCCTGGACCAAAATGCCGGCCCCACTGCCATTTTTTTAAAAAAACTTCTTAGATAATAAAAAGTCGTATAATCATTTTAAGTCAGAACACAGGCACAATCTTTCTCTCCCTTCTTTATTGGAGTATAATTGCTTTATAATGTTGTGTTAGTTTCTGCTCTACAATGAAGTGGATCATTGTATGTGTACATACATCTCCTCCGTCATGAACCTCCCTTCCACCCGCTCCATCTACCCCTAGGTCATCAGAGAGCACGAGCTAAGCTCGCTATGGTATACAGCAGCTCCCCATCAGCTATCTGTTTTACACACAGTAGTGTATATATTCGGAGAAGGCAATGGCACCCCACTCCAGTACTCTTGCCTGGGAAATCCCATGGACGGAGGAGCCTGGTGGGCTACAGTCCATGGGGTCACTAAGAGTTGGACACGACTGAGCGACTTCACTTTTACTTTTCACTTTCATGCATTGGAGAAGGAAATGGCAACACACTCCAGTGTTCTTGCCTGGAGAATCTCAGGGACAGAGGAGCCTGGTGGGCTGCCATCTATGGGGTCGCACAGAGTCGGACACGATGATGGCGACTCAGCAGCAGCAGCAGCAGCAGCAGTGTATATATTGTCAGTCTTACTCTCCCAATCTGTCTCACCCTCCTCTTCCCCCTCTGTGTCCACATATCCATTCTCTACGTCTGTGTCTCTTTTCCTGATCTGCCAATAAGCTTATCCGTATCATCTTTCTAGATTCCTTATACGTTATCGTACGATATTTTGTGTTTCTCTTTCTGACTTACTTTCCTCTGTATGACAGACTCTAGGTACATCCACATCACTACAGGTGATCCAATTTCAGTCCTCTTTATAGCTGAGTAAAATTCCATTGTATATATATGTACCACATCTTCTTTATCCATGCATCTGTCGATGGACATCTAGGTTGCTTCCGTGTCCTGGCTATTGTAAACAGTGCTGCAGTGAACACTGGGGTACACGTGTCTTTTTGAATTACAGCTTTCTCGGTGTATATGCCCAGTAGTGGGATTGCTGGGTCATATGGTAGTTCTATTTTTAGTTTTTTAAGGACCCTCCATATTGTACTCCGTAGAGGTTGTGTCAATCTATATTCCCACCAACAGTGCAGGAGGGTTCTCTTACACAGGCACAATCTTTAAGTGTCCAGGCCTATGTTACAAAACTCTGGTTTAAGGTTGAAACTCTATTCTTTCAGCACAAACCTGTAGGAAGCTGGCAAGCCTGCAGTGGGAGAAAGAGGTGGGAAGCTGCTGGAGGTTAAGTTTCCAGCCTTGTTTTTGTGTTCCTCCTCTTCCAGTAAGCTCTTTGTGGCTTCTGACTTCTCCAGGAACTGAGCTGCAGGAGTGTGGAGGTTCTGGTACTGTTCGTGGTGGTGGGGTGGGAGATTCGTGCTGGTGGGGGCGAGGCTGCTACCTGACCACCACTGTCTTGCCTGGCAATTGTTTAAAGCAGACTCTTTTCTCTCCTGGTTTTGGAGACCATCCTGTCGCTGAGGATTTCTCCCCTGGAATTCAGTCTGAAAACTGAGGGATGGCATCGTGTTCCAGGGAAATGAGAAAAGAAACACAAATCTCTGTCTTGAACTTGAAAAGTTTAGGCTTGAAACTGCAAGGAAACCAGGCCAACAAAAAGTCCAGTTTTAACAACATGGATATTATGTTCCAAATAAACACAACTTCCAAAGTGTGATCACAGAGATAATGTGTTCTTTATTTAGCACTAAGAGGTGAATGTCTTCTTACTCCACGTGACCTAAAATGCTGGAGTCATTGGACTTCCCTGGTGATCCAGTGATTAAGAATGTGCCTTGCAATGCACGGGCACCTGGGTTCTATCTCTGGTTGGAGAACCAAGATCCCACATGCCTTGGAGCAACTAAACCCACCTGCTGCAATTAGAGAGTCCGTGCATTCAAACTAAAGATCCTGCATGATACAGCAAAGATTCCCTTTGCTACAACTAAAAAACCTGATGCAGCCAAATAAATAAATATGTAAAAAAATGAAGCTGAAACTCCAGTACTTTGGCCACCTGATGCGAAGAACTGACTCACCAGAAAAGACCCTGATGCTGGGAAAGATTGAAGGCAGGAGAAGGGGACGACAGATGAGATGGTTGGATGGCATCACCAGCTCAATGGACATGAGTCTGAGCAAGCTCCAGGAGTTGGTGATGGACAGGGAGGCCTGGCATGCTGCAGTCCATGGGGTCTCAAAGAGTTGGACACGACTGAACGATTGAACTGAACTGAACTGAAAAAAATGAAAAGTTGGAGACACACAGACATAGAAGAAAACTTATGGTTACTAAAGGACAAAGTTGGGAGGTGGTGTAAATTAGGAGTTTGGGATTAACATATATATTACTATAAATGAAATAGATAAACAGCAAGGCCCTACTGTATGGCACAAGGAACTATATTCAATATCTTGGACCCACCTATAATAGGAAAGAATTATATATATATACATATATATATAACTGAAATATATATTATAAATATTATATATAATATATAATAATATATACTATTATTGTATAGTATAATTATATAATATATAACATATATTATATATAATATTATATATTAATAACATATAATATACAATAATATACAATAATATATAATATATTACTGAAATATATCTATTATATATATTATTTTATATAATATAAAATATAAATATAATATATATACATTTTCCCTATGGAGGGGAAAGACTCTCCCCATCTTCCTGTCCTTCACGCCAATACATTGGAAGGAATCCCGTTGGTAAGGCTTACTGTGTAACTGCTGCCCATGAGCCCCCCAGGCTGTGCTATGTGGAGTACAGCAGGCCGGCTTCTGGACACACGTGTCCAACTGGTGGGATTCACTGCTTTTTGTTTGGAAAGACCTGATGGGGGGGTCCACCTCTAGCGGCACGCAACACAGCTAGGGTGGTAGAATGGTACTGTGCTGACTCCTCCTGGACCACCAGAGGTTTCTTTATTGATTTATTTTGGCTGTGCCTTGCAGCAGAAGGTTTCTCTTTTTTGTTTGTCCTTTAAAAAATATTTACTTGGCTGTACCAGGTGTTAGTAGCGTCATGCAGGATCTTCACTGTGGCATGTGAAATCTTTAGCATGGCATGTGGGAACTAGTTCCCTGATCAGGGATTGAACCCGGGCCCCCTGTATTTGGGAGTGAAGGGTCTTAGCCACTGTACCACCAGGGCAGTCCCAGAATGTTTCTTTTAAAGCCAGCCTGCCCCTCCATATGGGGGTTGGTGAAAACCACCGGTGGCCCTTACCTTCCTTATAACTGGACAGGAGACTGCTGCTATTGACTCCCTTGCCATTGACCCAGTAAGCACTTGGCTCCAAAATCTGCGCACATCCTGGCATGTGAGTTCTGAGCAGACTTGGTCTCTCACTCTTTAGTTCTCTTTGGTTGCTTCTGTCTGTGCTGTATTTGTTGTCTGTGGTTGCAGTGCCCCCCTACATACCTGACCCCAGGAAGGTTCCGGAAGAGGGGTGGATCAAGAGTGTAGGGTCGTGCAGGGTATGTCAGGGTGGCGTGTATGACCAGGCCACTCAAGATGGCTGTTCTCTGGCTCCCTGTCCATCCCCTGTGGGACCAGGGCCTGCTTCACATACACCAACTCACATGACTGACTTTCCTCTGTAGCTGCCCCAGGCCCCAGCTAGTGACTGTTCTTATTAAAGGGGTGGTGGGGGTGTGTGCAAGCTCCCTCTTTCATCAAACCACTGATGTCTCAAGAAAGGAAAAGAAACTCTGATTCACTGTCCTGTTTCCCAGTTTGCCCAGTGCCTCAGTGTTTTGCTCACAGCTGCTCAAATCATACCTCCCAAAGGACATTAGTAATCTTCCACAACTGTGTTTACCCTTTAAATTGAGAAACTTGTGGATGATGATGTTAGCATCTTTTTCTTTTTTTGCAGGTACTGTTTTTCCCAGATAGTTGTCATCATTCAGAGTAACTTTGTTCCAATGTATAGATTTTCTCCAGTTATTTTTTGTTTGTTTCTTAATAACAGTTACCAAGAACTTCTTTCATCTCTCTTAGAGGTTATTTGTCTTGCTACTAATTGTAAGCTCATGCAACCAAGCTTCAGGCCAGGATGGTATGGAGGCTGAGAAAACTTGAACATGGGCAATGAGCAGACTGAGACATCTTTGGTTGTCACGGCTGTAGGTGGGTGAGGACTACCAGCATTGAGTGGGTAGTGGCCAGGGAGGTAGGTAAACATCCTGCATACACAGGACAGCCCCCCAGCAGGAGAGTTACCTGGTCTAAATTGTCAGCAGTGTGGAGGTTGAGATTGAAGCCCCAGCTCTCTGGATTCCGGCCTTTGACCCCAGACTCGAGTCTCTGGGTAGCCTCAGGCCTTTGCTGTCACACCCCGAGAGCCGCGGTCTTCCAGGGTAATAGGCTCTGCAGGACTATGACAAGGCACCTAAGGGTGGGGACATGGCTGGTTCTACATCCCAGCTCGTAACGGGCTTAGCACCAGAGGGCAGTCCGTGCGGGGAGTAGAACGCGAAGGTTCAAGCACCCACGGAAATCCTTTCTCATCCACCCTCCAACCCCAGCTAATGGAGTCAGTTGCTACTCAAAGCAAGGTTATGAGATCTCCGAGCCTGGACCAGAGGTAGGGAGGCTCCTGTTCCGGGCAGGCTGCACAGATTTGGCAGCTCTTCCCATTAGGAAATGGTAGTGGTGGGAGGGGGGGCGTTGTGGGGCGGCACTGGGGAGATATAAGAGCTGTCTCAGGCTTTAACAGAGTGTTGGGGTTGACTCTTCTCCATTCTACTCGCCTCTCACCCCTAGGAGCCTGAGAGCAAGGTATGGGTAAGGTTGGCCTCTCCTTAGGTCAGTCTCCTGGGCTCTTCGATGCCCCATGTCCTCACATGGTCACCCCTTGGCCTGTGTGTGTCCCTGGCCTTGCCCCCTTTTTATAAGGGGGGGTTAGTGCTCTCATTGTACCTTCAGTTCAGTTCAGTCGCTCAGTCATGTCCGACTCTTTGCGACCCCATGAATTGCAGCACGCCAGGCCTCCCTGTCCATCACCAACTCCCGGAGTTCACTCAGACTCACGTCCATCGAGTCTGTGATGCATCCAGCCATCTCATCCTCTGTCGTCCCCTTCTCCTCCTGCCCCCAATCCCTCCCAGCGTCAGAGTCTTTTCCAATGAGTCAACTCTTTGCATGAGGTGGCCAAAGTACTGGAGTTTCACCTTCAGCATCACTCCTTCCAAAGAAATCCCAGGGCTGATCTCTTTCAGAATGGACTGGTTGGATCTCCTTGCAGTCCAAGGGACTCTCAAGGGTCTTCTCCAACACCACAGTTCAAAAGCATCAATCCTTCGACGCTCAGCTTTCTTCACAGTCCAACTCTCGCATCCATACATGACCACTGGAAAAACCATAGCCTTGACTAGACGGACCTTTGTTGGCAAAGTAATGTCTCTGCTTTTGAATATGCTATCTAGGTTGGTCATAACTTTCTTTCCAAGGAATAAGTGTCTTTTAATTTCATGGCTGAAGTCACCATCTGCAGTGATTTTGGAGCCCCCCAAAATAAAGTCTGACACTATTTCCATTGTTTCCCCATCTATTTCCCATGAAGTGATGGGACCGGATGCCATGATCTTCATTTTCTGAATGTTGAGCTTTAAGCCAACTTTTTCACTTAATTACCTTTTAAAAGGCTCTGTCTCCATACGTTTGTTTTCTTTGAGTCTGTGAGTCTGCTTCTAATTTTTGTCAATAAGTTCATTTGTCTCATTTTTAAAAATACCACATATAAGCGGAATCATATGATATTTGTCTGACTTACTATGGTGCTGCTGCTGCTGCTGCTAAGTCGCTTCGGGATAAATTAGGAGTTTGGGGTTAATATATATACTCTACTGTATGTAAACTAAACAACAAGGGTGTACTGGATAGCACAGGGAACTCTACTCAATATTTGGCAATAAGCCATATGGAAAAAGAATCTGAAAAAGAATGGATAAACATATATGTATAACTGAATCACTTTACTGTACCCCTGAAACTAATCCAATACTGTAAAGTGACCATTGTTGCTGTTGTTTAGTTGCCAAGTCACGTCCAACTCTTTGCGACCCCATGGACTGCAGCATGCCAGGCTTCCCTGTCCTTCACTCTCTCCTGGAGTTTGCTCAAACTCATGTCCATTAAGTTGGTGATGCCATCTCAATCAACCATACTCCAAAAGAAAATACAAAGGGAAATAAGTTAATTTAAATAAAAAGTAAAAGTGTCTGATTCTAAAAAAAAAAAAAAGCTCTGTCTCTGGATACAGTCACATTCTAAGGTACTTCTAAGGTCAGGACTTCAACGTATGAATCTGGGGGACAAATACAGTCCTTGACAACTGGATTAAGTGTTAAATTCATCTGGAACAGGACTAAGATGTCTGCTCAGGGGGGACTGGAATGTTTAGGGTGAATGTGGAGCATAAGAAAGCTGCTGGTTTGTCCATCACTGAGAGGCTATTTTTCAGACTCCTTACAAGAGTAACTGATCAGCTGTCTTTAAACAGAGCATCTTATCCCAACACATAGCTGACTAGTTCCTGACACTAAATCAAAGGTTAAAGATCTCTCTAGGCTTATTTGACAGGATTTTATCCAATTTCCCACCAAAGGGCCAGTGCAGATGTAAGTGGGCCCTAGGGTAGGGTGATGCAGACCAGGATGGAGAATATTCTGGGACACGCCTGAGACCCCAGGGTCCATCCTCTTATCGTGGACCAAGTTCTGGAATGAACCTCCATGGTATATGAGGCCACACCTCCTGTGTATCCACTCTGGTTCTCTAGAGAGGACCTCTGGTGGGAGCGCTGCTGCTGCTGCTGCTGCTAAGTCGCTTCAGTCGTGTCCAACTCTGTGCGACCCCATACAGCCCACCAGGCTCCGCCGTCCCTGGGATTCTCCAGGCAAAAATACTGGAGTGGGTTGCCATTTCCTTCTCCAATGCATGAAAGTGAAAAGTGAAAGTGAAGTCACTCAGTCGTGTCCGACTCTTAGGGACCCCATGGACTGCAGCCTACCAGGCTCTTCCGTCCATAGATTTTCCAGGCAAGAGTACTGGAGTGGGGTGCCATTGCCTTCCCTGGTGGGACGGCAGCTCCTAACAAATGCTGACCAGGAGACATAGCCAGTCTGAGCTCCTTCTGCGTGGTCATTGCCCTCTGTGGTCAGGGTCAATTCATTGTGAGTAGCTCTTGAGAGTTATTCTTAGAACAATGCCATGAACTCAGCCTCACTCCATGATAAATTCTGGGCTGTTAAATGACATTCTACAGTGTAATGACTAACAAATCTCCCCACCGCTCACATCAAATGCATTGCCCTCCCTGTGTTTTACCTATGTGGTGGTTAGTTTTAGGCGTTAACCTGGACGATGTTTTGGATGAGATTAACATTTAAGTTGGTGAATTTTCTGGGTAAAGCAGATTGTCCTCTATAATGTTTGTGGGCTTCATCCAATCAGTTGAAGGTCTAAGTAAAACAAAAACTGACTTCCGTTAAGTGAAAGAGAATCCTCTATCAGATTGCCTTCACACTGGAACTGCACCACTGGCTTGCCTGGGTCTCAAGCCTGCCAGTTCACACTATAGATTTTGGATATCCAGCCTCCATAATCGCATGAGCCACTTCCTTATAATACATCTGTTTCTCTCTGCATGTACACATCTTAGTAGCCTTGTTTCTCTGGAGTACACACCAGGAGTGGTGATGATGGTGGACTGTTGATTCCCCTAAAGGGGCAGATGTTGCCTAGTTTTTACAGAGGGATCTTACGGAGGCATCACCTGGATTCTAAATATGGGACCACTTTTCTCTTCACCCTTCCCCCATTTTGTTTTGGTTTCCCAGGTTCATGGCTAGTGAGTCTAATTTCATAGACAAGGGTAGGAAAGTCAGCCAGGTGGGTCAGGGTTAAGGGAAGCTCCAGGAAGCTGGGTTTTCACTGAGACTAAGGGGCAAATGTGATCGAAGGGGCAAATGAGAGGGGGCAAGGGAGAAGAGAGGACCAGTTCAAGCTTCAGGTTCAAGAGCTAGGACCTTAATCATATGCAAGAGAAGAGGCTGGAGATCAATCAGGAGTTGAGAAGACAGGAATAAGCTGGGACACAGCATAGGAGGGGCAAGTTTCAAACAGTGAACTACAAACAAAATAGGGTTGAGCTCAGTTTTACTGGGTGCAAGGAATGTGGTGGGCAGGGGATGTGGCGGCTGTTTAAAGGCACAGTGATGTTAGGGTTAACAGGGAGAGTGGTACATTCAAAGCTGAGCTCTACTATTGACTGGCTCTGTGTGACCTTGGTCAAGTCACTTACTGTGTGTGTGTGCTAAGTGGCTTCAGTCGTATCCGACTCTGTGCGACCCTATGGACTATAGCCCGCCAGGTTTCTCTGTCCATGGGGATTCTCCAGGCACGATTACTGAAGTGGGTTGCCATGCCCTTCTCCAGGGGATCTTCCCAACACAGGGATCGAACCTGGGTCTCCTGTGTTGCAGGCAGAGTCTTTACTGCTGAGCCACCAGGGAAACCGAAGTCACTTACTACCTTTGTGCAAAAGAGAAATACTAAGCCACTTTACAGAGATGCTGTGAATTAAGACATGATGTGGAGCATCAGACCCAGCGCCAGAACAGGGTCTGACAGTACCAGAACCGAGGATCTGCTCAGTTACGTCAGTTCCTTTCTTCCTTTATGTTGGTTGCGCAGTCGTCTCCAACTCTTTGAGACCCCCTGGACTATAGCCCACCAGGCTCCTCTGTCCATGGGATTTCCCAGGCAAGAATACTGGAGTGGGTTGCCCTTCCCTTCTCCAGGGGATCTTCCTAACCCAGGGATCGAACCCAGGTCTCCTGCATTGCAGGTGGATGCTTTACCATCTGAGCCACCGGGGAAGCCCAAAAGTGTAAGTGAAAGTTGCTCAGTTGTGTCCGACTCTTTGGGACCCCGTGACCTATACAGTTCGTGGAATTCTCCAGGCCAGAACACTGAAGTGGGTAGCCTTTCCCTTCTCCAGGGGATCTTCCTAACCTAGGGACTGAACCCAGGTCTCCTGCATTGCAGGTGGATTCTTTACCAGCTAAGCCACAAGAGAAGCCCAAGAATACTGGAGTGGGTAGCCTATCCCTTCTCCAGGGGATCTTCCCAACCCAGGAATTGAACTGGGGTCTCTGACTACCTGTCTTGTTCAATAAAACACTTCTGTTCTGAGCCAACCTTCCCCTTTCCTTTCCAGGAGTTAATGCATTCTTGGAGGATCCAATTTAATCAGCCTGATGTTGTGGGGTGGGGAGCTCACTTTGAAACCTTTGTTAATGATATTCTATCTTTCCCATCATTTTCTCTCTTTGCCTAGATCACTGGTTTCATTTTAGCAATTTAAGTACTTCTCTTGGTCCTATTCCTGGAGAAGGAAATGGCAACCCACTCCCAGTACTCTTGCCTGGAGAATCCCAGGGACAGAGGAGCCTGGCGGGCTACAGTCCATGGGGTCGCAAAGAGTCGGACATGACTGAGCAACTAAACAACAATAAAACAACAACAACTTGATCCTGTTAGCAATCTCATTTATGCAAAAGGGAAGTTGGTGGAGCAATTCTCACTGAGATTCCTGTCTGGGTAAGGTTTGTGGTACAAGGAGTGAAAAGGAAGAGTGAGAGAGACAAAGGAGAGAATGTAGCTAAAGTCATTCCCTGTTCATTACTAAGCATGTAGTTGGAGAAGGAAATGGCAACCCACTCCAGTATTCTTGCCTGGAGAATCCCAGGGACAGGGGAGCCTGGTGGGCTGCCGTCTATGGGGTCGCACAGAGTTGGACACGACTGAAGCGACTTAGGAGCTGCAGCAGAAGGATATGTAGCATTTTCTCTGTTGTTAAGGAATTCCACATTTTTTAACATTGGGAATGGCCATAGCTAAACGAATGTTTCCCAGCCTCCTCTATAGTTAGGTGCAGGCTTCTACTGAAATTCTGATTGGAATTTGTTGGGTGAACCTACCATGGAGAATCCTCGAAAGAAGACAGCTGGGGCCAAACTTTTGTCCCTCCCTCTTCATGGAGAGGGGGTGAGATGGCTGGTGTTCTAGAAGCTATCATGGATCATGAGGCAACTCTGAGGACAGAGGAACCTGGTTCCTTGAGGACTTCATGGCACTGTCATCCCAACCCTGGACTACCCACTCCAGATCTCTTTTACAGGAGGGAATACACACTTCTGGGTTTGAGACACTGTGGCTGGATCTGTTTAATAACTGACTCCAAAGGATTTCATCTCAACCTACATTTTTCCTTCTTCAGCCGATATGTGGATCTAGACTCTGGTGAGTCTGAGATGTCTGTGAAGTAGCCTCGGGAAGTTTGTTGATGGGAAATCCACAATTATGGTGCCCTGATGTGGCAGATGACATCCTGAGCTGGCTGGAGGAATTTGGGACAGACTCCAGTCAACTGTAATCTAACTCCCTGGGACAGTTGAATGAGTACGTCTTATAGTGGTGATTGCTGCTGTGAAATTAAAAGACACTTGCTCCTTGGAAGAAAAGCTATGACCAACCTAGATGGCATATTTAAAAGCAGAGACATTACTTTGCTGACAAAGGTCAATCTAGTCAAAGCTATGTTTTTTCCAGTAGTCGTGTGTGGATGTGAGAGTTGGACTATAAAGAAAACCGAGCGCTGAAGAATCGATGCTTTTGAACTGTGGTGTTGGAGAATACTCTTGAGAGTCCCTTGGACAGCAAGGAGATCCAACCAGGCTGTCCTAAAGGAAACCAGTCCTGAAGATTCATTGGAAGGACTGATGCTGAAGCTGAAACTCCAATACTTTGGCCACCTGATGCGAAGAACTGACTCATTGGAACTGACTCATTCCCTGATGCTGGGAAAGACCGAAGGCGGAAGAAGGGGATGACAGAGGATGAGATGGTTGGATGGCATCACTGACTGGATGGATATGAGCTTGAGCAAGCTCTGGGAGTTGGTGATGGACAGGGAGGCCTAGCATGCTGCATTCCATGGGGTCACAAAGAGTTGGACAGGACTGAGCCACTGAACTGAACTGAACTGATAATGGTCAACTATAAAAGAAAAAGAGGCCTGTTTACTGGATGTAAGACATTCTCATTACCTCCTGCAGCCCCCAAGCCTTGGTCTCAATCCTGGTCACTCTCGTAGTTGGGGTGTCTTCTGGAAGGGTGTAGCTGATGGCAGATATAATGTTAGAGACACTAATCTCATTTTCCCACACCCCAGCCTTTGTTGCTTGCTCAAAGGGGCATGTCCTGCTGAGGGGATGGGGTGGGGATTCAATTTAAATATCAAAGCATCACTTGTACAAAAAAGAAGTACATCGATTTGGTCTGACTGGGCTCAATCTCCTTCTAGTGATATTTTGTTCTCACTAGAACAACCCTTTTTATTAGCCACTGACCTATCACTGAATTCTGTTATTTCATTCTTCCAAATGCTTTTATTCCAGTTCCCATAGCTAGTAACTTAAAAGCAGTTCTTGGTATCTCATGCTAGAATTTATACAACAGTTTTTTAACTAGCCTGAGCCTTAAATCAATGGTAGACTCCCTTGCCTGGAAAACTACTTTAAATATGCCTCATGTCAGCTAAAATGCTTTTCAGTTTCCGGTTACCAATTACGTGTCTGAGTTTTAAGGACATTCATCACCTGGTTCCAACTTGAATTTCCTCCATCTGGTAGTATGCCCTTACATTCACCTTGACTGCCAGCAAGCCCTACCCTTTCTGTGAAGCCGCGCTCAGTGGTTCCCCTTTCGGTTCCCCTAGTCATCCTCGGCACAGAGGTGGGGTGGAAATTGTGAAGGGGGTGGAGGAAAGTAACTGAAACACTATTCACCACCTATTATTTGTCTGTTTATTACTGTATTATTCTATTCAGGAAAGGCCCAACTCAGGCCAATAAATGTAAAACTTTCTAATTTCTTTACAGAATTCAGGATTTTTTCCCCCCCAGTTGTTGAGAAAGTACCTGATACTTACAGCTCATTAGAAATAGGACACCGCAGGAAAGACTCCTCTGTTGTACTTCTTTTATATTCTTCCAGGAAACACTCAAGACTTGACTGCTAAGGCCTGGTAATCAATGTATGAACTTTGGGTTCTAATCCTGATCTTTCACTTATTAACGGTGTGACCGGGGCAACCGGTTCATTAAGCGGGGAATCAATGATGCCTATCCTAGGGGTGAAACAAAGATAAATGTATGTAAACTCTGCAGCGCAGTCCCTGGCACGTGGCGGGTGCACAGTAACACTATTATCAGGCCTGGCGGAGGTCCCAAGGTCGGTTCACTCGGAAAGAACGCTCACTCCGCGCAGTAGTTGGAGAGGCGCCGGCCCTACACCTTCCCAGGGCCAGGGCCCGCTTTCCTGCGAGACCGCGTCGGCTCACCGCTGCGCTCCGAAGCGGCTCCCAGAAACACTACTCTTCCCTCTGGGCGAAGGGCCCGGGACCCCGAGGCTACCCCGACCCGACCCGACCCCACCCCGGCGGCGTCCGGGAAGGAGTAGGCACCCAGCCACGGGCAATTCCCCGGCACGCCCGCGGGGCCTAGGTCCCCCATCCGCCGGCCGCGCTGGGCGGTGCCCTCACGGGGGCGGAACCCAGAGCCGTACCATCTCTTTCGGGGGCCGGGGGGAGGGAAAACAGCGGCCCTCCCTCTGGCGACGCGCACGGAGGCGCGCAGTCGCAGTGCGGACCCCGCGGCTCGCGGAGCCGCCGGGGAGACTGCCGGGCCTCTCTTTCTCGCCTGCGCTAGGCCCGGAGCACGGGCGGGGCCGACCCCAGGGCCCCGCACCCCACTTCCCCGGAGTTGGGAGCGGCGGGCGCAGGAGGGCGGGGCCGCGGGGCGCGCGGGGGGCGGGGCCGCGGCGGTGGTGTCCTTGCGGCGCAGCCCGGGACACCAGCGCATCGTCGCAGGTCAGCGCGGCGCGGCTACTCGAGCTCTGAGAGGCCCACGGGCAGCGTCCACCATGTTGTCCCGGGCGGCGTGCAGGTGAGACTCCGGACGGCGGGCGCGGCGGCCAGTCGAGGCCCCGGCGAGGGCCTCGGTGGCTTGGCGCTGCTGCCCCCCACTGGCCCGCTCGCGCCGGCCCCGCGGGCTCCAGGACACCGGCCTGCGGGCAGGTGGTGGGCCGAGCGCACCTAGGTGCCGCCGGATCCGCTGCACCGCAGCTTGAGTTTCAGGCTGGAGACTGGACGGCCGGCTGGCCGACGGTCCCAAGGGCAGCACTCCCCCCTTCCCCGTTCCTCCTCCTCCTCCCCGGCGCTCGGGTCCTCTCTCCGGGCTGCGGAGACGCGCTCGCGGGGGAAAGGTGGCCGCGCGCGGGGCCCGATCGCGCTGGGTGTGCTCTCTCTGCAGCACGAGCAGGAAACTGGTGCCGGCCCTGGGCGTGCTGGGCTCCCGGCAGAAGCACAGCCTCCCCGACCTGCCGTACGACTACGGCGCCCTGGAGCCGCACATCAACGCGCAGATCATGCAGCTGCACCACAGCAAGCACCACGCGGCCTACGTGAACAACCTCAACGTGGCCGAGGAGAAGTACCGGGAGGCGCTGGAGAAGGGTGGGTGCCAGGCGGCCGGCTCTGGGAGGCGGGTGGCGGGGCGCTACGCTGCGAGGCGTGCCTGGGTAAGACCGGTGCCCCCGGCGTCGCGCAGAACCAATGCGCGCGGTCGCGCGTGGACCTGGGGGCGGAATTCACAGGGAGAACAGCCGTTTCGTGGGGAACCCAGGCTTGCATTTGTTTGCCACTCTTTATTTTCTTTTATATGCCACCCTTTTGAGTGAAAATGTAGTACGGAGTTGGTATTTTTCTTTTTTGAGAGGAGCTCAGCTGACAAAACCCGTAATGCGTGACCTTTATTTTGTGTTTTGCGTCCGGGGCCGTCTATGGGAGTACGATGTCTTAACGTTTCTATACAGAATAGTTATTACATTTTTGCATGAGGGAAACCAGGCTGTACGTGTGGTTTTAACTGTTAAAAGTGCATTTTTTTCCTAAATGTTTTTTTTCCCCCATTTTATTTTAATTTGGAGTATAATTGCTTTACAATGTTGTGTTAGTTTCTGCTGTGCAAGGACATGAATCAGCTATGTTGTTAGTCGCACAGTCGTGTCCGACTCTTTGCCACCCCATGGACTGTAGCCCCCCAGGCTCCTCTGTCCATGGGATTCTCCAGGCAAGAATACTGGAGTGGGTTGCCATTTCCTTCTCCATGAATCAGCTATGGGTATACATATACCCCCTCCCTCTTGAGCCCTCCCCGCCCTCCCCCTCAACCCACCCCTGTAGATCCTTACCGAGGACCCAGCTGCGCTCCTTGTGCGATGCAGGAAGCTTCCCACTAGCTAGCTATTGCAGATATGGTAGCGTATGTACCTCAGTGCTACTCTCTCAATTCCTCCCCCGCTCTCCTTCCCACCCGCCCTGCCCACCAGTCCATTCCTTCTCTACATCTGCGTCTCTATTCTTGCCCTGCACATGGTTCATCAGTACCAGTTTTCTAGATTTCATATATCTGCGAATTTAATTTCAGTCCTGAGAAATTGGTTGATTATATTTTAGGCAGTGACTGCTTGTTGACTGGGGACATCTAGTGGGAAAAGGCAGCATTTCAGTCTGATCGTGTGTGAGTTTATTAGGTAAACAAAAAGAAGAGGAAGTTACCACATTCTGGAAGATTTACTTGTGACATCAGAGGGATGGTCTGAGGAAAGAAAAAGGTTCTGAGTATGGGAAGAGGTTCTGTGATTTAGGGAGAAAACAACTTCGGGAAGAACGTGGTCATGGGGAGCGGCTAGGGTAAATCCCAGTTGTGAAACTTATTTCCTGCAACACATGACACCTATGAATGCCTCTTCAATATTTTATTTTATTTTTTCCATTTTTATTTTATATTTTATTATTTATTATAATTTTTTTTACTTTACAATAGTGTATTGGTTCTGCCACACATCAACATGAATCCGCCATGGGTGTACAAGTGTTCCCAATCCTGAACCCCCCTCCCACCTCCCTCCTTGTAACATCCCTCTCGGTCATCCCAGTGCAACAGCCCCAAGCATCCTGTATCCTGCATGGAACCTAGATTGGCGATTCATTTCTTGTATGATAGTATACATGTTTCAATGCCATTCTCCCAAATCATCCCACCCTCGCCCTCTCCCACAGAGTCCAAAAGACTGTTCTCTACATCTGTGTCTCTTTTGGTGTCTCGCATACAGGGTTATCGTTACCATCTTTCTAAATTCCATATATATGCGTTAGTATACTGTATTGGTGTTTTTCTTTCTGGCTTACTTCACTCTGTATAATCGGCTCCAGTTTCATCCACCTCATTAGAACTGATTCAAATGTATTCTTTTTAATAGCTGAGTAATACTCCATTGTGTATATGTACCATAGCTTTCTTATCCATTCATCTGCTGATGGACATCTAGGTTGCTTCCATGTCCTGGCTATTATAAACAGTGCTGTGATGAACATTGGGATACACGTGTCTCTTTCAATTCTAGTTTCCTCGGTGTGTATGCCCAGCAGTGATTAAAAGCAGCTTAAATGTCAGTCCTTGTGCAATAGAAGCTTTGCTTGTTTAATGAAAGCCTCTGGGAAAAAAGCTCTACTTTATCACAATATATTCTACTGTGTTGCCTATAAGTATCTGTGGCACTTTTGTTTATTTAAACAATTATATTTTAAAAACCATTAAGAAGTTATATTTTCATGTTTGAAAATCTGGGGAAAAAAGTGTAAGGAAAATAACATCATCAATTTTATCACAGGTAAGTATCATACTTTTCAAACAAAAGTATATACTTGTATTGTATTAAACAGAAGGGAAAAAAACTACTGTGAAGCCAAAGAAAATGTTGAGCAGCAGGAAAATGTTCTTAAAAGCAGATATTAAGCCCCCCAAATTTCTATTAAAATTTTAAAAATGCTTATGTAAACTTTAGGAGATTGTGATGAAACTAGTTCTCAGTAAGCAAGTTTCTTTTCCATTAGAAATAGTTACTGTTGGCATTAAAAAAACAATATAAATTCTGTATTTATTTTTAGAGTGATTCTCCAAGAAAAATTAGTAAGGGAAACACTGAGCTGTCAGAAAATTATTTTGTAAACATAGCGACAAAAGTTGATATCTTAAACAGAACTCTCAAAAGATTATCTGTGTATTTAGATATCATTGGCCTTCTTTCTGAATTGCTAAAAACTGGAGGCTTTATTGTTTCAGACAGCACCATTTCTTATGTGTGTTCTTAGCATGCATCCTAACAACAGAAATGACCAACCTAGATAGCATATTGAAAGGCAGAGACATTACTTTGTCAACAAAGGTCTGTCTAGTCAAGGCTATGGTTTTTCTAGTGGTCATGTATGGATGTGAGAGTTGGACTATAAAGAAAGCTGCGCACCGAAGAATTGATGCTTCTGAACTGTGGTGTTGGTGAAGACTCTTGAGAGTCCTTTGGACTGCAAGGAGATCCAACCGGTCCATCCTAAAGCCGATCAGTCCTGGGTATTCATTGATAGGACTGATTTTGAAGCTGAAACTCCAGTATTTTGGCTGCCTGATGCGAAGAGCTGACTCATTGGAAAAGACCCCGATGCTGGGAAAGATTGAGGGCAGGAGGAGAAGGGGATGACAGAGGATGAGATGGTTGGATGGCATCACCGACTAAATGAACATGGGTTTGGGTGAACTCCGGGAGTTGGTGATGGACAGGGAGGCCTGGTGTGCTGCGGTTCATGGGGTTGCAAAGAGTTGGACACGACTGAGTGAATGAACTAACAACAGAAATAGAAAACTTCTTCTGTTATGTAAGCTCCCCAAGGGCAGAGTTCTGCTTGGTTCTCTGTGTCCTTCACTTTGGGATCTTGTGAGTCATAAGAACTTGAAATTCCCATCTTTCATAACAGTTTTGTTAGTCTGTACCTTCTTCAAGGCATAGAAAAAAATATTTTGCCTCCATGTTTGGCAAGGCAGAAAAAAACAGCTCCAAATATGCCATTCTTTTTAAAGTACAGAGGTCAGAATTCTTTTTCTGTAGAAACTCCATTTAGCGTCATGAGGGCCTGGTATGTTGTAAGGCGATAGGCTGAGCCTTAGACACAGCAGTGCACAGAAGTCCATGTCTTCATTGGAGCTTTCCTTGCATGGAGAGACGTGGATAAGAAAATGTGTAGTATGTCAGGGGCTGAAGTCCTATCGAGGAAAACAGAGTAGAGGAAGTGGTCTGGAGGTGGGTGGGCATTGCCCATTTCATATTGTGGTTAGAGAAACCTTCTAATGTGGTTGATGCTTCAGTGGAGACTTGAGAGGGAATGGGGGTGGTGAACCCGGAGGCTGTCTCCAGGAAGAGTGTTCCAGCAAAGGCTGCAGCAGTCAGTGGAAGCCCTAAGCTAGCCACATGCCAGGCCGGCTATCTAAGTGCCAGGAGGGGCTGTTGTGGCCTGAGCTGGGCCAGCAGGGAGATGCAGAGGGCTGTATGATGCGCACCCCTGTACCGATTATAACGACTTAGGGTTCACTCTGAGAAGAGCAGCCTGTGGAGGGGTTTGATCCCAGGCGTGCCATGATCAGTTTGAAGTTTAGAGAAGCCCTCTGACCACTGTGTTGAAAATAGACTGTAGGGGTGGGTGTGGAAGCAGCAGACAGTGGGAGACATGGAGGCTGGAGGAAAGGATGAGGTGCTGGATGTTCTCTGGATGGTCTCTGGCTTTGCTGCTGGGTTGGATGTGGGGTGTGAGAGGAAAGGAATTACAAATCACCAAGTCATCAAAAATGCCCTGTGCAAACACTGAGATGGGGGAGGCCTTTGGACGAATGCGTTTGGGGTTGAAGATCAGCGGTTCAGTTTTGAATAAGTTGAGCTTTCTGGTAGTACAACCATGCTGGTAGGTGGTTGTGTGTCTAGAGAATGAGTGTTGAACATTTTCCATATAGCCGTATATGGAGCCGTCTATTTTATAGCACTCCACTATCTTCTGTCCTTGTTTTCTTTGTTAGGTCATTTACTGCAATCTTTTCTATCCGAGAAAAACGAGTTCTTTGAAGCCCAGGAGTGAATTTTCTGCTAGCTTTGCCACTCTTGCTCATTAGCTGTTTGCTACATTATTGATTGAACTGAAAATCCCCTGGGACACATACTTTGGGGAAGGCTATTTTTTTTTGGTAAAATATCGAAATGGTGAAGTTTTGGGACAGCTTGTTCAGTCACTCAGTCGTGTCCGACTCTTTGTGACCCCATGGATTGTAGCCCACCAGGCTCCTTTGTCTGTGGGATTCTCCAAGCAAGAATACTGGAGTGGGTTGCCATAAAGAGCAAGAATTTAAAGAAAATGTCTTCATATTTTAACCTTTCAGGTGATGTCACAGCTCAGATAGCTCTGCAGCCTGCGTTAAAGTTCAACGGTGGGGGCCATATCAATCATAGCATCTTTTGGACAAATCTGAGCCCCAGCGGTGGTGGAGAACCCAAAGGTTGGTTTAAACTGGGGCAACCTTGGTTTCATTTTGTGCACAGTAGGAAAGACTCGATTTTCTTAAGTTACCTTCATTCTCCCTGAGGTATCATGGTGGCATCTCTCTCATAGCAGAGAGTATGACAGAGTTGGAACTTTCAGAGGGGCACCTGTGAGAGTGCAGAATACATCCAGGGAATCATGCACACACGTAATACCACACACAGTGTCATCTCCTGGTTGAAATGCACTGTGCATCGGGGGAAGACTGAGTATTTAGGAGAGATGAATTTTCATTTACTGGCTCTAGGCCCTGGGATAAGATATTAACCATTCATATCTTAGTTTTCTTCATCTGTATGATATGGGGATAATTATAGGGTTGTTTTAAAAATTAGGCCATTGTAGAATAGTGCCCTTTGCTATTATTTTACTCTTTTACTCTTTCTAACTGATAAAAAAGTAAATTGTCCCAGAAAAATAGATTTTCTAGGACAGCTGCAGGTAACAAGGGAGTCCAGAGCCGATGGACTTGTTCGCTCTGCTTGTTCACTTGACTTCCTGTATGGTGCATGGAGTCCCGTAACTTTATCCTTCCCATCCCAGGGAAGGTATGGGGCATAAACAGAGCTCTCCACCTTTGTCTCTGGTCTTCTGGCGTCTACCTTAAGTTTCTGAGGCATTTTTAATCATATTCTAGAAGGCACCTTATGCACTTGAAATAAGCAATTTCATTTGGAAGTAAAGATGACTGGAGGAGTAAGTATGGGGAGCTGGAGAATTTATTTTTTCTGAGGTAGATCTTTAGACCGTGACTTAATACTTTTGAGGTGTTGAGAGTTACCAGAATATCAGATACACCTACGTTCATCCAACAGGTTTTGGCAGTCTGTCATGTTTGTGTTATCCGTGCCCCTTTATCTCATCACTTGTGCTTATAATAGATGATTACTTTAAAAATTAAAAAGAAGTTGACTATTTATCTTTTTGGCTGTGCTGGGTCTTATTTGTGGCAGGTGGGATCTAGTTCCCTGCCAGGCAGCAAACCTTGGCCTTGGGGCATTGGGAGCACGGAGTCTTAGCCACTGGACCACCAGGGAAGTCCCTAGATGATGACTTTTAGACCATTCAAATAAGAGAAGTAATATTTTGGGCTTAGTTGATTTAGTTGATGTGCTCAGTCTAGAATTGTGTTCTGTATTGCTACGGAATAAAAAGGGTGATAACCCTTAAAGTGTACCCCTAGTTCACTTTAAGAGGCAACATCGCTCTTTTTAAAATGATGTAGTAATTAAGATAGGAAAGATCTAGGCTGCCTTGGAGAAGAAGCAAATCTCAGCCATAACATTTCATTCCCAAATTGAGACAGAGTAGGTAGGGAGGATTCAAAGTAAAGTCTTCTGTTGAGGGGAAAAAAGAAAGCGAATGGAAAATACTGTCTCTTTCCTTGTGGAAATAGCACTGTGAGTGAAAAAAAATCCCTCTCACATGTTTCAGTAACACACACGTGAATTAAAATTCTGAGACCTGATGACTGTCGTGTTGGGGCAGGAATGACACTGTGTTTTATAGGCTTGCTGGGTTACGGAGTGTCTTCTGTGTTGTCTAGTTGTGTCTTGGGCCATAGGACAATAATACTTGATATATGTACTAAAATATTTTATTGTAATTGTTGTAATCTCCTTTCATGGGTGGTTTTTGTAACCTTTTTTTTTGTTTCTGTTTTTAATAGGGGAATTGCTGGAAGCCATCAAACGTGACTTTGGTTCCTTTGCCAAATTTAAGGAAAAGTTGACTGCTGTATCTGTTGGTGTCCAAGGTTCCGGTTGGGGTTGGCTCGGCTTCAGTAAGGAGCAGGGACGCTTACAGATTGCTGCTTGTTCTAACCAGGATCCCCTGCAAGGAACAACAGGTTAGAATTCTTTATTCTGGAGAGATGGTTTGTTATAAAGCATTTATTGTGAACTGAAGACTAGCAGTGTTTAAACCTTCCTGAATACGTTTTGAGCAGATCTTACGAGCCGATACCCAGAGTCTTGTGTGAGCAAAAATGCTTTCCAGGTCCTTGATATTTCATAAAATTAGCACGTGTAATTTTATAGATATATTAACAAAAAAGATTTTAAACATAAGCTCTGCTTCATTTGATAGAGAATTCATATCAGGCTACAGAATAATTATATGCGCTAGAATAAAAACCTAAGATTAGATAAATAGCATGAAGGAGGAAAAGAGGCACAGGCTGGGTTGACTTCAAACCCTGGACTCTCATCCCCTCTGCTGAGCACCTGTGGCTAAACTGGGAGCAGAGCTCAGGTTTCGAGTCTGCCTTGCCAAGGGCTTTGGCACAGGAAGAGGCTGGGCTTCAAAGCTGGGCTCATGAATTCCTTTTTCATGTTGAGCCAGATGGAAGTAGTAGCTCTTTAGGGAGTAGTCCTAAGGATCCAGCGGTCCGCTGGAACTCTGATGAAAGGTGATCAAATCGGTTAGCAGTGGGTCTCAGCCATATTTTCTGCCTTTGCACATGTCAGGAGACTTCCTTATATGACTCACTGCCCCGGATCTGTCCAGATTTAGCCAGAATCTAAGCTGCTCTTTTGGGAGCCACAGAATTGGGAAAAGGAAAGATTTGTGAGCCCTGAGTGCTCTAGAGTCAGGTACCTGACCTGGAAGGCTGTGATTGGTGAATCCTAGCGACACTGCCTTCTCCCCGCTTGAAGAAAGCCAGTAGGAATAAAGATAGATGACTCATGGCAGTTTATTTATGGGAAAAGTCACATATGAATTTTGTTGCCTTAATTATAAATGATTAGTGGCAAACCTCACGACGGATTTAGATACATTGGTTGATGACTGTTTTCTTAGGGGAGTGCTTACAGTTGGAGAGGTTTCTTTTTTTTTTTGGCTGTACAGTGTGGTCTGTGAGATTTTAGTTCCCTGACCAGGAATCAAACCCATGCCCTCTGCAGTGGAAGTGTGGATTCTTAACCACTGGACCTCCAGGAAAGTCCCTAGAGAGATTTCTTAAATGAATGTTTTGTAGATTTAACTAATTCTTCATTTGAATTACTTAATTTCTGAAATGTGCATCTTTTCCTTAAGTCTTACTCAGTTTTCCTTGTTAACTTATTCTTATATTAATGTCTCATATAAACACTTTGCTTTATTTATTTTATTGAAATATAGTTGGTTTACAATGTTGTGTTAATTTCTGTTGTACCGGAAAATGACTCACTTTTATTAATTATTACATACATATACATCATAAATGCTTTGTGTTCTCTGTGACTAACCTTAGCCCAGGGGAGCAGAGCAGGTTTTTCATAGCCTCCACAAATGCATAGCACCTTTGAAAGGTACTCAGGCACACTGGAGACCTGGGTTTAATCCCTGGGTCGGGAAGATCCTCTGGAGGAGGGCATGGCAACCCCCTCTAGTAATCTTGCTGGGCGAATCCCCATGGACAAAGGAGCCTGGTGGGCTGCAGTCCATGGGGTCGCAAAGAGTCAGACACAACTGAGTGACTTAGCATACACATAGCCACCACTGCAAACAGATCACACCCTTTTTGAGACCCCTAGTAAGGACCACTGAGAATTGGCTCTTGGATAAATCTGTTGATGTTAAGAACACCTGTTAAATACTGTGGTTAGTTGATTTTTCCCAAGTCTTATTTCAGTTATTTTTCCTATTTATCACATTTTATTCTTCTAAAGAGTAAAGTTTAAAGTCTTTTAGGATATTTATTCTTATGCAGATTTCCTATATGTGTCATATATGAGAAACTAAAAAGTGGACGAGGATGTGGTAAAGGATAACTTTGTGTGCATAGGACGGTTAAAGCGAGGAGATGCAATGTTTTAGATTGAATCTCGTGGTTTTTGTTTCTTTCCAACAGGTCTTATCCCCCTGCTGGGGATTGACGTGTGGGAGCATGCTTATTACCTTCAGTATAAAAATGTCAGGCCCGATTATCTAAAGGCCATTTGGAATGTGATCAACTGGGATAATGTAACTGCACGATACATGGCTTGCAGCAAGTAAACCATCAGCCTTACACTGAGTACACCAAGCTCTTTCTGACTGTTTTTGTAGTAGTGCAGAGAACCAGATAAACCAGTACGCTGCTCTGTTGTAGTGTTTCTGAGTGTGGCTTGTTCAAAAATTTGATAAAAATAATCCACTGCTATGGATAATCTCTTAAAAGTTTGTTATTAGGCAACTGTTTAAAAATGTTAAGTGCTTTGTATGATTTAGCCTTTTGATTGAACATTTTCTTCGGAGAGCTAAACTAGCTAGGAGGTGGTAGTTGTCATCATAAAACCATCAAAAAAAACTTCATCCCCATGAAGCCTTTCCAGTCCTGTTCAATCGCAGTTACAGAAAATGTAATCTTTTTTGCCCCAGTTGCTTAATAATAGAATATTAAATTTATTTCCCAAGGGAAATGCTCAGTTTTCTATTGAAAATTGCTCTGTTAGTAATCCTCTGTCCAGTATTATTTCTGATAGTTTCCACCTCGTGGTCTTTAATTATTTTCTGATCACATGTTACATAGGGTTAACACTAACCATCTTGTCATTAAAAATATATATGACTTGATTGCTGAGTATTGCTTTATTATGAGAAGGAAATAGTAGCGCCTCTGAATTTTTCTATAGCAAGAAAAATAAAGACTTTTGTGAAATTTTGTCTTGAAACATAGAAATGTGTGTTGTCTAAGCGCTCAAAAGGGACAAATTATGGCCTGGTTAATAAAATCAGTGATAGAGTTGTGGCCACAGAACTTCTGGCTGGGCACTCACCCCTCTTCTTCCGGGTCTGTTCACGACGCCTCCCTCTCGAGAGAACCAGGCTGGCTCAGGTCCTGCCTTCCAAGTGATGAACGACACGTTGGTTTCTGGATGCAGTCAGACACAGCCCCCCTCTGGAACATTTATTTGCAAAGACTTGTTTTTCAGTAATTTCATCCTTTTTGAGGTTTTTTTTTTTTTTCTTTTAGAAAAGGTACAATCAACATAGAAGCTTTATATTGCTTTATTGGCTTTTCCAATAAAAGGAAGACTACCCCTCATTCAGTGACACCGCAAATGGCGTTCCTGCTTAGCTTTTTCTATTGGAGCTGTTCGGTACAGCAGGGTCCTTTCTGTATTTGGCTTCAGGTGCTCCAGTCCATCACATCCCTCCTTATTGTTAATGGCTGTATAATACTTTATCAGTTGGACACTTCCTAATATATTTTACAGTCCGGTTACTGACGATTTCATTTATTTCTAATTGTTATTACAGATAATGCCATTATTTGTGGCAGTCCACATAGCTTTTACCTTTCTGTTGGAATATTTTCTCTCTGTAGGTTTCTTTTCTTAAACTATTTAGTAACAGGGTGTTTTCTCAAATTTATTTTTTCATAAAAAGTTTCCCCCCAACTCTATTATCTGTGGTTTTTTTTCTTTATGGAAAAATGGAGTGACTTAGCAGTTTCAATATTGAAGACTGAAGTTTTTGAAAAAATTTAAATTCAAGGCACTTTTCTTTGAGTTCAATTAGAAAAGCAGTCTTTCTGAATTGTCAACAGCATTTATGAGACTAGTGTTAACTGTGTGTGTGTGCTTGTGGATTGAAAGTGACTCAGAGACTATGATCGCCATCCTTTATATATCAAGTAAAGTGGCTTTCATGGAGCACAGCTAAAAGCTGAGTGACTGCTGCTAACATATATCTTACATACATACATACATGCCTGTATATATAAAGGCAGTTGTGTGACCACTGGTTATATGTATCCTGTATATAGATACACATGCCTATATATATATAAACAAGGCAGTGAACTCTGTAAACAGACTACTGAGGAAGAAGGACCTTTTTGAAAGATGGGCTTTTGACTACAAGTAGTCTTCTAGATTATGAACTATCAAAAGTAATGCAGAGACTACTGGCATATCAAGCTGTTGGACTCTTACTAAGCTTTACGACTCACAATTCAATGTTGAAATTTCTATGGGGCTCTATTTTTGCTTTGATTGTCTTAAGTGACAACAAGGGAAAGCGTACTGTCCTCCACTAAAGTTTTGGATTTTAAGAGACTGAAGATGGCATATGCAATACAGATTTTAACCATCCAGCAGAAAATTAGATTCTAAGATTCTGTTTAGCCCTGTTTTTCATTGTAGAAAAGAAACAGAAAAGGTGAAAATAGCATTTCTTCTGGAAAGGGCAAGTACTGTTCACCCAGGAAGGGTTTTGTGACCGAAGCAGCAGAACCTGCTCTAGTCTCAGATGAACTGCAGAAACCTTACTTAGCGTGATCGGTGCTGCAGGGGAGCAGGGTGAAGGACAAAGAGTGTTTGTGAAACAGAACTGTTGTATAATAATGAAACTTTGATACTGAGAAATTACAGCTTCACTGCAAATCTCAGATTCGTGATTCTAAAATGAGATTTGAGTTTCTGTTGAGTGCCTTGAAAAAGTAACATCGAAATCATAAAATTTAAGACTGATGTATGCTGTCAGTCACATCTTAAAACGAGGTAGAAGTACGAATTTTGTTTCTTGTTTGAATTGCAGAGGAACTACTCTTTGGGAAAGCTGTGAGGTAGCTCTTTTATAAATGACATCTCATTTTCAGTCACACTCTCACAGTCCCATCAAGCTAACATTCTGTGTTCTAAGGTACATGTGGTACCTACTAAGAATCCTGTAAGGTCCTGGAAAGTTTTCATTTAATTATTCATTAAAGGAGCATTTATTTTCATATTGTAAGTGTGAAGTTTTTTGATTGCCAATAAAAGAATCTATTTGCCATCAAAAGAGGTCTTCATTAAGTATGTGTGTCAAAATATTTATAATCCTACAATGCTGTATCATTTTTACGGTAGGAAAGGAATAATAAATGATAGGTAGTTGAAATTTTACTCTGAAAACCCTGAAGACATATGAATTCTATCTCCAGTTATAGAGTGTTTTATATGATAAATTATAACGTTAAAACATCTTCTTTTTGGTTGTGCTGTGCGGCATGTGGGATCTGTTTCCTGACCAGAGATTAAACCTGTGCCCCCTGCATTGGGAGCAGGTCTTAACCCCTGGACACCAGGGAAGTCCCAATCATCTCAGAACATTACCCAAACACAGAATCTTGTCTGAACTCTAGAAAAAAAGATTTTTATCACAAGGACAGAGGAGCCTGGCAGGCTGCAGTCCATGGGGTCGCAAAGAGTCAGACATGACTGAGCAACTAACATCATGTCACATCTTGAGTGATTATGTTTTATTCACTTGGGTGTTGGAAAGTATGAGATTAGTGAAGCTCTCCCTGGACTGTTAGTCCACCTGATTCTTGAGCAACTCAGGACCTTAGGAACACAGACACTTCACACAGTCAAAAATCCACATATAGAGTTGGCCTCTGACCAACCTTGGATCTTGTACTTTATGTGTTTATTGAAAAAGATCTGCGTGTCAGTGGACCTGTGCAGTTCAAACGTGGGTCAGCTGTATATTCTGGGAAGCAAAGTGAGGTTTGCCCATGTTTGGGGAAGCCACGTGTCAGCTGTTCCACATGTGCTTGTATTGGTAATGAACGCTTCTCTTGAGCAGCTTCTGGAAGACACTTTGAAAAAATAAGGCTTCTTAACTTTAGTTTGAAAGGGAAAGAACAAATGCCTCGTCTCTTCTGTCTGCTCACGATTGTCCCCCGAGTGTCCCGTGGCTGCACCCCGTGCCTCCACGCATAGTGTGGCTGTCGTGTCATGCTTCCTCTGCTCCCGTGAAAACATGAGCTCCAGGAAGGCCCAGGGCAGAAAGTCCCTGATCATTTGTGTGTCTTTGGTATAGAGCGCACAATTCTGGGCCCACATTAACATTTTTTATTAAATGATGGGATGTGATAGACCATCATGGAAATCAACCCCAAATACTCATTGGAAGGACGGGTGCTGAAGCTGAAGCTCCAATACTTTGGCTACCTGATCCGAAGAACTGACTCAGTGGAAAAGACCCTGTGTCAGAAAGATCCCCTGGAGAAGGGGATGGCAGCCCACTCCAGTATTCTTGCCTGGAGAATTCCATGGACAGAGGAGCCTGGTGGGCTACAGTCCAAGGGGTCACAAAGAGTCGGATACAACCAAGCGACTAACGCACTGATGGCTGAGAAAGATTGAGGGCAGGAGAAGAGGGTGGCAGAGGATGAGATGGTTGGGTGGCATCACCAACTCAGTGGACAGGAACTTGGACAAACTTTGGGAGATAGTGAGGGACAGGGAGGCCTGGTGTGCTGCAGACCATGGGGTCACAGAGTCGGATGTGACAGTGACTGAACTACAGCAACATTATATTATAAATACATGTATCCTCTAGGCTCAGAAGTTACTGAAGCCCACAGAGCAGCCCCACAGAGTGTCTGTGACCACAGGGCCTTTGCACATGACTCAAAAGAGCAACGGGTGGTACTGGGAGGCCTGGGCCCCAGTCCTGATGCTTTCAGCACCTGTGTGATACTGGTCAGTGTGCCTGATTCCGGTCCTTTCCCTTTCATGTAAAATGGATTTGGAAAGATGATCTTAGGTGCCAACTGTAGCATTTTATGGATTTATTTGGGGATTAACTAAAATCATTGTAACCAAATGCATACTGATGATGCCAGATGGTCCTGTCATTTACAAAAGCTATTCAGTTTATATCCTTTAAACAAAGATTCTCCAACCAATCGCATATTTGCTGGTAGTACTGTCTTCCATCTTTCACTGGGGCTCAAGGAGGAAACCAGAAGGAAGAAAACCAACTGAGTCTTTAGCTTCTAGCCCTCATCAGCATGTCAAAAGCCGTGGTTCATGATAACACCTCATGTCTGTAGGGAGTGGCGGAGCACAGATGTGGAGCCAGGCTGCCTGGGTGTGTCTTTGTTCCATCACTGTTTTTTTGAGGTACATTGCTAGTTGCTGTACTGAGAGCCTCTGAATGAATAAATTCTAGATGTTGTTTCTCTCTCCTGTTAAGCTCCAAGCATTTGATCTGGTTGATGGTCTGCTCTCTTACTAGTAATTCACATACAGGCTTCTCCTGAGGCCCTGCCACTTTGACTGCATGGCTTCCATGCTTCCTGTGCACGTGAGGAGCAAGCTGGCAGCCTGGGAGAAGGCATGGAGAGCTGCACACGGGAAGCTTTATGGCCTGGCACACGTCACTCTGCTCCCACGTTGCTGGCTAGAAGTTAGCCATGCAGCAACACCAAGCCAGGGGTGCTGCTGGGAAGCGAAGCGTATATGCTCAGGACAGAGAACCCAGAGTTACTGAGCAGGACTCTAGGCTCAGCATGGTGTGCCTTCCTGGACACAACGTCTGTTTCATTCTCCTCCTGGGAACACTTACCCATTCTCCAAGAGAGACAACTCAAGTCCCAAACCCCAAATAAGGCACAGTCCTTTCCATTAGATTTATTTGTGGCCCTGTGTGGTTGGGTGACCTGTGAACCAAAAAGTCAAGGTGTCTGCTGAGATAAACAGTCCTGTTCCCAGAGAAGAGATGCTCAGTGCTCGCTGGCCCAGGGAACGGTGAGAGAAGTCCCGTGATGAGACCTCCATTCTGCTCCCTGGGAGGGGTTTTATTTTTAACAATCAAATGCTTTATTTATTTGTTTGTTTTTTGGCTGTGCTGGGTCTTCATTGCCACACGAGCTTTTCTCTAGTTGTGGCGAGTGGGGGCTACTCTTGTGGCGGTGCGTAGGTTTCTCATTGCGGTGGCATCTCTTGTTGCAGAGCACAGGCTCCAGGTGCACAGGTTTCGGTAGTTGTGGCTTCCAGGCTCTAGAGCACAGACTCAATAGTTGTAGCTCTTGGGCTTAGTTGCTCCAAGGCATGTGGGATTTTCCTGGACCAGAGGTTGAACCTGTGTCCCATTGCAGTACTATTTGTAACAGCCAGGACGTGGAAGCAGCCTAGATGTTCATCGACAGATGGATGGATACGAAGATGTATATATATGTATATACAATGGAATATGACTCAGCCATTCTTTTTTTGAACGAAGTAATGCTATTTGCAGCAATATGGATGGACCTAGAGATTATCATATTAAGTGAAGTAAGTCAGAGAAAGATAAATATTCTATGATGTCATTTGTGTGTGCTTGCATGCTTAGTCACGCAGTCGTGTCCCTTTATGTGTGTAATCTAAAAAATAGCACAAATGAATTTATTTGTAAAACAGAAAGAGACTCACAGGCATAGAAAACAAACTTATGGAAAACAAAGGGGTAGTTGAGGGGGGCGGTGAACTTACTCATTGGAAAAGACCCTGATGCTGGGAAAGATTGAAGCTGGGAGGAGAAGATGACAGAGGATGAGATGGTTGGATGGCACCACTGACTCAATGGATATGAGTTTGAGTCAACTCTGGGAGTTGGTGATAGACAGGGAGGCCTGGCGTGCTGCAGTCCATGGGGTCGCAAAGAGTCGGACTCGAAGCGACTGAACTGAACTGATTGAACTGAGATTTACAGATGCACACTACTGTAAATAAAATAGATAAACAACGTAGATTTATGGATAGCCCTGGGAACTATATTCAACATCTTATAATAAACTATAATGGGATAGAATAAAAAAGAACACATATATACATATGTGTGTATATATATATAACCAAATCACTTCGCTGTATGCCTGAAACTAACACAATGTTGTAATCAGCTATATTGCAATAAAAAAACTCAACCAACTTGCTCCAAATGGAACTCCGGATTATGCTTACTCCCAAGGCTGCTCATTTCTGAGTCTTTTCCATCTCAGTAAATGGTAGCCTCTAATAGCTTGAACCCAGAGCCCAAGTTACTCTTGTCTTTTCTTTCTCTCACTCTTATATCCAATTTAGCAGCAACTCTCTTGCCACTTCTACTTTCAAAATATAACTTTCTCACCCCTGTAGTCTCTTAACTGTATTTCATCCTCAAAGCCCCATAATTGAGTTTGCAGCTTCCATCTTGCCTCTCTAGAACTTCATTTTTCTGTAGCAACTGGAATAATCCAAGAAGTGTCCACTCTTCTGTTGAAAACTCACCGGTGACCTTTCTTTACCTTTAGAAAAAAGTCCAGAATTCTTAAAAAAAAAAAAAAAAATATATATATATATATATATATATATATACACACATATATATATTTGCTTATTTGGCTGCCCTGGGTCTTAGTTGTGGCCATAGTTGTGGCGTGTAGGATCTAGTTCCCTGACCAGGGATCAAACCCAGCCCCCTGTGTTGAAAGTGCAGAGTCTTAGCCACTGGACCACCAGCGAAGTCCCCAGAATTCTTTCCCAAGAGCGTCGAGGTCTTGCATGGTCTGTTTCTTTCCTGCTTTTGTCTCATCACATCCTCCTCACCCCTCAGACTCCGGGCGCCCGAACTCTGCATTTCTGAGACCCCTCTCGGTCCCTTGGTGCCTTTGCCTCTACTGGTCCCACGCCCTGGGAAGCCACCTTCTCTTCCCAAGGCTACCTTCCTCACTGGGCCCTCCCAGGCCATCCGATGTAAACCTTGGTATTTCCTTCCTAGGACAGTCTACAATTCCCTTGGCGATGTATTCCCTTGCTTGTTTACTACTTGTGCTTTCCCATTAGCATGTAAGCGTACTCAAGGCCCTTCATAGCTGAATCTCGGGGCCTGAGTCTAGCGTACGGCTGATGATCAAGGAACACCCCTCCCGTTCCTGAAGCAGGTCCTAAGGCGGTCTTCAATATGCAGTTTGCAACCCCCCAGACTAGAAGTTCCCAGTGGTTCCTATTGGTTCCAGAGTTTGTGGTCCTTCCATGTGTGTGTGCATGCTAAGCTGCTTCAGTGTGTCTGAATCTTTGCAACCCCATGGAGTTGCAACCCCCGGCCAGGCTCCTATGTCCATGGAATTCTCCAGGCAAGAATACTGGAGTGGGTTACCATTCCCTTCTCCAGGAGGTCTTCACACCCAGGGATCGAACCCAAGTCCCTTACATCTCCTGCATTGGCAGGTGGGTTCTTTACCACCAGTGCTAACTGGGATGCCAATATCTTTTTTGTTTTTGTTGTTGCTGTTATTTAACAGCTTTTATTTAATTTGGAGATATTATGTTGATATTTTTCTAACTTTAGTTTTAACTTTTAGTTTTTATTTGTTTAGAAAATTCTTCTTGATAAGTACGGCTAGAAGTTTGTCAATTTTTTTAGAACTCAGGTTCTAGTAGATTGATGAGCTCTGTTAAGTTTTTGTTCTTTCAAGGGATTTCTCTCTGTCTCTTTCTTTTTTTTTGGCCACACTTCAAGACATCTGGGATCTTAGTATCTTAGTTCCCTGACCAGGGATGGAACCTGAGCCCCTTGCAGTGAAAGTGAAGCGTTTAAACCGCTGGACCGCCAGGGAAGTCCCTCAAATATATTACCCTGATGAATGTTTACTAGGTTGGAGTGACACAGGGACACAGAGCCAAGTAATTTAGTGTTCTAGTTGTCTTCAAGGAATAAATTTTCCACTAGGAAGTTAACATTCTGTCTGGCTGACTTAACAAAATACTCTAGACTTGGGCCTTGGACAGCAAGGAGATCAAACCATCAGTCCTAAAGGAAATCAACCCTGACTACTCATTGGAAGGCCTGATGCTAAAACTGAAGCCCCAATACTTTGGCCACCTGATGCAAAGAGCCAGCTTGCTGGAAAAGACCCTGATGTTGGGAAAGATTGAAGGCAGGAGGAGAAGGGGGTAACAGAGGACAAGATGATTGGATGGCATCACCAACTCAATGGGCATGAGTTTGAGCAAAGTCTTGGAGATGGTAAAGGACAGGGAAGCCTGGGGTGCTGCAATTTATGGGGTTGCAAAGGGGTCAAAAAGAGTCAAGAAGAGTCAGACACCACTTGGCAACTGAACAATGACAAGACTTGGCTCAAAGACCACTATTACTCCTGAAGGAACCCAGTTCAGTTCATGCTGCTGCTGCTGCTGCTAAGTCACTTCAGTCGTGTCCAACTCTGTGTGACCCCAGAGACGGCAGCCTACCAGGCTCCTCCGTCCCTGGGATTCTCCAGGCAAGAACACCGGAGTGGGTTGCCATTTCCTTCTCCAATGCATGAAAGTGAAAAGTGAAAGTGAAGTTGTGTCCGACTCCTAGTGACCCCATGGGCTGCAGCCCACCAGGCTCCTCCGCCCATGGGATTTTCCAGGCAAGAGTAGTCCATAATCTCTTTAAGCACTTCTCTCTCTCATTTTTTCCCCAGTACCTTGGTATTACACATGAGTTATGGATCTTTGTGTAAATCATAGAATTACTTTAAATAGGTCAAGTCCTAATGATTCAAGAAATCTGACAAGGAAATAAATTTACATCATTAAGACAATTGTACAAAACCTTCTCATGTACTCAAACATCTGGTCTCTGTTTAAGGAACGTTTGCACTTAGAGAAAATTTTAAGGAGAATTTCTAATTTTTTGAGATTTTAAACTAAGCACAAACATTACTTGTTCTTCTATATATTTTTTAATACTGAATATAAGATTTGTGTATTTCCCGATTAGAAAGTTAGGAAATAGAAGAAATCAATATTTCAATTTTGTTTTCATTGAATACTTACAGGGAGCTCCCCCTCCCACCCACATTAAAACTGAACTAAAAACACATGAATTTGTAACTTTTTATTATTTTAATTTTATTTAAAAAATTTTATTATTTTTGTAAAATATATTTTTATTTGGCATGCCACATGGCATGTGAAATCTTATGTGAGGCAAGAGTACTAGAGTGGGTTGCCATTTCCTTCTCCAGGGGATCTTTCCAACCCAGGAATCAAACACAGGTCTCCCACATTGCAGGCAGATTCTTTACCATCTGAGCCACCAGGGAAGACCCTTAGTTCCTGTAACAGAGATAAAACCGAGCCCCCTGCATTGGAAGGGCGCAGTCTTAACCACTGGACTCCCAGGGAAGTCCCAAATTTGTAACACTGAAAAGTTGTGGGCAACTATATGCTCAATCGTCTCTTATTCTTTCTAGTTTGGTTATATTCAATTATCATTATGGTTATTGGTGAAATAAAGATGGAATTTTAAAAAATAGACTTTTTTTTAAGAGTAGCTTTAGATGAGCAGCAAAACTAGGTTGAAAGTACAAAGATTTCCCATATACCTCCTGCCTTTCCACCTCAGCCTCCCTTACTGTTAACATGCCCCCAAAGATCTGAAACTCCAATACTTTGGCCACCTGATGCGAAGAGTGACTCATTGGAAAAGACCCTGATGCTGGGAGGGATTGAGGGCAGGAGGAGAAGGGGACGACAGAGCATGAGATGGTTGGATGGCATCACCGACTCAATGGACATGGGTTTGGGTAAACTCCGGGAGTTGGTGATGGACAGGGAGGCCTTGCATGCTGCGGTTCATGGGGTTGCAAAGAATCAGACACGACAGAGTGACTGAACTGAACTGAACTTTGCAGCTGATGAACCTACATTGACAAATCATCACCCCAAGTCCATAGCTTACATTAGGGTTCACTCGGTTTTATATGATCCATGTGTTTGGACAAACATATGCCATGAACTTACCGTTACAGAATCATTCAAAATAGAATCACTACCCTAAACATCCTCTTTGCTCTACTTATTTATCCCCTTCTTCCAAATTGCTGGCAACCACTGATTTTTTTTCAATTGTCTCCATGGTTTTGCCTTTTCCAGAATGTCACAGAGCTGGAATCATGAGTGTTTAGACTTTTCAGGTTAGCTTCTTTCACTTAGTAAAATGCATTTAAGCTTCTGGCATGTCTTTTCATAGCTCATATCTTTTTAGCACTAAATAATACTCCTGTCTGGATATACCACAGTTTACTTATTTTTTCATCAACTGAATGCTTCTGAGTTTCGGCGATTGCAAATAGAGCTGCTATGAACATCTTCGTGCAGTTTTCTTTGTGGATTTTTAACTCATTAGGTAAATAACAAGGGGAGTGATGGCTGGATCATACAGCCAGAGTATATTTTAGTTTTTTAGGAATGGAGTTAAATTCACATTGATTCATGTTGATGTTTGACAGAAAACAACAAAATTCTGTAGAGCAATTATTCTTCAACTAAAAAATAAAAACTAAAAAGAAAAATTAACAAATAACTTTTGGATAGTTAAATGTTCACCTACCAGAAGGTGTGTCTACTAGGGTATCAGGCCAGGAGGGTGCAAACTAGGATGAAATCTAGCCTTCCTTCTGCTCTTGGAGAAGCTGTATCTGTTCAGTTCTCACAAAGCTGCCCTGTGAGCTGGCTATGATCTTGTTAGCGGTTTTTCTTTTCTTTTTTTTTCCCTCCTTGGGGCCTGGCCTGATATCCTATTCCTAGAGCCAGGAATTCCTTCTCTTTCCTAGAGGATGCATCTTCTCCAAAGTTGGTGGGGGTGGGGTGAGGAAAGAAAATTTGTCTCTATGCCTGCGTGTTCAGTCCCTTCAGTCGTGTCTGGCTCTTTGCAGCCCCATGGACTGTAGCCTACCAGTCTCCTCTGTCCATGGGATTCTCCAGGCAAGAATACTGGAGTGGGTTGACATTTCCTTCTCCAGGGGATCTTCCCAACCCAGGGATCGAACCCAGGTCTCCTGCACTGCAGGCAGATTCTTTACCATCTGAGCCACCAGGGAAGCCTTGTGTCTCTCTTGGACCCCTTAAATGTATCTTTTCAACTCCCCATTTGTCCTGGACTCATCTGAAACCCAAAAAGCCATGTGCCATCTGCTCTGAGTCACAGATTTAAATCTGACACCTGTCTCAATGTTAAAGGGCCTGTTTGCCTCGCTCTCCAACAGCCTTTAAAGTCAATCCCCATAAAAAGCTTTATTCTTTCATTGACTGGAGGAAACCTCCGGGGCTTCCCTTGTGGTTCAGTTGGTAAAGAATCCGCCTACATGCAGGAGACCTGGGTTCTATCCCTGGGTTGGGAAGATCCCCTGGAGAAGGGAAAGGCTACCCACTCCAGTATTCTGGCCTGGAGAATTCCATGGACTGAAAAGTCCATGGGGTCAGTCTTAGGGACTGAGAGACTTTCACTTCACTTCACCTCACCCTAAATAGGACTTCCCTGATGGCCCAGACGGTAAAGCGTCTGTCTATAATGCGGGAGACCCGGGTTCGATCCCTGGGTCGGGAAGATCCGCTGGAGAAGGAAATGGCAATCCACTCCAGTACTATTGCCTGGAGAATCCCATGGACAGAGGAGCCTGGTAGGCTACATACAGTCCACGGGGTCACAGAGTCGGACACGACTGAGTGACGTTCCTTCCCCCTAAATACATCTGCTCTATACCAGTAGGTGGCAGTATTGCCACACTTTTCTCCCCTGCATTTTCTGCTAGAAAAGTGATTTACTGAAAGGGTGGTTTGGAACAGTATTAAAGAAGGTCCCCTACCCTGCCAAAGAAGTACATTAGCTTGTCAGTTTTGCTCATTTGAGAACAGATCGTCTTTTACTTTGCAAATTTTTAAACCTTTAAATTCTTTTTATTTTTAAGCCATCAAATTTACGTAAAAGTTGCAATTACAGCCTAAGAACCTTGGATTTTTCAGAATACTCTGAGAGGTAGTTGCTGATGGGAGGCCCTGTCACCACCAAGTTCTTGGTCTGTGTTTCCTGCAAACAGGGCATTCTCTCTTTATATATATATATATATTTTTTTTTAATTTTATTTTTACTTTATTTTACTTTACAATACTGTATTGGTTTTGCCATACATTGACATGAATCCACCACGGGTGTATACAAGCTCCCAATCCTGAATCCCCCTCCCACCTCCCACCCCATGTCATCTCTCTGGATCATCCCCATGCACCAGCCCCAAGCATCCTGTATCAAACAGGGCATTCTCTTCCAAAGCCACTAGACAGCCTTCAAAGTCAGAACATTAACAGTTGTCCTTTCCTACCCCGTCATCCTCAGATACCATTTGAGTTTCATTTGCAACGAGATCCAACCAGTCTATTCTAAAGGAGATCAGCCCTGGGTGTTCTTTGCCAACCAGTCTATTCTAAAGATCAGCCCTGGGTGTTCTTTGGAAGGAATGATGCTAAAGCTGAAACTCCAGTACTCTGGCCACCCCGTACGAAGAGTTGACTCATTGGAAAAGACTTTGATGCTGGGAGGGATGGGGGGCAGGAGAAAAAGGGGCTGACAGAGGATGAGATGGCTGGATGGCATCACTGACTCGCTGGATGTGAGTTTGAGTGAACTCTGGGAGTTGGTGATGGACAGGGAGACCTGGTGTGCTGTGATTCATGGGGTCGCAAAGAGTCGGACACGACTGAGTGACTGAACTGAACTGAACTGAACTGGTGTCCCAAAAATGCCCTTTGTAGCAAAAGGATCCAATTCAGAGTCACCACTGTAGTTAGTAATCCTGTTTCCTGCCTTAGAAGCTGCCTCAGGTGTAGCTAGAAGTTCCCTGCATGGAGGACCCTGTGGAAATGCGACAGAGGTAAAGAGCACTCTCTTTGTTTTGTGCGTCTGATCCATCTGGATAGAGTATTTAGCTACATGCAGAGTCTTGTAAGGGCTCCAAACAGGAAGCTTCTAAATTTGCCAGAGACGAATTTCTACGGTTTTGCCAATTTCGATCACTATTAGCAGTTCTCTTTCTTATTCACCTCAAAAATCGTTCCCTTTAGGCCAGATCTCAGGCTTCATGTTCCTTATCTTCCTTCTCCCCCTGCCCAAATTCTGTGTTCTGATTTATTTCGGTTACTGAGATGCCATACTCAGTTTTCATACATTTTTACCAGCCGCAGTCGAGGACCACCCAGTGGGGGTGTCAGTCACGCTGTGGCTTTTCAGATCTGACTGCCTCCACTTCCTGCCGAGGAGTTTCTTTCCAGGAGAAGGTGATCCGATTTGCGTAGGTTCTGCATCTCAATTCTTATTTCCTTAAATATTTCACTCCTTCCCTCTATCTATTTCTCTTCTTGGGGAAAAGCCACTGTTCTCTGAGATTTGCCTATTTTGGACACCTTAGGCCAAATCGGTCCCTTCCCTGGGCTCTGCCCCTCTCTGTGTGCTGGTACTCACTGGTTTATGTTGTAACAATTTGTTTGTCGATTTCGGCTCTCTATGAGCTTGGGGTTTATCCATGGTGGGGATGGGTCTCTATTCATTTTGTACCCCTAACACTTACCACAGGGCTTCACACCAGGCTCCCATCAACTTCAACTGCTCTTTACTTTTACTAGCACTTAAAAAAAAATGTTTTTATCCATTTATTTGGCTGTGTCAGGTCTTAACTGTGGTACATGGGATCTTCAATTTTCACTGTGGCGTGTGGATCTTTAGTTGGAACATGTGGGATCTAGTTCTTTAAGCAGGGATTGAACTCAGGCCCCCTACATTGGGAGTGCAGATTCTCAGCCACTAGACGACGAGAGAAGTCCCCCGCAATTTCCTTTAGACTTTTCTTCTCAGACTTTAGTCCAACATTTTTCTCAATTTAGATGGTATATATTTAATGTATTTGTTTGCTTGACTGCCCTGGGTCTTAGTTGTGACATTTGGGATCTAGCTCCCTGACCAAGGATTGAACTTGGGCCCTCTGCATTGGGAGTTTGGAGTCTTAGCCACTGGACCACCAGGGAAGTCTCAGATGGTGTATGTTCTTAGTTCTGGAAAGTGGAATAGAAAGCATTATCCCATAGAAGGATAACATAGTTTTATTATCAATATCTAGGAGCTGTCTGAACTGATGTCAAATTATTGTCAAAGAACAGATGTTAGTCTCTGAAAATCTAAACCTCATTTTAAAGGCTTGTTGCTAACTACTCTAGGTAGCTCAATTGCTTTAAATTTTTTGAAAGTTAAAGTGTTTCAAGACATTTCTGGCTTTTTACTGAGGTTAAAAAAAATAGCTATAAATAACGTTTGGTAAGATTCATTAAAAACACTTGCCCAGTGAGAGTAATCGAGGGTGTCCCTGGCCTACATCTGCCTTCGAGAGTCCATTTGTGTGCTGAAGCCAGCTTAGAGCCCTCTGGGGAGACCATGCCTCCTGGGCTGCCTCCCTGTGGAGCAAACCGCCTTCTGTTCATGCACATTGTAGTTTATTCTGCAGCCCCCTCCCCTCAACTCAGCTGACAAGGTGAAGGTTGTTGCTTAGTCGCTAAGTCACGTCTGACTCTTTCCTACCCAATAGACTGTAGCCCGCCAGGCTCCTCTGTCCAAGGGATTCTCCAGGCAAGAATACTGGAGTGGGTTGCCATTTCCTCTCCAGGGGGTATCTTCCTGATCCAGGGATGGAACCCACATCGCCTGCCTGGCAGGCGGATTCTTTACCACTGAACCACCTGGGAAGCCCATGAAGTGGTATGGGCCTACCTGTAATTTGTGCTATATAATCAATACTTCAGATAGTTGTAAGAATAAACCCCCAAATTCTCTGCTGATCAATATTTATAAAAACCAAGAAATAATACCGATAGAAATTTGTTTGGAGCATACCTGCTCAGCACATCCCATGGAGATTGTTCATAAGTGATAGGTTTTGCTCTCTTGCCGCCCTTCTCATCTGCTTCCTCCTCCTTGTTATTATGGTAGAACTGATGCAATCCACTTGTTCTCTAGATTTTGCTAGATCCTCTGGCAATCATTCTTGGACTACGTGGACCACTAGAGTGCCATCTACCCACACCAAATTCACTTGGTGTTTTGCAGACCTCTGTTTCTCAAACAGGTGTAGGACAGTGGTTGAGAGCCTGACCTTCAGAAATAGACATTCCTGATTTGAATTCTGCCCTAATCCTGGCCATTCCCCTTGGCCACCTGTGTGACTGCTGATCTTTATTTGATCTTTCTAAGAATCTATTTCCCCATCTGTAACAAAGGGTGAGAATACCCTTGACAGGGTGTGGCACCAATTAAATGATTCAGGGGCTGCATTTAGCACAGTGCCTGACTCCTAGTGGGCTTCCCTGGTGGCGCAGTGGTCAGGGGGACCTGTGTGGCTGGAAGGCAGGGGTTCGGGGCTGGGAGGGGGTAGCTCACTGAGGCCTGTGGCCTCTGAGGGGACATTGGCTTTTGCTCTGAACGAGATGGGAGCAAACGGAGGGTGTGGGCGTGGAAGGTGCTGTTCAGCCACATCTCACAGTTTTCTTCTCTCTTTCTTCATCCCTCCCTCCCTCTCTCCCATCTCCCCTTCCCCTCTCTCTTTTCCCTTCTTCTTCTCTTTCCTCTTTCTCCTCTTCCTTCCGGTGGATCAACAGAAAACTTCTGTTCAACTTGCAGTAGCAGATGAACTTTGTCCCTGAATAGCTGGTGGGTTTGCAGAATGATTAGGGAAAGTGTGACTTTTCAGGTTGTGCTCTTTGTGTTGACAGCCAGAAAGCTGATCAACTTTCCGATCAGGGCCCCCTTTTGACAATAGAGTATTGGGTTGAGACTCGACTTGGTCATCAGTACAACATCCTCATGGTGGTAGGTAACTTGAGAACACATTCCATCATTGGTTATTACTTCCTAGGCTGCAGGATTGTTTGGTTACCAATGATTTTCTCCACTAGACCGTAAGCTCCACAAAGGCAGAGGCCATGGTGCTGCTTTAACATTTAGCACAGAGCCCCCAGAACCCACGACACTGCCCTATAGATAGACTTAATAAATAGTTGAATGAATGAATACATGAAATCAGTATGATAATTTTTATTTTCTCTATTGCTATGATGCCAGAGCCAAACGTGAAACCTCTGTTTGGAGAGCCATAGGCAATTATATTGTTGGATAAAAATCCATCTATTTAAGAATGCATTGCAAGACTGCATTTTCTACCAGCACGATGTGAACCTTGGGGTCTAGCTTTGCCCATAATTTAGCACTTGTCAGAAATGTTCCCACTCTGACAATTTATTGGAAAGTCAGATGAAAACATTTCAGATGAGATCGGGCGCATTCAGGGTGGTAGGGCCGTAGACGTGAAATGAGGACATTTCAGAGGAATGGTAAGGTTTGATAAGAAAACTCATTTTTCTGTGAGTTAATGAAAGAATTCAGGAGACTCAGTTAAGTTTTTAACATTTAAAGTTTTTATACTTAATATGTTTATATAAAAATATAAACATTTATAAACAGCTCTTTTTTTTTTTTTACAGATCGTATACAGCTATAAAATCAAATAAATATATCATTTAGTATCAACACAATTGTGAGAGAAAGAAAGAAAGTGAAGTCACTCAGTCATGTCCAACTCTTTGCGACCTCATGGACTGTAGCCTACCAGGCTCCTCTGTCCATGGGATTTTTCAGGCAAGAGTACTGGAGTGGGTTGCCATTTCCTTCTCCAAACGCAAGTATGAGGCTAATGCTATTCCAGTGGGGGGCATCAGTGATTCTGGGTCACACCTCCTTGTGTGAACATCTCATTGCCTGCTTCCTGCTCCTGTGTTTCCTTTCACAACTTCCACACCATTCCCTGAGGTAATGCAATTCTCCCAACACTCTCCTTTACTCACAGTATTGCAAAAATATATATTCCTTCTGCCATTTGCCATGCAATTTGCTTTTTACCTTTGCTGGCTTAACAATGCCTCTTTTATCTCTTAAGTCCATTTCTTTTCTTTCTTTTTTTTTCCACTTCACATATGATATTATACATGTTTCAGTGCCATTCTCCCATATCATCTCTCCCTCGCCCTCTCCCACAGAATACAAAAGATTGTTCACTACATCTGTGTCTCTTTTACTATCTTGCATACAGGGTTATTGTTACCTTCTTTCTAAATTCCATATACATGCATTAGTATACTGTATTGGTGTTTTTCTTTCTGGCTTACTTCACTCTGTATAATCGGCTCCAGTTTCATCCACCTCATTAGAACTGATTCAAATGCATTCTTTTTTAATGGCCGAGTAATATTCCATTGTGTATATGTACCACAGCTTTCTTATCTGATGGACAGCAGATGAATGGATGCTTCCATGTCCTAGTTATTATAAACAGTGCTGCAGTGAACATTGGGTTACATGTGTCTCTTTCAATTCTGGTTTCCTCGGTGTGTATGCCCAGCAGTGGGATTGCTGGGTCATATGGCAGTTCTATTTCCAGTTTTTTAAGGAATCTCCACACTGTTCTCCATAGTGGCTGTACTAGTTTGCATTCCCACCAACAGTGTAAGAGGGTTCCCTTTTCTCTGCACCCTCTCCAGTATTTATTGTTTGTAGACTTTGCCATTCTGACCAGGGTGAAATGGTACCTCACTGTGGTTTTGATTTGCATTTCTCTGATAATGAGTGATGTTGAGCATCTTTTCGTGTGTTTGTTAGCCATCTGTATGTTTTCTTTGGAGAAATGTCTGTTTAGTTCTTTGGCCCATTTTTTGATTGGGTCGTTTATTTTTCTGGAATTGAGCTGCAGGAGTTGCTTGTATATTTTTGAGATTAATTCTTTATCAGTTGCTTCATTTGCTATTATTTTCTCCCATTCTGAAGGCTGTCTTTTCACCTTGCTTATAGTTTCCTTTGTTGTGCAGAAGCTTTTAATTTTAATTAGGTCCAATTTGTTTATTTTTGCTTTTATTTCCAATATTCTGGGAGGTGGGTCGTAGAGGATCCTGCTGTGATTTATGTCAGAGGGTGTTTTTCCTATATTCTCCTGTAGGAGTTTTATAGTTTCTGGTCTTATGTTTATATCTTTAATCCATTTTGAGTTTATTTTTGTGTATGATGTTAGAAAGTGTTCTAGTTTCATTCTTTTACAAGTGGTTGACCAGTTTCCCCAGCACCACTTGTTAAAGAGATTGTCTTTTCTCCATTGTATATTCTTGCCTCTGTCAAAGATAAGGTGTCCATAGGTGCATGGATATATCTCTGGGCTTTCTATTTTGTTCCATTGATCTATATTTCTGTCTTTGTGCCAGTACCATACTGTCTTGATGTCTGTGGCTTTGTAGTAGAGACTGAAGTCAGGCAGGTTGATTCCTCCAGTTCCATTCTTCTTTCTCAAGATTGCTTTGGCTATTTGAGGTTTTTTGTATTTCCATACAAATTGTGAAATTATTTGTTCTAGTTCTCTGAAAAATACTGTTGGTAGCTTGATAAGGATTGCATCGAATCCATAGATTACTTTGGGTAGTATACTCATTTTCACTATATTGATTCTTCTGATCCATGAACATGATATATTTCTCCATTTATTTGTGTCCTCTTTGATTTCTTTCACCAGTATTTTGTAATTTTCCATATATAGGTCTTTTGTTTCTTTAGGTAAATATATTCCTAAGTATTTTATTCTTTTCATTGCAATGGTGAATGAAATTGTTTCCTTAATTTCTCTTTCTGTTTTCTCATTGTTAGTGTATAGGAATGCAAGGGATTTCTGTGTGTTAATTTTATATCCTGCAACTTTACTATATTCATTGTTCTGCTAAGCTCACCAAACTTAAAGTGCTGGTGGCTGGTGACCATGTGATTGATAGACACAATGCCATCCTTGCATCCTCAGACATAAAGCAGGCACCCAAATGGCCCAGAAAGCACATTTACATTAAAAATTTTACATTACTACTGAAATGAAAAAAATTTTGAGCATATCCAAAAATGTATCATAGGACTAGAGCTTAAGAACACTAGGCTGACTAGTTGCATACTGCCTATTTATTTAGACCCCAAATTTGATTTGGTGTTTTTTCTTTATTTGTGTGTGTTGGGTGGGGAGGTGTGTGTGTTGTATGTGTTTGTGTGTGAAAAAAGAGATAAAGAGAAGATTTGTGTGTGTGTGTGTTTGGGGGGCACACTTCCCAGTATGTGGAACTTCCCTGACCAGGGATTGAAAAACTGCATCCCCTTTAGTGGAAGCTCAGTCTTAGCCACTGGACTACCTGTGAAGTTTGAGAAGATTTATTTTTTAAGTATAATTGTATAAGCTAGTTTTTAAATATTGATGGGTACATAACCTCTTACAAAGATATTTGAAGAGAATCAGGCAGAATGTTTACCTCTGGTTATTTTCAGGATTTTTAACATATACATTGGAATTCTTGAGATGAAAGTTACTCTTTAGTTCTAGTAAACAAATACAAGAATTTGAGAATGCATGTCCTGGGCAAATGCCAGGACTATTGTCTTTTATTTTCCATTAATGTCAAATATTTTGAAATTTTGTTTGGAGACGGTGTTTATCATTTTGTTATATTCTGGACTATTCATCAGACAGTATATCTAAGACATACTGGTGTTTATTTAGATTATAATAAACAGGATAGTTATCTGGTTTTAGTCTTTTGTGATTGTCACGAGGCAGACTTCAGTTACAGTGTCAAATTAACTTTTTTTCTTGACTTTACACATACATTTTCTGAAGGGTTCTGTGAATTCTTAAAAAATACAATACATACTTTACTACTGCCAGAGAATGTATATGTCTTAAATTTTAGTTTTTGAACTCTCACATCTGTGAACATTTGAAATGCATTTGTGTTGCAAAATCAAATTTTGAAATTAACATGGAATCTATCTCTTGAAAATGTATGACAGCCTCAATATTTAGATGCCCATATTAACAAAAGTGTAGGGACTTCAAATTCAATTTTGTGTTTTATTTTCTAGTTCTACTTATAGAGCAATTCTAGTGGTTTACAAATAAAATAGGTTAGCTTTTAATTAGCTAAATACATGGATGTTAAATTTTAGCTTTTAATTTAATTCTGACTTTGATAAAGAGAAAAACTGTATTACAGAAAAACCATAGAATAAAAACCTTAACATGTGAAATCCTATTTCATATTCCAAATCCATGACTATTTGGAGACACCCATTATTATTTGATTACTTTTAGTTTTCAACCAGATGTTTGGTATTATGCATGCCTAGCTGTAGTGCAGCATAGCTAATAGACATATTTATTCATATGGAGTGTTTGCCGTGTGATATTCTCAGTGTAATGCCTGTGTTTATCACAAGTTTTGCTCATTACTTTTATTAGGGCCTAACAGCTATTACAATGGTTTAAAATCTCATCCTAAACCTTAACCCCAAAGCATTTGAATTTCACTGCTACAGGGAGATACTGTTAAAGTAATTTGGTAACCTGTTATCATTCCACAACCTTCCCTGGTGGCTCAGTGGTAAAGAATCTGCCTGCCAATATAGGAGACTTGGGTTTGATCCCTGGGTTGGGAAGATCTCCTGGAGAAGGAAATGGCAACCCATTCCAGTATTCTTGCCTGGAGAATTTCATGGACAGAGGAGCCTGGTGGGCTACAGTCCATGGTGGGTCACAGAAGAGTCGGATACAACTTAGCAACTGAACACACATGCATCGTTCCCCAAACACTGATCTTTTCCCCTACTGGTTGAAATTATGGTAAGTAGGTGGTCTCTGTATGTTTGTGTGTATTTACAGTTATACAATGTTTATTGTGAATATCACTATTTAATTGATTGACATATTATAGAGTACAAAAGTACAAACTCACAATATTATGTTATTTGAGAAGGATCAAAATGGAGGACTAGGAAGACCCTGAGCTCACGACCCCCACCAAGAACACCTGAAAACCACAGCTACATATAGAGCAGCTCTTCCTGAGAACCCCCTGAAGACCAGTAGGTGGGTCTCCTACAAACGAGGTGGAACCAGGTGGAGTCTGGTAGGAGGGGAGGAGAAGCAGTCTAGTCAGACCCTCACCTCTAGCGGGTGACGCAGAAGAGGAGGGGGACATCACAAGCTCTGGGGCGGGGGAGGTCCTCCCTAAGGAGTGAGGGGCTCATGCTCTGTGTTAGGTACCTCAGCCCTGGGGTCTGACACCAGGAAGCTGAGCCCCCTTATTTGGTTTGCAAACCAGTGGAAGGCCCCAGAGGGCTGTGAGAAATGAAAAGCCTTCTCCTAAAGAGCATGCACAGGTTTTTCCTGTGGTCACATGTGGATGTGAGAGTTGGACTGTGAAGAAGGCTGAGCGCCGAAGAATTGATGCTTTTGCACTGTGGTATTGGAGAAGACTCTCGAGAGTCCCTTGGACTGCAAGGAGATCCAACCAGTCCATTCTGAAGGAGATCAACCCTGGGATTTCTTTGGAAGGAATGATGCTAAAGCTGAAACTCCAGTACTTGGCCACCTCATGCGAAGAGTTGACTCACTGGAAAAGACTCTGATGCTGGGAGGGATGGGGGGCAGGAGGAGAAGGGGACGACCAAGGATGAGATGGCTGGATGGCATCACAGACTCGATGGACGTGAGTCTGAGTGAACTCCTGGAGATGGTGATGGACAGGGAGGCCTGGCGTGCTGCGATTCATGGGGTCGTAGAGAGTCGGACACGACTGAGCGACTGAACTGAACTGAACTAAAAGAGTGTGCACAGACGTCTTTGCTCCCAGGCCCAGCATGGAGGCAGTGGCCTGGAAACTATCCAGTGCTCTGGCCAGCTTGCCCAGTCTGCCCCAGCATGTCTCCCAGCCCCTCTGCCCTCTGCTGAGGCAGACACCAACATTGCCAACTGGCACACGCACCAGGGAGGGAGGGGGGTCCCCTCGGCACGGGCCTTTCCTCTGGTCGACTCGGACACCCTGGGTGCCCCCAGCCAGGTTCCCAACTGGGGTGGAGACTGCAGCCCACCAGGGAGAAGCCCAGTCCCTCACGGCTCCTGCTGGAGCTCCTTGGGCCCTGGACCCACCCCCCAGTAGGGAAGGCCCCCCCTCACACCTGGCTCCAGTTCTAAGCCCCTCCAACTCCAGCCCGTACCCTCCTCCAGGGTGGAAGCTGCTCGCGCACCCAGGGAGAAGACAGAGCCTGTGCTCATTTCAGCTCCAGCCCTCCCATCAAAGCCACTGAGCACACAGAGACTGCATAGGGATGGTCTCACACAAGGATACATCTTCAAGACCAAGATATGCCACTATTGAGTCTAATTTCATAGAGATGGATGCAGAAACGTAGACGAAATGAGAAAACAGAGGACTATGTTTCAAACAACAGACCATGTTTCCAACAAAAGCTGAAGAATACAGTAACAGAAATGAAAACGACACTAGAAGGAATTAAGACCAGATTAGGTGGTTCAGAAAAATGCACAGTGACTTGTAAGATAGATTAGTGGAAATCACACAATCAGAACAGTAAACAGAAAAGCAAATTTAAAAAAATGAGAATAGTTTAAGGAAACTCTATTAGAGGTCCTAGAGTCTAGGACAATATCAAGGGTACTAACAGCATCACTGGGGATCCCAAAGGATAAAAAAGAGGGAGAGACACAGAAAATGTATTTGGTGGCTCAGATGTTAAAGAATCTGCCTGCAATGCAGGAGACCTGGGTTTCATCCCTGGGTTGGGAAGATCCCCTGGAATAGGGAATGGCAACTCACTCTAGTATTCTTGCCTGGAGAATCCCATGGACAGAGGAGCCTGGTGGGCTGCAGACCATGGTGTCAAAAAGTCAGACAACTGAGTGACTAACACACTATGGCTGACAACACCCCTAACCTGAAGAAGGAAGCAGATGTCTAGGTCCAGAAAGCACATCAAACAAGAACTCAAAGAGACCCACACCAAGACATATCATAATTAAAATGGTAAAAGTTAAAGATAAAAAGAAAAATTTGAAGGTAGCAAGAGACAAAGAGTCACATACCAAGAAACTTCTATCAGGTTATCAACTGATTTCTAAGCAGAAGCTTTGCAGGCCAGAAGGGAGTGGCATGCTATATTTAAAATGCTGTAAGGGAAAACCTACAACCTAGGATACTCTACCCAGCAAGATTATCATGCAGAATTGAAGGAGAGATAAAGTTTCCCAGACAAGCAAAAACTGAAAGAGTTCATCACCATTAAACCAACCTTACAAAAAATGTTAGAGAGTTTGCTTTAAGTGAAAAAGAACTATTTCAAATCTTAAAAGATGATGCTGTGAAAGTGCTGTGCTCAATATGCAAGCAAATTTGGAAAACAGGACTGGAAAAGGTCAGTTTTCATTTCAATCCCAAAGGGCAATGCCAAAGAACATTCGAACTACTGCACAATTTTGCTCATTTCACATGCTAGCAAGGTAATGCTCAAAATCCTTCAAGCTAGACTTCAACAGTACATGAACTTCCAGAAATACAAGCTGGATTTAGAAAAGGCAGAGGAACCAGAGATCAAATTGCCAACATCTGTTGGATCATAGAAAAAGCAAGAGAATTCCAGAAAAACACCTGCTTCATTGACTACGCTAAAGCCTTTGACTGTGTGGATCACAACAAGTGGTGGAAAATTCTTCAAGGGATGGGAATACCAGGCCACCTTATCTGCCTCCTATGAAACATGTATGCAGGTTAAGAAGCAACAGTTAGAACCAGACATGGAACAACAGACTGATTCCAAATTGGGAAAGAAGTACTACATATTGTCACCCTGCTTTTTAAAATTATATGAAGAGTACATCATGCAAAATGCCCAGCTGGATTAAGAACAAGCTGGAATCAAGATTGAGGGGAGAAATATAAATAACCTCGGATATATAGATGATACCACCCTAATGGCAGAAGAGAAGCAGAATTAAAGAACCTCTTAATGAAAGTGAAAAAGGAGAGTGAAAAAGCTGGCTTGACACTCAGCATTCAAAAACAAAGATCACAGCATCTGGTCCCATCACTTCATGGCAAATAGATGGGAAAACAATGGAAACAGTGACAGACTTTATTTTCTTGGGCTCCGAAATCACTGCAGATCATGACTGTAGCCATGAAATTAAAAGATGCTTGCTCCTTGGAAGGAAAGTTGTGACAAGCCTAGCTGCTGCTGCTAAGTCGCTTCAGTTGTGTCTGACTGTGCCACACCATAGACGGCAGCCCACCAGGCTCCTCTGTCCCTGGGATTCTCCAGGCAAGAACACTGGAGTGGGTTGCCATTTCCTTCCCCAATGCAGGAAAGTGAAAGTGAAGTTGCTCAGTCGTGTTCGACTCTTCACGACCCCATAGACTGCAGCCTACCAGACTCTTCCGTCCATGGGATTTTCCAGGCAAGAGTACTGGAGTGGGGTGATGACAAACCTAGACAGTGTTTTAAAAGAGAAACATTACTTTGCCAACAAAAGTCCATATAGTTAAACTATGGTTTTCCCAGTAATCATGTATGGATGTGAGGGTTGGACCATAAAGAAGGCTGAGTGCTGAAGAAATGATGCCTTTGAACTGTAGTGCTGGAGAAGACTCTTGAGAGTCCCTTGAACAGCAAGGAGATCAAACCAGTCATTCCTAAGGGAAATCAACCCTGATATTCATTGGAAGGACTGATGCTGAAGCTAAAGCTTCAATACTTGGGCCATCTGATGTGAGGACCTGACTCATTGGAAAAGATCCTGATCCTGGGAAAGATTGAAGGCAAGGTGAGAAGGGGAGGACAGAGGATGAGGTAGTTGGATGATAGCATCAACTCAATGGACATGAGTTTGAACAAACTCTCGGAGATGGTGAAGGACAGGAAAGCCTGGCGTGCTGCAGTCCATGGGGTTGCAAAGTCATGACTGAGTGACGAACAGCAACATAATAAAACATAAGAAAATATGCAAAGGGGGGAAAAATCTCAATGGTAAAGGCAAATATGTAGTAAAGGCAGTGGATCAACCACTCAAATAAGTAAGTATTAAGAGTAAAACATGAACATTGCAAAATCAATAATAACTACAATAAGCATTTAAAGATAGACATGAAGATATAAAATATGACATCAAAACCACAAAACCTGTGAGAGAGGGAAGTAAAAATGTAGATCTTTTAGAATGTGTTAGAACTTAATGACTATCAGTTTAAAACAGCTAGATATAGTGTAGGTCAATACATATAAAGTTCATGGTAACCGTAAATAAAAAATCTACAATAGATTCACAAAAATTGAGGAGAAAGGACCCAAACATGGTACTAAAGGAAATAAGTCACAAGGGAGAAGACTAAAAGATGAAGAAAATAACGGGGAAGAACTACGAAAACAACTGGAAAACAAGTAATAAAATGGCCATAAGTATATATCTATCAATAACTACTTCAAAAGTGAATGGACTACGTGCTCCAATCAAAAAACATAGGGTGGCTGATTGCATAAAAAGACAAGACTCATCTATTTGCTGTCTACAAGTGAGTCACTTCAGAGCTACAGACACACACTGACTGAAAGCGAGAGAATGGACAAAGATATTCTATGCAAATACAAATGAGAAAGCTGGGGCAGCAATACTCACATCCTGCAAAGTAGACTCTAAAACAAAGCTTCTAATAAAAGACAAAGAGGGGCCCCAACGGTCTTGCACTCACTGTGCACACAACATGCTGGACTCTGGGGTGGTTTCCCAAAACCAGTGGTCGCTGTCCATATAGTCCCCTGGTCTTCCCACAGATGTCTCTTCAATTCTCTAAAGCAGGTCATGTTTGCTCCTTGAGACCTGGTCAAGCACCAGCTCTGGGTGGAGGTCACTTTACAGCCTTCAACTCCCATATCCTGTGCTTAAAGGCTGTATCTCATTCATCCTGCACACAGAATCATCATCTTTGTAAATATATTTACTGATGTATTTGGCTGTGCTGGGTCTTTGTCATGCCTTGTGAGATCTTTTAGTTGTAGCATGTGGGATCTAGTTCCCTGACCAGGAACTGAACCTGGGTCCCTGCACTGGGAGTGTGGAGTCTTAGCCACTGGACCACCAAGGAAGTCCCAGAATCATCTTCTTATGTTTGTTGGTTGATTAACTGAACCAGTTAATAAATAAATGAATAAATATACGACTTTATCAACTTGCTAATGTAGAGACTTATGAGGTTTTGTTTCATGAAGTGTTAAAAGTTTATGAGATTTCCTTGTGAGCTGAATCTCTCTTGCATACCAGGAAACAGCCTGGGGAGGAGGAAGAAACCAGGGGAAGAGAGGAGGTTAGTGAGGGCAGAAGGGGCTTGGGAAGTGGGCACGGGGAGGGGGGCTAATGCCCTGTCCAGCACAGCCTGGCAGGGAGAGTCCTTGGGACTAGTGTGAGGAGCCCATCATCTTGGTGCTATTCATGAGTTGGTTCTGCCCTCTCTGTAGGCAGGTGGATTCCTCTGATGATAGAAGACAAAATTTATGGCAGTAACTAACTGTTACTGCCATAAATACTGTACATGCATTCTGAATGCAGAGAAATCACAAAAACTTGTTCTCAGGAAGCAAAACACCTTAGATTGTTACAATGGTTTATAGCCTTCCAAAGGGATTCAATCTACACATAGATGGACAGTATATCTGCAGTATTAAAATGTTATAGGAGGGGGTGATTAGGGGGGAAAAAGTCAAAAAGGCTTCTTGGGAGAAGGATGGCAATGATAAGAAGGTTAAGAAAAACTGGGCTAATGATCTTGAAGCCAAGGAAGGAGGATTCTGGCCAGAGATACCCTGGAAAATGGTGACCTTTTCTGCATGAGTCAAAGGTGTCCAGTTCAGGGGGGAAGCCAGACAGAGGTCAGCCTCTCAAAGGGTCTAGCCCTGAGCCTTGTGCCCTCACCTTTTATTTATTTATTTTTTCTTTTTTTAAAAAATTAATTTATTTATTTTTTATTTTACTTTACAATCTGTATTGGTTTTGCCATACATTGACATGAATCCACCACGGGTACCTTTTAACTTTGCACACGGTGACTTCTGTGCTCCCCCAAGTCCTCATTCCAGCCATCCTGCTTGGTAAGGTTGACCCTGAGCTGGTGAGGTTGGAAGGTTCAGACTAAAATAAGAGTTGAGGGATTTCCCTGGCAGTCCAGTGGTTAGGATTCCATGCTTCCAATTCTGGGGGTGCAGGTTCAATCTCCAGTTGGGGAACTAAGATCCTGCAGGCCACATGGCATGGCCAAAAAAAAAAAAACCCAAAAATGTAAAACGAGTTGATTTATGAGTAGGTCAGCCAGGCAAGAATCTGATTCACAGAGGGTCCTGCACCATTGCTGGGTGAAATCAGCAATGGAAGTCATTGTAAGGACCTGTGAGTCTGTTCATCACTGGACACACGTGGGTCCTGCTTCCCCAGGTGGGGGTGCCCTGGGATGAGGTGGGATAGAAGCAGCATCACTGTGATGCCGACTGTCCCCGTGTTTTTGTGATCTGGGGGGTGCCCTCGAGGTTATCAGCTGGAAGACAAGGCCAGTGGAAACTGCCGCACATATTGTTCTATGTACTGAGGGTTGGTTGTGCGCTGTGCTCAGTCGTGTCTGACACTGCAGCCCCCTGGACTGTAGCCCACCAAGCTTCTCCGTCCGTGGAATTTTCCAGGCAAGAATACTAGAGTGGGTTGCCATTTACTCCAGGGATCTTCCTGACCCAGGGACCAAACCCGAGTCTTCTGTGTCTCCTGCACTGGCAGACAGGTTCTTTACCACTAGCGCCACCTGGGAAGCCCTGAGAATTGGTTCAGTTATCCTAAATCAAGACCCCTTTTATTTGCCGCTGCAATCATGTAATTCTGAAAGTTCCCCCGAAAACTTAAAGAAAAAAAGAACTGCATAAAAGTAAGAAACTTGCCAAGTTCCTTCCCAAAACACTGACTCTGTGTTGGTCTATGGAAATGAACTAGTCATGAGCCTGTTTACGTATACACTAATGATATAGAAAATCACTCAGTGTGGGCCTCAATAAATGTGTTAAACGAATACTTAGAGACAATCTGTTTGACAGTAGTGGGTGCCCAAGGATTTGCATTTGGAACCTGGTGTTGTAATCACCGGATGACCATGTGTTGACATCTCTCTCCTGGAAACCATGCTCCGCCTGAGCTGGTGGGCTCCAGGGACCATGGTAGGCATGGGTGAGGCCAGGATCGAGGGCTCTGTTCCCTGCCACGCCCACATCAAGCCACACCAGGGGCTGGGGTGGGGGTATGGGGGTGGGTACGCCGGCCCTGGCCTGCTCCCTGACAGGAGCACCTCTCCAATTTTCAGCTGTAACAGGGGTGGGTCAGTGAGGTAATTTTCACAGGAGACCGGCATACTCGATACCGCAGACTGACAAAGCCATCTTTGCTCTTTTCTACAAATGGAATAAGTTGGATTGTTTATTTTCTTGTGGGAAGGCTGTTTAGTTCTGCTGGTGAGCATGGAAACTCTCCCTTCGTTTCGCCTGGTCAGCCGTGATGCCCAGGCTGGTTACCGTGCTCAGACGGCTGGTCGTCTGACAGGTGAGCAGTATGGTGGCCCCAGTCCACCAGATGTTTCATCACACATGCTCTGGACTCAGGGACGCCAGGCACAGTTACGGCTGGGGGCTACATGCTGCGCAGTGAGATGCTCTAGAACTTTCTCTACCCATGTTTTGAATGCTGGCAACCAAGCTTATGTGCCCTAAACAGCATATTGGAGGAGTTCTCTCCGGGGAAACGGAGCCGCTCAAGAGAAAAGACCTTCAGATACTGACAACCACGTGCATCAGATGATGACTACACACCAGCTTGCCTGCGTTGGAGTCCCCGTCCCACGGACCCTGCCCACATAGAGCTATTTCAACCACTTCATTTGCGATTTACTCTTAACTAGGAAGAGCAGGCAAAGATTACAGGATGCAGGGGAAAGTTGCCAATGTTAAACACAGATCAGTAACAAACAAATGACAAAGACATGAACAGAAAAAAGAACTTGGGGGAATACAGATACTATAAGAAGAGCAGAAAACTCGCCCCTCCCCCAAACCTTTATGAGCAATAACTTTGAAAGCACTGAAGAAGACATAGGCAGAAGTCCTTGCAGAGTATAGTACTTTTCAAATAAAATTTGAAAAGGTGAAGCCGTACTAAGAGAGAGATCTTTGTCCTTTCCCGTTCTATTTTCCTGGAATGTAGACACAATGGTTGGAGGTACAGCAGCCATCTTTTGACCATGCAGATGAATGTCACCAGCAAGGATGCGGAAACAGAAAGGTGGAAGGAGCCTGGTTTCTGAAGAACCTGTTGACATTATTCTTGCCTTGGAATGCCTCTGCCTGAGCTTCTTTAATTTTTAAAAATAGAGTTATTTAATTAATTAATTTGGCTCTCTGGTCTTAGTTGCAGCACCCAGGATCTTTGATCTTCCTTGTAGCATGTGAGATCTTTAGTTGTGGCATGTGGGATCTAGTTCCTTGACCGGGGATCATACTTGAGCCCCCTGCACTGGGAGTTTGGAGTCTTAGCCACTGGACCAGCTTTTAGAACTATTTTTCCTTTTAAAGTTATATACATGTCTAACTTGGAGAAAAACAAAAATTAATTTAAAAAGAAAAGTTGGGGGAGGGGGGAGGGTATTCTGGGCTAAAGGCATGAACACAAGTGTGGGAAGGAGCCTGTAGGAGGTCGGTGACACGGTAGGGGAGAATAAGGGATGAGAAAAGAAAGGGAAGCTAGAGGCAGCCTTAAAAGTTTGGTGCACTGAGCTAGAAAATTCAGATACGAAAATCTCCTGAATGTTAATGAGTTAAATAGTAGTCCAGTGGCCTGGAAAAGCTAATGCATGTGAGTCATTTCTCTGTAAGGGAACTACCCGTTCTCTTGGAAGAGCTGAGGTACAACCAATCCCCATCTGAGCAGTGAATCTGAAGGGGATGACATTTTGACTATGTTTACCATTTTGAGGGGCACGACCTAGTTCTCTTGTTTCAGAGAAGAGATAAGTAGTGAATTTGATTATCATTAAATGTGGACAAAAAGAATGGGAAATTTTGTGATTAAGTCTAAGTGCCAAGGAACAAGTGCATTAGACCTGTTATGGGCCCGGCCTTACTAGCTGTGTGACCCTGGGCAAGTTCCTTAACTCCTCTGTGCCTCAGTTTCTCCATCTGTAAAATACTATAATAATACCTAACTTAGAGACTTGTCAGGGGATTTGATGAGTTAATAAATGTGAAGTTCTAAGAACAGTGCCCAGAACATATAATAAGTGCTGTTTTAGAGTTTGCTATTATTATGGGGTATTATTATGGGGTATTGAGTGTTAAGTGATAATAATACTTGAAAAAAAACTATTTAGGATCCAAATTATATGGCAAATAACAATATTTTAATATGAAGAGGAATGAAATATATATTACCTATGCTGGCAAATAAAAGACATTTGAAAGCAATCTAAGGAGACTTAATAAGGAACAATTGGGTGAATTATCTGTGAACAATGGCCCAATAACATGCCCCAATGTGTTAATAGAAAACTGCCTTTGGGCAGAAGATTCCCAGAAAGAAATTGGGGCTGGACTAGGCTGTTGAACTTAAGTCGCTGATATGATCTAAATATGATAAAAGGCAAAAGCTATATTTGGACCTGGTAACACACCCAGGCTGACTAACAGCACCTGGTTCATTATTCCATTTCCTTCTGGGCTCTCCTGGGCTGCAGCTAAGGAAGCCTATTTAGACTTCCTTTTTTTGTCACCGTTCCAAAAATCACATGTTGCTGAAAGGAGTGCAGCAATCTCAACCTAAAGTTTGGAAAACAGAGGAATGTGGAAAGCTGATGATAAGCACCCAGGCCAGCTTGATGCTGATTTAATGATCTGTGGCTCGTGTTTGGAAGAGAGAGGCTTCGATTATTCTAATTAGTCCAGAACAGTGGAATAAGACACTGCCAGCAGGGCGAATAGATATTGGACACCAGGAATAACCCAACCACAAGAATGAGTGGGTCAGGGATTGGTGGCCAGTGGAGACTATGATGTTGGGTATATTATGGGTTCAGACAACTGCCTCTTAGTTAGCATAGACAGGAGCTCAAAAAGCTGCCCAGGGAAAGGACTGTGGTTGCTAAGCCCCACAAGCGCCTGTCTGTCCTCCGGGGGCAGACTTCATTTACTGTCTCCAAACCAAGGACTGCAAAGAAGCATGATGACCCTGTCGGTGAGGAAAGTCATGCTCAGGAGCCTCTTCTTGGAGGTGATAATTCCACCCCACCTTAGTCTTCCCGAAACGTTTTCCTCTTCACCTGTATTCATTCTCTTTCATTCATCTTGGGGGCACTGCCACTGCCATTAATACCTGTGATCCACACACACTAGGAGGAAATAGGAAAAGCTGCTGTAGAGCTGGAAACAAAATTAACTTGACCTGTGAGAGGGGCTTGTCACACTGTCCGGTGCCTGTCGCCTCGGGGTCAGGTCAAGTGTCTGATCAAATGTCACTTTCTCAGAGCTGTCTTTCCCATGTTCTTCCTGGAGTAGACTCTTGGAGATCAGGTGGTTTGTCCACTCAGTATGTTTGGTTCCTCAGTCATCATCGGCCTCCCTCACTGAATGCAGGTAAGACCCAGATGTCTAGGTTATGACCGACCTAGACAGCATATTAAAAAGGAGAGGCATCACTTTGCCAACAAAGGTCCGTCTAGTTAAAGCTATGGTATTTCCAGTAGTCATGTACGGATCTGAGAGTTGGACTATAAAGAAAGCTGAGTACCGCCGGGGTCCAGGGAAACTCGAAGGAGAAACGGCGTCAGCGATTGCGATTGATTTAGAGAGAGAGATAGTTAAGAATGTGGTAGATAAGAAAATAGAGGAGAGAAGAAAAGAGGCTGGTGTTCCTTGGTTTATACAGAAAATCAATAAAGTCTCAAGACAAGAGACTTGCACCGTCTACGTGAGGCCACAGGTGCCCGCCCGGTCTCCCGGGGGAGTGAAGGTGCAGGGCACCTTCCCGTTCAGGTCTTAGAAACCCAGGCAAATAAGTAGACACGGCGGATCTCTGTACTCCAGATGGGAACTAGCCTGAAAGAGAGAGTAAGAGGAGGAAAATGATTGACACGAGGAGATCAAGCTGCTTTGATGAGCGAGAGATCCATAGCTTTATTTTTAAACGGTACTTATATACCTTTTTTGTACATAGAGGAAATGAAAGATGCAAGGTCATACAGAGTCAGCCCAACATTCCAGCAGTATTGCCTTTATCGAAACCATGATTTTTTTGCATACCTTTTCCATAAAAGATGTTGTGTACAGTATCTTCTGGCCTTGGAGGCCTGTGAACATTTTATGACCCTCTTTTGATAAAGGCTGCTCAACCAAAAAACTTGTTTTCCCTCAAAGTGTTTTTTCTTTATATTTCTAATCTATGTCAGCCTCAGAAAATGCCAAACAGAGTTACGTTTTTCACAGAGCAAAGGTGAAATGAGTTACAAGAAAGAACCAATTAGCTCAAAAGTTTGATATGGTTAAATTCAAGGCTACACTTGTTTTTCTAGCATTCTCACTATGTTAACTAATGCATTCCCAGGTGCACAGTGGATAAGAGATATGGAAACTTAGCAACAAGCATTGGCCCAATAATGAAATCCTACATCAGCACTAGCGCTACTCTAATAACTTTTAACTCTTTCAAAGACTCTATGTTTTAGGCTTTCCATGCCTCTCACAGTTGGGAGGCTGTAAATAATCACATGCGTAACTGTAAGGGTCTGGATATACCTGCTGAGCAAGCTAGAATGCTAACAGAGGGGGTTTGATTTGAAATATTCCTCTCATGTCCAGGAGACTTATTAGCTATAGCCCTAAGTTGATTTTCTCCACAGAAAAGTGGTCAGGGTTAGCCCCCTGTTAATGTCAGAGGAGTTGGTGAAAGTCATGAAACAGTAAAACAGACAGATTCTGGTTTGGGGGTAGATGCTTGAGAAAGCCTAGGGAGACCCTTGAGTTCTGAAGCCTTGCTTAACAGTTCTCTTCCACATGACTTTGTCATGGGTGGGATCTCCCACGGCGGCTCCCGGCAGAGCACTGAAGAACTGATGCTTTTGAACTGTGGTGTTGGAGAAGACTCTTGAGAGTCCCTTGGATTGCAAGGAGATCCAACCAGTCCATCCTAAAGGAAATCAGTCCTGAATGTTCATTGTTAGGACTGATGCTGAAGCTGAAACTCTAATACTTTGGCCACCTGAAGAACATCAAGGAAAAGACCCTGATGCTGGGAAAGACTGAAGGCAGGAGGAGAAGGGGAAGACAGTGGATGAGATGGTTGGATGGCATCACAGACTCAATGGACATGAGTTTGAGCAAGCTCCAGGAGCTGGTGATGGACAGGGAGGCCTGGCATGCTGTAGTCCATGGGGTCGCTCTGACCATACCACCCAGTTAGCTATTCCAAATTTAGATCCAATTCCTTCCTTCTTTCTTTCTGTGTTTATTCTAAACACAGCTAAAGTTTCAAAACAGCAAATAACTAAATTCTTAATCTTCCTCCAACATCTGTCTATGCTTTTGGAACCTACATATATTTCAATAATGTTTTTTGAAGATGTCTCCACACCCCTGTCCAAAAAGAAATCCCACAAATCATTTTTTCCCTTATTTCCTTCTTTTCTCCTCATTCCTTTCCTTTTTCCTTCCTCCTTCTCTTCCTTCCTTTCCTGTTTGTGTTTTAGAATACTTCAAGGGAAAATAATCCCTTAATGTCTGTGCGAGGAGACAGAGATATGCCTGGATATTTTTATATTCTCTTCTAGACTCTTAAGTCCTGAGTCATCGTGTTTGTTTGCTTGTTTTTTGTTTTTTTGTTTTTTCCCTTCAAGTCAGCACCTATGGGTGAATTTGCTCTGCCAAGGCTGAATTAGTCTCCATCATTTAAAATGCCAATCAACCCCTGAGCCAGCTAACTCACTCCCCCTCTAATGAACAACCAACCCAACCCCTGCAAATCTAACCAAAAACCTCTCCAAATAATTCATTTCCTCCTTTTGGATAAAAGTCAGACAATCCATTTTCCTAATTGGTCTTGCTCTAAATGCCAAATGGAAATTCAGATACAAGCACCTCTTTCAAAATTCTTTTTCTGTAAATATCCATTGTTCTCCAGCTCTTTATTACATAAAATTCTTCTTATTAGAAATTTCATCTTGGAAGCAGCGTGGAGAAGAAGAGTGCTTGGGAGGCCACTGCCTTCCCGCCTCCCTGCTGTTCAGGAAGGATCTGCTGTGGATGGCGGAGATGAGGCTGGAGGAGCTGGGGGTGCTGGTGTGACTCTGAGGAACTGAATTGTTGTTGTTCAGTCATTCAGTCATGTCTGACTCTTTGTGACACAGTGGATTGCAGCATGCCAGGCTTCCCTGTCCATCACTATCTCCTGGAGTTTGCTCAAACTCATGTCCATTGAGTTGGTGATGCCATCCAACAATCTCATCCTCTTTTGTCCCCTTCTCTGAATTGAACTGGAAAAACCATAGCTTTGAGGTATTCCCCTAAATCTATCATTAGAATTGGACAAGCCCCACTGGAGCTTGTCTGGTGGTGGGAATCCTTGGAGGCAGAGATGCCAGGATTTCATGTAGTATGAAAATTGTCATAAGCTAATAAAAGGGTGTAAGGCTGGGACATGCCTTCCAGCTGTGTAGTACTGTATACAAGATTGAGATGTTATTTCTTTTACTTATCAAAGAATATGGGAAAGGGCTGCTGCTGCTGACTGTGGGGTGGGATGGGGGAAGGAAGGCCAATCCTTTCAGCTTCTTCTTGGAACCCCCACCCATGAGGAGCCTCCTGAGATAGAATTTGGGTGGAGACCATGGTGGAGTTTGGGTTTGTTGGTACACTGACGAGAGGCTGAGGTGTTTGCCCAAGTCTGCACAGGGGCCAGGCAGGGTGGGAGCATCTCCATCACTGGAGGGGAAACGTGCTTCTGGGTTTCACCACGGATGCTGGGATTCATCTCCCTGGTTACCTGATCTGGTCCTGGAAGCTTTCTTATTAACAATCTCTGTAAGGCATAGAGAACCCTGGAATCTGTCTAGTACTTTCACCCATATGCAGCTCAAGTGGGTGATGAGGCATTCTGTTTCCTTTTGCTGGGACACCAGGAGAGCCCCAGTACTCTGGGCAGGGTCCCACAGCATGTGGCAGAGATGGAGGGGGTGGAGGAAATATCAGGGCTGGGGAGTGAGGGGGAGTAAACAGCAGGCATGGGGCAGGGCTGGAGGACCAGGAGTCTCAGATTGCCCAAGGCAGGCCACAACCAGGGAAGCAGTTCTTACAGCTGATGTGACCTCGATCTGTCCTCATAGACGGGGAAGCTCTGAGGAATCCAGGGTTTCACCCATATTCTAGCTATTGCCCACTATACACTCTATGTCAGGACTTCTCCGGTGGCTCAGACAGCAAAGAATCCACCTGCCAATGCAGGAGACACAGGAGATGCAGGTTCGATCCCTGGGTCAGGAAGATCCCCTGGAGGAGGGCATGGTAGCCCACTCCAGTGTTCTTGCCTGGAGAATCCCATGGACAGAGGAGCCTGGAGGGCTACAGTCCAGGGGGTCGCACAGAGTCAGACACGACTGAGTGACTAATACTTTCACACTCTGCGACTAGATGCATGTTAAAGAAATATTTACTGATTTTTATTTTTGGCTGTGCCAGGTCTTCATTGCTTTCTCTAGCTGTGGCCAGCGGGGGCTCCTCTTTGTTGCAGTGCTCAGGCTTCTCATTGTGGTGGCTTCCCTTGCTGCAGGGCACCAGCTCTAGGGTGTGCAGGGCTTTAGTCATTGCGGATCACGGGCTCCAGAGCTCAGGCCCAATAGCTGTGGCTCACGGGTGTAATTGCCCTTTGGCATGTGGGATCTTCCTGGATCAGGGATTGAACTCACGTCCCCGCCATTGGCAGGCAGGGAAGCCCTAGATACATTTACTCCAGAGGACGGTCAGCCTCTGCCCCTCACTCTGCTGCACGTGAGTGTGTGTAGGCATTGATTAGATGGGCTTTCTACCAGCTTCCCATAATATTCACCAAGCTTGGTTCTCTTTGCAGCTTGGCCTTCCCTCCTCCTCACCAACTCATACCACTCTGCCAGGCAATTGCCCCAGCCTGGCTGGGCTTTGGGGGCACACCTGCTGGATACAGCACTCTATCACACAAATGAGCTGTTCCAATCCACGCCCTGGATGGTTCTCTTGAACCAAGCAGAGCCATTAGGTACCAAAATCAACAAGCATAGAGCTCTTTGGATAAAGCTCAGCAGACTTGACATGTAACTGTGTGTATCTCCAAATAAGATTGGGTAAACCAATCCGCTTACCAAAATGTGTTAGGGTTTCTACTCTGGTCAAATCAGTAAGTATTTTTGAGAGTCAGCTATGGGTCAGACACTGATCTAAGTGCTGTCAGCTTACAAAAAGATCTTTGATTATGTTCTTAGACACTAGTTATTCTTCAGAAAGGTATAGAAATTCTTTATTCTAAAATGCCATTGTTGATATTTTCCTAGTGGAATGTCTTTTTCCCTTGCATTATATACATTTTTGCTGATGCATGGGAAAATTATTTAAATGTTTTCTCACTTCTGATCACTTCACTGGAAACCTTCATTAATTCTAATTTTTTAATCTGAAATTTTACTCCTCATAATATAGGATTGTGTTGTTTGCAAATAATGATCTGTCCTTGTTATTTATAATATTTATTTCTCTCAATAAAATTCATAAGCATTTTGTAACTCACTGAAGACTTTTTTTTTTCAAATGATCAAATGTGCCAAAATTTATTTTACTTCCATCAGAACTAATCTGATACATATGGGTAGGTAGGTAATAGTATGTAATCATGAAATGTGTCCTTTGTGGACAGCTGCAGTGGTTCAACAAAATTAAATTTTATTTCTTGTCAGAGAAGCATATACTCCAGCATGTGAAATACTTTTGGAAGCTATGTTTATATACACAACTTTACCAAAAAAGAGGTTTAATAAAAATGTCACTGAAAATTTGATTAAGTGGTATTGCATATGAATTTTTATAGTCTTTGCCTTTCAAACCTCAAATAGACTTTGTAGAAAGTTTAATTGTCCCATTGAGGATTTGTTAAATGTATCGGGTTCTTGGGCATTAGGTGACAAGGCTAGACTCTGGGGGGAGGGTGGACTGAGTCCTGGGAAAGTGAAGAGGAGTCTCTGCACTAGGTCCTTCTGGAAGATGGGAGAACTGTGGTCCATAGAAATGACACCCACCCAAGATGGAATCCTGGCCTCACAAACAGATAACAGAAGGGAAGGCAGCTTACTATCATTTAATGTTGATTATGAGTTCCCAGTTGCTGTGAACAGGAGGTCTTGTTGAACACAGACCTTTTCAGGATTCTTTATACATGTGCCCGTTGTCTCTTTATTTCTGCTTGGTGCTAGACCCACCCTTTATTGCTTGCCCTGTGATTGTGGAGCTGGGCCCTATGAGCATCTCTGCTTAGCAGCTGGCGCATGGTTAATGCTCTGTCAGTGGAGGGCTAGGCTTAAAGTAAAGCAGGATGAATATCACTTCCTTGTACTTGTATGATTTTTTCCTTTTTTGGTGTGATTCTTTTTTTTTAAATCATACTGTGGCAGCAAGATGACACAAGGGGAGGAATGTCTAGTGATACTCACCTTGCTAGACATTGCATTTCAGAGGCATCCCTGCTGGTGAGTCTAACAGATACCCCAGTGGTTGGCCTCTCAGCCTTTAGGTTCCTGCATCCTGGGGGTGTTCCCTGCTTGCCAATGCAGCTGCAGTTCCTGGCCCACAGTGTGGTCTACCAGCACCCCTGTGGGAGGCCCTCAGCTTGCCAACCCCAGGCCATGTTACCCTGTCTTGTAAACTTTGCCCCACCATTGTGGTCAGCTCTGATTCAGGTGAGCCCAGAGAACCTCTCCACCATCCACTGGGCTGCAAGCACACTTCTTCCAGTGAAGTCTGAGCCCCTGCCTTCACGAACGGGGTGTTCTTCTGCTCAAGTTTGCTCTTTCATTAGACATTCTTCATCCCATGGATGAAGTTCTCTTTATCCCTTTATAGTTTAGAGTTCTATTTATGCCTTTAATCTCCTGTTATAGTTAATAATTCTTTATATTAAAGTTTTTCTGTTAAAATTATTGTGTGGTTTCTGTTTTCTAGTTAGACTCTGATACAAGATGATTGTAGAATAATTGATAGAAATATTAAGCTTGTTCCTCTGTATATTTTACCTCCTTCTTGTTTGAGGCCTAGTGTAGAAGGAGTTCTAGGGTCTTGGTCCTGACAGGTGTCAGCCCTCAGAAACTTGTTCCTAGTGGGACTTGGTCCCCAGCACCTGATGGTACCTAAACTCACTGAAGATTTCCATACTTAACAAAATCACTGGGGAGAATGGATAAGAATTTAAGATATAACATTAGCACTGCTTGTAGGTGAGGGGAACCTGGAGAAGAATGGCTTGAATTTCCTGCTGATCCAGAGGGACGGGAACTCAGAATTGCAATCAAGTTGATTAAAAGAAATGAAAGAAATCTGACATTTCCAGTTAATCAGTTTTATGGCAGTTTCATTTTTTTTTGTAATCTCAAATCTTTGAAACAAATATAACTATAAAATCTGATATGAATTCAGTGATGTTTCTACAAACTTGCATTTTATTATTTATAAAGCATGGACAAACATTAGAAAGTGGTGTGTGTATATATATATATATATATCACTTTATTTATTCATCATTTAGTCCATAGACATGATGATTTCCTGCCTGAAGGTAACAACTCCACAGCTCCACTGGGATCAGAGGCTCACAGGTTGGGGCTGTCCTTATATACTATGAGAATGGAAATAATACTGATTGTCACCTGCTTGATAATATACAATATTGAGATTGTAGTATCTTTTAAAAACTCTTAACAAAAAATGCAGAAACCTGGCTTTCACTTGCAAAGCCTTGAACTCCTCCCTCTTTCTCTTTGTCCATATTTTGAAAGGATAAACAGTCCTTGTTTATTTTTTTTTTGCACTGAAACACTGTTCCTTAGAGAAGATGCTACTCGGGACGAAATGCACTGACCCTGCCTGAACAGATAAAGGACCAACCCCATTGCATGAGTAGTTGGCTGCTTGCCCCTGGAACAAGTCTGTGTGCGTGTGTGCGTGTGTGTGGTGTCTGTGTCCTCAGTCATGCCTGACTTTTTGCAACCCCATGGACTGTAGCCCGCCAGGCTCCTCTGTCCATGGGATTTTCCAGGCAAGAATACTGGAGTGGGGGCTTCCATTTCCTCCTCCACAGGATCTGCCCAACCCAGGGATCAAACCTGTGTCTCTTCTGTCTCTTGCTTTGCAGGCAGATTCTTTACCACAGAGCGACTCGGGAACAGGGGGGATTCAGGGCAAACAAAAGGGTCTAGAACTTGATCCTCCACCTAGATATCTCTCATCCCTGAATTTCTCTCTGCAACTACTGCTCTCAAGTGAACTTTTCTCCCTCTCTACCTTTCATATTTTAAATATAATATTTATATGCTAATATTGATGAAGATGGGAACTACTGTTTCACTTTTCTGGGAGCCAATCACTATACATGCCTATTTGATTTCATAGTGTTGGTCTGGCACCATCAAATTAATCTGGGGAATTGAAATATCCAGAGAAACTGGAAATGAAGAAAGCAAATACAACATGAGCTCTAAAAGCAGTTTGTTTAGTAAAATCAGGAAATAAAGCATATCGCTTTAAGCTTGATGGAATAGAATAAAGTGATAACACTTTGGCTTCTTGACTTTCACTTCCTCTGCTCTGCCCTTTGACCATGAACTTGTGACTTAATGCCTGTGGGCCTGAGAGCCCAGGGCCAGCGAGAATGTTCGACTTCTGCCAGTTTTCAACTCTTTCCCTCAGTTCCCTCCAGCCCCTGAGATTCAGTCCTTTGCCTTGTGAGCCTACTGTTTGGCTGAACTGGAGGAGGGGCTTCGCTATGGTGTTGGAAAGAATTTCTTGAGCAAATTCACTTTACCAATCCAGGAAATAAGGATTTGGGCCTTCAGATATGTGACTTATGGGGATATTAGGCATCCCAGTGGCTCTTTTGGTCCAGTATGGGTATCTGGAAATTATATGTCAATTCCCACCCGCATTATGGAGCCTGAGGTCTCCTGGCTTCACCACTGGGAGACATGGTGATTAAATAAACAATCACTGAAGAATGATGAATAGAAGGAAAAAGAAGCAACCTCATAAAATGGGAGAGTAAAGGGAAAATGGAACTTTTACATTTTGCTATCTTTTTTTCTCTTGAACTTTCACCAAAAACTGAGCTTTCTTAGTGCCAAAATTTTCATAATTCTATGTAACGACATGAGAAAAATCACACTATACGACTCTTCACTAGTTAAACACAGACATCTATATGCACTCTCAGGAGCAGGCGCTGGGATGTTTGCGTCTATTCTTAGATGGAAAAACTGTGACCGCAGAGGGTAGAATTAACAGGAGTCAAGGATGGGAGCTTTCCTCACTCATCTTGTGTAATAATGAGAACACGAACAACCAAAAGCATGAGTTGAAACTGGTGATTAGCTGAGGTTTGGGAAGGGCGTCCACTGGGGGTTTCCATTTGCTTATTATGGTCTTTCCAGCCATGGACCCCTGGCACTGGGCACCCCCTGGGCCTCTGTCCTTCACTCCATCCTGGGCTCTTAGGCATTCTTGCCTCCTCTCCACCCTCCTCTCACTTTCTTGCTATTGCTTCTTCATGGTGAACAGGAAATGTCTGCTCAGTTTGATCTGAAACTTTGAACAGGATTAACCGAGGTTGGGTCAGATGAAACACACTCCAAAGAAACCTGCATCTTTGGCAAAAGGGAACAAAAAGTGAGAGATGTCGATTTTGTTTTTCAAGGAAAACACCACACAGGACTTTCTGGTTGTGGAATAAGAGTTGTAGGAACTGGCTCCAAGCACAAGTTCTTGACCGTGTTTCTGAGTATCCTGGGGTCTTCTACGGACTCAGCCAACAGTTGTCCAGGGACCTCCCCAGCTTCAGTTTCACCGCCTGTGAGAAGCAAGAGCGGGAAGCTCAGGGCTCACGGCAGAGGATGATGAGGCTGTGAGGCGTGACCTGCCTGACACCGCCTGACAACTCCGTTTCCCTTCTGCGTCTTCACACTTCCCACAGAGACCTAACACTCTGGCAAATGTGTCATCAGGACAGCCCAAGATGTCCCTGGTTTGAATGTTCAGTGTAAATGTTCCTCAAACCATAGCCGAACTTGTTGGGTTACAAGTTCTAGTGTTCGGTATTTATTATTTATTTGGCTGCACCCGGATCTTAGGGGCAACAGGCCGGATCTCCAGTTGCAACATGTGGGCTCTAGTTTCTTGACCATGGGTTGAATCCAGGTCTGCTCCATTGGGAACACAGTCTTAACCACTGGATCACCAGGGAGGTCCCACAACTTCTACTTTTAGATTTGAGGAACGTGGTTTTAGGGCTTCCAGCCGGCAGGTAGCAGGGTGGTGGCTATCCCACTGACCCAGGGTATCCCGTTCCCTTTATATCCTGAACTTGGCTGTTTGCTTCACCCAGGTACCTAAGGGCTTCCCAGGTGGTGCTAGTGCTGAAGAACTTGATGCCAATGTGAGAGAGGAGAGACGTGGGTTCGATTCCTGGGTTGGGAAGATCCCCTGGATGAGGGCATGGCAACCAACTCTGGTATTCTTGCCTGGAGAATCCCCATGGACAGAGGAGCCTGGCGGGCTACGGTCCATAGAGTCGCACAGAGTTGGACATGACTGAAGTGACTTCACACACACACACACACACACACACACAGAGCCACCTAAGGTGCTGGGGTTGAGAATGGCTTATTGGGTCAGCTTGCAGGAGGATTCATATTTATAACAGGTAGTCAACTTCTCAGCTGAAAGGCAACCAGATGTTTTGTGTTTTCAACTGTGGGCTACACACATGAGCAGAAATCCAAATGTGTGAAAACTTTTCAAGCCCTTTCTTTGTTAGGATGATGATTTGAGGGGTTCGAAGATTAGATGTGACCTGCACATGAGTCACGTGTGGAGGCTTTGATCAGATCCTCTTTCTTGATGCCAGTGATCCTGCCTAAGTTTCATGATTAAAATGTGAAAAGCTCCTAAAGACGTGATGAATTGAGGATTCACTATGAAACTGCTGATGTGAGCCTAGCAGGAATCTCTCAACAGAAGCAGCCTAATGATATGTCTGGATTCCTGTAACTAAGTTCAGGAAGCAAATAGCTCTAGATGGCAAGGGTTAGTTAGATCATGTGTGTTACTCATTCAAAAAAAAATAACCCAAAAAAACATTTTTTGGGGTTTTTTTTTTTGAGGAGAGGTTGCCCAAACAGTATCTGTCCTGAGGCAGTGGTTTTCTAACTCTTTATCCTTCAGATTTTTTCCCCTTAAAGGAAATGTTACTCAGAATAAGCTAGTATTAAAACAGAGCTGCCCTAGTTGAAGCCTGGGCTGGGAGTGGAGTCCTTACTCTTGTTTTTTTCCTTCCTTGAAGCAGTCTGTGAGAACTTCTGAGGAACTGCTAGTCTCTTAAAGAATGGTTGGGAATGTCATCGAAACAAAAGGCTTTTTGGAGTCTGCCTGGTACATGCTAATTTGACTCCTACTGGGCTTGTCAAGTAGCCCTTGAGTCTACTCAAAAGATGGCCCCTGGAATTCTCCAGCCTCTAATACATTCAAAGAAATACTACCCTTGGCGATAGCACTGTGCCATTTTTAACTGAGGAAAGTGTTTCACTCAGCCTGCGTAGGTGTTAAGAGCAAACCAACTCTCTAAACCAACAAGTGTAGGAAAACAGAGTTGTATCCTAACTGACCTTCCTGTTTCCAAAGGTGGTAGAAGGCAGGCTGGTGTCTCTGAGATGCAACATGCAGGCAAATGAAGCAGCTGAACCTCATGTCCCAAGCTGTTCACTGCTGTGTGAGCTCGAGGGGTGGATAATGCATATTTTCCTCTCTTCGTCAAGGGCCTGGGCCGGGCCAGATGACACTTGGAAGCTGGCCTCAGAAGGCTCTGTTTGGGAGGCTGGTTTGCATCATATGATGAAAGCTGTGGGGATGATCACGGGCCAGTTGTTTGCTGTGCCAAGCTGGGTCTCCATAGCTTCAAATTCATTCCAATATAATCGAAAACATGTGCTCCAATATGCATTTTCTTAAGGTTCAAAATTTCCTTGTGATGTGTTTTCCATACTGTTTTGATTTAAAAGCAGAAAATGAGTTTTGGCTGTGGCCGAAAACTTGTGTGTCCGTATATAAGTGTTTTAAAACAAACCTTTTAAGAATAAAAAATCTTGAAGAATGAAGAAGAGAACCAAAGACAGATCATAGTTCTGAGAATTGAGGCAGGTGAAGAGCCCAGAGGAAAAGGCTAAAAGTAGTACCTCTCAATGCAAAATGATGAGTTTTGTCTTTACAGTTTATAATTTGGTATGCCCTCACTCCCCTAAAAATGTGTTCTTACATTTAGACATTATGTCTGTGACATCTACAAAGAGAAGAAAAGAGCATCAGCCTCTGCTCATCCTGTACAAGCTTCCACCTGTGGCAGAGGTCACCGTCTCCAATGCCTCTGGGGACCAACCAGGTCAATTATGTGAGTGAAACCAGCCTGTGGCCACCTGGACATGGGTGCTTATTTTTTAATTAATTAATTGATTGATTGATTAATTTATTTTAATTGGAGGATAATTGATTTACAATATTGTAATGGTTTCTGCCATATATCAACATGAATCAGCCAAAGGTATACCTATGTCCCCTCCCTCTTGAACCTCCTTCCCACCTCCCAACCCATCCCACCCCTCCAGGTCATCACAGAGCACTGAGCTGAGCTTCATGTATGTCATAGTAGGTTCCCACTAGCTATCCGTTTTATGCATGGTAGTGTATATATGCCAATCCCAATCTCCCCATTCGTCCCACTCTCCCCTTCCCCACCCTTTCTCTTTTTAAAAACATTTTAAAATTTTTGGCCGAGCTGCACGGCTCTCAGGATCTTATTTCCCGGAGCAGTGATCAAACTCTCAACCTCCGTGAGAGCATGGAGGACCTAACCACTGGACCACGGGGAAGCCTCCCATCTCTTCTTCACCAGCCTCCTGACCTCACTAAACTCCCCTTTCTTTCTCACGTTGGATCTGAACCAGTTACTCATTTAGACTTGGCTCCACTTGCAGATGAACCTCTCTCATGATCACCAGCTAGTTTCAAGAGGGACCCCACCCCTCTCCTACCTCATCCTTGGGTACTGCCCAGTTAGGCCCACTGCCATATTACTTGGGAGAGTGAGGCCAGACAGAGAACAGACTGGGGTTTGTCCAGCTGAAGGTGAGCATCCAGAAGCAAATAGCATGGGGGGTGGGGAAGTGAGAGTCATAGGTCAAATGTCTTAACTGTGGCAGGGGAGGTTCTGTCTCCTTATGGGGTGATGCCAGACCCACCAGGCCAACAGATACAACCGGCCAGGCCCACAGGTACCCAGCTTCAGGAGGCTGGAAAGGGCCTGAGGGGTCTCCTACCTTTATCCCATGTGGCTGAGGCAGGGATGGGTGATGCCTGAGATCAGAAGAGAGCTGTCTGAAGTGGGTAGAGGCAACAGTACCCAGTGTCTACCCAGGGCCAAGAATAATGCCTGTTCCCTCCAGCCAGACTGAAAAAGCTCATAACTCATGGAGAATTGGATAGAGTACGGTGAAGGATCTAATTACAAGGTTGCTCAATGATCACAATAGTGGGGAATAATTAATTCTAGACTAAACCCTGTTTTGGTCTGGCTTGATAAGGCTTAAAGGCAAGACCCAAAAGGATCAAGCAGATTCTAAGAAGCCTAATTGCATCCCAGAACAAACTTAAAGAAAATTTATGGGCATACAAAAATAGACACTGCCTAATGAATTAGAATTGGAAATATGTGACACCTCATTACAAATTCCCAAGCATGCTAGGAAGAGGGAAATGCAACTCACAATGAAAAGTCAATCAATTGAAAATAACCCAGAACTGACTGCAATCAGCTTAGAATTAACAGACAAAGACATTAAAGATTAATATTACTGTTTTATGTACGTTTGAAAGTTAGAGACATGGAAATTATAAAAAACTATAGGATAGCTTCTAGCGATGAAAACTGCAATGTTTCAGAAGAAAAATACACTGGATGGGCCTGATAACAAATGAGACATTATAGAAGAATGGTTTAGTGAAAAGATTGAAGGCCCAGAAATAGAAACCATGAAAAAAATTAATTTCCCTCTTTCTTTTTAAAATTTATTTTAAATTGAAGTATAATTGCTTTACAATATTGTGTTGGTTTCTGCCATACATCAGCATGGTTCAACCATAGGTATACATATGTCCCGTCCTTCCTGAACCTTCTTCCACCTCCCACCCCACCCCACCACGCCTCTAGTTTGTTATAGAGCACTGGAAACAGTGCAAACTTTGCTAGCCTTCAGAATTATATGACAGTAAATTTCTGTTGTTTAAGCCACTTACTTTGTTGTTCTTTGTCACAGCAGCCCTGGCAAACTAGTACCTACTTCAATTAAGTCGAAGAGATTGTTGGATCGGATAAAAAGTGAGACAGGACTGTATGCTGTCTACAAGAAGCACACTTTAATTATAAATTGACAAATAGGTTAAAAGTGAAACTATGAAAAGAGATATATCATGCTAACACTAATCATAAAGCAGGGGTGACTACATTAATATCAGACAACATGGATTTCAGAACAAAGCAGATGAACAGAAATAAAGAAGGTCATTTTGTAATGATAAAGGTGTTAGTTCACCAAGAGGTCATTACAATCATAGACATTGGTGCATCTAATAACTGAGCTTCAATATATATAGTGCAAGAACTGGTAGGAATGCAAAGACAAATAGCCAAGCTACAATCATGTCAGAGATTTGTTTTTTCCTAAAAAAATATCTATTTTTGACTGTGTTGGGGCTTGGTTGTGGCACACGGGCTCTTCCTTTGGGCGCGTAGGCTCTCTAGTTGACGTGCTTAGTTGCCTTGAAGCATGTGGGATCTTAGTTCCCCAACCAGGGATGGAACCTGTGTTCCCTGCACTGGAAGGTAGATTTATTTTTTTCAATGTGGATCATTTATTGAATTTTTTACAATATTATTTCTGCTTTATGTTTTGTTTTTTTGGCCATGAGACATGGGATTTTAGCTCTCTGTCCAGGGATCGAACCACACCCCCAGCATTGGAAGGCAAAGTGCTAACCCCTGGACCATCAGGGAAGTCCTGGAAAGTTGATTCTTTCACTCAGAAGTTCCCATGTCCAAAATTTCAATGTCCCTCTCTCAATAATGAATAGAACAAGTAGACAAAAAACTGCCATGGATATAGAAGAGGACCTGAGCAAACACTATTAACCAGCTTGACCTGGCTGGCATTCCACATAACCACATCAGTGTACACATTTGTTCCAGGTGAACATGGAACAGTCACTAAGATAGACCATGTATGGGGCCCTAAAATCTGAATACATTGATGAGAATTCTAGGTATACAGTGTATGCTCTCTGATCATAATGGAATTATATTAGATGTCAGGAACAGGAAGGTCTCTGGAAAGTTCCTAGATGTTTGGCAATTAAACAACACACTTGTTAAGAACTCTGGGATTAAAGAAGTGTTCAAAAGAGAAATTAGAAAGTGCTTTGCACTGAACTAAAATGAAAATGCAATATATAAAAATTTGTGACATGCCACTAATTCAGTACTTACTAGGACATTCAGGGCACTAAATGGCTATATTTCGTAAAGAAGAAAGGTCTCAAAATCAATGAATTCTACTTTCTACTTAGGAAACAAGCAAACAAAAAGAGCAAACTAAAGTAAGCAGAAGAAAGGAAACAGTATAAAAATTACCCAAATAAACTTCAAGAACAGTAGAGAATATTAATAAGCCCAAAATTGCTTCTTTGAGAAAATCAATAAAATTGGTAAACCTTAGTCATATTAATCAGGAAACAAAGACAGCAGATTGAAATTGCCAATATAAAAAATAAGAGATGTGATATCATTACAGATCCCACATATACTAAAGGATAATAGAAGACTATTCTGAGCAATCTTATTCTAATAAATTTGACAACTTAGGTGAAACGGATACTTTCCTTGAAAGACACAAGCTATCAAAACCACCCAAAAAGAGACAAATCACCCAAACTGTCCAATGTCTATCTAAAAATTTGAATTTGTAGTTATAAACTTCTCACAAAGAAAATTTCAGACCCAGATGCTTCACTCAGGAATCATACCAAACATTTACAGAAAAATTATGTCAATTCTACCTGAAGTCTTCCAGACAATTGAAGAAAAAGGAAATAATACTTCACAAGTCATTCTATGAGGCTGAAAAGTGAATGTGTTAGTTGTTTAGCCATGTCTGATTCTTTGCGACCCTATGGACTGTATTCTACCAGGCTCCTTTGTCCATGGAGTACTCCAGGCAAGAATACTGGAGTAGGTTGCCATTCCCTTCTTCAGGGAATTTTCCTGACCCAGGGATCGAACCCAGGTCTCCCACATTGCAGGGGGATTCTCTACCATCTTTGCCACCAGGGAATCATTATGAGGTTAACACTACCTTCTATAAATGGTAGGAAATTCCCTGAGGATCCAGTGCTTAAGACTCTATACTTCCAATGCAAGGGGCTCAAATTCCATCCCTGGTCAAGGAACTAAGCTCCTGCCTGGCCCACTCCCCCCGCCCAAAAAAGATAAAGATAAACAATAATAAAACCAGACAAAGGCATTATAAGGAAAGAATATTATCATGAGAAGAGTTGTAAACATTCTCTACACAATTTTAGCAATTATATATTAAATTGAATAATACATTTATTCCAGGAGTGCAAAGTTGTCATGAAACTTGAAAATCAATCTATATAATTCACAAACTTAAACCCCTCCTCAACAAAAACAAACCAAAACCAAACCGTATTTTCATCTCAGTAGACTGAGAGAGAGCATTTGATAAATTCAATAGCCATTTACAACAAAACTTCTCAGTTAATTAGGAACAGAAGGAAACTTCTTCAGTCTGATAAAGGTGTGTATTAAAAAAAAAACCAAACACCGCTTCTTTTTTCATCTGCCTTGTAGTCAAGTACCCCACAGAGCTAGTGGAAGTGGCACAAGTTTCTGTGTCAGAAGCAGAAGCTCAAATCATAGCCTTCCCACTGCTATGATCACGCACATGGTCAATAGCCTCTCTGAGCCTGCGTGTTCTTGATTATAACAGAGATAATGGATGAACAAGTTAGGCTATGCTGCTGCCCAGCACTGCTTGCACACATTAAAATTAGTGCCTTTTCTTCCCTTTTTCTTAACTGGTTCTGATGAAGGTGAGGTTGGTCCAGGACAGCAGTTTTCAGCATCTTTCTTAGCCACGAGTGTCTTCTGTAGATCTGAGATGCAAAAGGCATCAGAAGGTTTGCTCTGGTGGACCGCAAGAGCTCTCATTTCCTCCTTTTTGGAAGGATCTGATGGAGTGGAATGGGGCAGAGGCTAGGAGGCAATGAGAGGAAGATAAGACACCCCTAAATCTGTAGTGGAGCTCTTTCTGGAAAAACTCAACCAGGTTTTTGGCAATAGATTATCACTCCAGGCTTGTAGGACCATGGGTATCCAGGCTCAGGTTTCTAGCTAAGACTACATTTGAGTGTGGAACATGGCGGAGGTTAATCCATCAGGACAAGATCTGTCTGATTCAGCAGCAGGGACGGCCTCTAAGTTCTGAAGTGCTCCAGCTAGAAGGCACCTCGTGTTCTTCAGGGCTCAGTTGCCCAAGGTCACAGTTACACTGAGACCAGTTAGTTATTTGCATGAGATTAGTTTCATCCCTTGCCAGCAGCGCTATTACACCATACTTCACAATCAGGAGCTATTTGGAGTTCGTTTTGCCAGAGGCTGATATTTCATGCGTGGTCTTTAACGATTCTGAAGGCAATGTCAGGCTTCCAAGGAGGCTTGTTAGCCACGTTCAAGTGGAGAGAACCTGATGAAGGGGTGGGCAATGCCCCTGCCAGCCAATGAGCGCATTCTGTCAGGTGCTGGATTTCACGATACACATGAGAACGTTAAAAATGCTGAGAATCTGGCAGTCGAAGCCGGAGGTCCGAGAGATGTCAGCACAGCAGCCATGAGAACCGGAACAGACGTTGACATCAACTGAACACACACAGGCACACACACACGCGGTCATGAAGTCTGGGGAGAAGCCGAGGAGAAACGCGGTGAAGAAGGACTTGGAAAGGGGCGGTTTTAATGTGAAACAGACTGTTTTACACCCAGAAAGGATCAAGGTACCTTGTTTGACTGGGTCAGGTGTGCAGCATCAGGGGTGGTCAGGGCTGACATGTGAGATGAGACCTGATAGAAGGAAGAAAATGAGTAACATTTGAAACATTCAAAACACTTAAGTATTAACCCTAGTACCACAGTGCAGAACCTAAAAGTCATGTCAGACATCAAAAAAAAAAAAAAAATTTTATTGAAGTCTAGTTGATTTACCATGCTGTGTTTGGTTCTGATGTACAGCAAAGTGATTCAGTCATACATATATATATATTCTTTTCCATTATGGTTTATTACAGGATATCGAATCTGGTCTCCTGTGCTCTACAGTAGGACCTTGCTGTTTTTCCATTCTATGTATAGCCGTTTGCACCTGCCAACCCCAAACTCTCAGTCCATCCCTCCCCTACAACCCTTGCCTGCTTGGCAACCACACTCTGTTCTCTACGTCTGTAAGTCTATTTCTGTTTCATAGATGTGTTCATATTTTATTTGTTTATTTGCTTGTTTATTTATTTATATATTGGCTGCCCCTCAAGGTTTGCAAGCCTTTAATTCCCCAGGAGGAATCGAACCAGGGCTTCAGCAGTGAAAGCACCAAGTCCTAAGCACTGGACTACCAGGCAAGTCCCATCTGTGTTATAGTTGCGATTGCACATATTACAAGTGATATCATCCAGTGTTTGACGTCAGATGTTTTTACCCTTGAGCGCTTTTAGCCTCCGGCCAGGGATGTTTCTCACGGCCCTGCTCCACGGCCATCCCACTGGTCACCATCTCACTGCCTCTGGCTCTGCCTCTCCCCCATCGCGTCCTTGGTTCCTCTCCTCCCTTTCCGCCTTCTCTCGTCTCCTTGTCTGATCGCGGGTTCCCCCCCATCCCCCGACTGCGCTTGCCTTGGTGGCCCAGGCTTCTCCACGCAGATATTCCACTAGATCTTCACCTTCTACTCAGAGCAACTAGTGAGGCTTATCTCCCTCCCTAATAGAATTCTGGCTCTGGTTCAGATAATGAAAATTCCCCTTGATGACCCTGAACCTGCATCTTCTGAGGAGTGCGGGTTAGACAGTCATGTGTGATAGTGACTTGGCCTGTCTGCAGGGCACCGTTTCCAGGTGTGGCCTCTAGGTTTTACCTCCCGGACGACTTGAACATAGTTTTACACTCACACTTGACAAATCTCTGGAGCCATACAAATAGCTTGCATTCACTGTTGTTCCAATGGCCCCACCTGTGAAACGGGATCCTGTGTGCGCTCAGTTGTGTCCAGCTCTTTGCAACTCTGTGGTCTGTAGCCCACCAGATTCCTCTGTCCGTGGGATTTCCAAGAATACTGAGTGGGTTGCCACTTCCTTCACCAGAGGGTCTCCCCCACCCAGTGATCGAACCTGAGACTCCCATGTCTCCTGAATTGGCAGGTGGATTCTTATCCACTGCATCACCAGGAAAGTCCAAAATGGGGACACTAACAGTTATTACAATTATTTACTCAACATTTTGATATGAAGACTGCAGACACTAACATTATCACTGACTCACATGTCTAAATGGTATTGTTCACCATTTTTGTTTTTTTTTTCTTGTGATTTTATGATTTTTCCTATGACCAGTATTTTCCTAGAAAACTTGTAGTCCAAATATGCGGGGTATCCAGTCACACTCTCCATCCTTTTGAATGGAAATGCACTGATATCTGTCAGAGGGACTTTTTGGATGGGGTCTCAGGGCTGGGGAAGGAAGGGTAGCAAAGAAGGGACCAAGGTGAAGGATCTGGGAGCAGAGAGGTGAAGGACCAGCACAGTGCTGGGCAATGCCCAGGACTAGGAGGAGTAACGGTTATTATTATTTTTTAAAATATTTTATTTATTTGCTTATTTAGGCCATGCAAGGCCTTAGTTGCAACATGCAGATTCTCAGTTGAGGCATATGGGATCTAGTTCCCTGGCCAGGCACCAGGTTTCGGCATTAGGAGTGACAAAGTCTTACCAGCCAGACCAGGAAGTCCAGTGTCTTGATGTTGTCATTTAGGTACGAATCATGGACTTGTTCTTCTGAGTGACGTGTGAATTTGTATGCATCCTCCCCACTTGAGTGTGTGGGGAACCCAGTTTTTCTGGAACAGGAACTTCTCAGCAGAGGTGGCCTGCCCACCATGGGCTCCTCTTAAACCATAGGGACACCTCTCACTCTTAATTCTAGTTCCCCAGAGACTGAATGCACCTCCTGTATTTGACTGGTTCATCAAATTATGTAAATTCGGGAATAAGTATGAGGGAAATGATAGATTACGGTGAACAGTGTCGGATTTGTGATCTCCGAAGAAGATTTAGCTTTGGGACCACGGACCCATCTTGACCACTCAAGAGCTTTTGTACAGCAGAATTTTACTAAAGTATAAAAAGGTACAGAGAAAGCGTCTGACATAGACATCAGAAGAGGGACGGAGGGTGCCCCCTGCTAGTCTTTAGCAAGCTGTTTTATGTCTGTTAGAAAGCTGTTAATCAGATAAGAGAGACATCTCAAGGCTGATGAGTTTCAGCAGACCCCTCTCCCACAATGTGCATTTTTGAGATAGAATGGCATGACGTGTGTCATCCCCCAGCTGTAAAACAATTGATGGGAATACTGGTTTGTTGAGCTATTATCAGCCCAAGGTTTGAGAAAAGAAAAAAAGTTAGTCTTAGGTGGAACCATTTTGAAGAAAGGTAAATTCCAAAGCAAATACATAGTTTCATTAACATAGCTTAAGAAAAACATTTCCATAGAGAAACCTCCTTTTAATTTTGTACGGCGAAGAGATAAAAATCTGGCACTTGTAGTTTGTTTCCTTCTGCTGCTTAAGGGAGAGATAAAAGATGTCTGACACTTGCAGCCTATTTCCTCTGTTTGGAGACCCCTGGCCTTCCTGCCTGTGGGTCTGTTTTGTAATTAGAAGTGAAAGTCCTCTTCCTTTAGGCCAGGCACGATGTTCCTCAGCTTCTCAGGCCTGTCACTCTCTCCACGTGGATGAAGCCCTTCGTAGACAAAAGAAAGGGTCAAAGAGCTTAAACACCGGGTGGGGGGAAGTTCTCTCCATTTGCAGGGAAGAGGGAGGAGTAATTCCATAACAATAATCCATCCGGAGAAAGAAGACAGGGGCTCATGATTTGGCACAAGATGGCTTCCCAGGTGGTGCTGATGGTAAAGAACCCTCCTGCCAATGCTGGTAGACGTAAGAGACAGTTTCGATCCCTGCATCAGGAAGATCCCCTGGAGGAGGGCATGGCAACACATTTCAGTATTCTTGCCTGGAGAATCCTTGGACAGAGGAGCCTGGCAGGCTGCAGTCAGTCCATGGGGTCACACAGAGTTGGACACAACCGAAGCAAGTTAGCATACATGCATGGAAAAAGCCATAACATCAGCAAGCAAAGCCTGACTTTATTTCCTGTATAACTGGATGCAACTTAGATGTAAATTAGTGGTGACTTCTGCAGAGTCTTAATGTGAGTCAATAGAACCTGGTTCAGTTCATCTTCACCAGGGCCACCTTTGTCTTGGTTTTCCCGGGGGTCCTGGTTTTGTCTTGGTTTTCCTGGGGTCCTGGAGAGAGGAGATGGTCTGAGGACAGGACGCGTGTGCCAGAGTGTTTTCCACGAACAAGTTTCGTAGCTGGAAACAGACGTGCCATGTGGCTGGCTGGCCAACAGCATAATGTAGACAGCATTAGAATATAGATCCTTCCAAGCAGGGTTAGCTTGACTGCTTGGTTCTCGGGAGCATCTCTCGTGCCTTCAAAACAGAGAGGAAACCAGCCTTTTCCTGGTCCAGGTTCTGTGGGCTTAAGTCGGCTTTGGCTTCTGGCGCTCTGTGCTTTGGGGCTGGCCTTGCCGCATCCCTCGTCTTGCTTGGTCTCTTCAAGAGCAGCCACTTAAAACTGCGGACAGGAGCTTAGCATCTTGGCAGCTCCCATGGAGAAACCGTGTACAGCGTCCACGGGAGCTGGAAGACCTGAGTTATTTCCCGTTTGCCTCGTGACTGGAGTAGTTTCCAAAGGGGTGTGTGGCAGAGGCGGGAGAGGCTGGCGCCCATCGACTCCTGCCTTGGAAATAATAGGGTTGCAGTCCCCCAGGATTTATGGGGGGATCTGGTAGGATCTGAGACCTGGAACCTCATTCAGTTGGATTCACAGACTACAGACAAGTCATGCTGGAAGGGGATTGTATCTGGCCACATCTCTGTCCTTTGTAACTTTTTAAGCCTGATGTCTTTGGCTTAGAGACCATGAATTATGGAACTGTAGTGATTTCAGACCTTAGAGACCATCCACTTGAACCTCGCTCTTTTATGGAGGAGAAATTGAGGAAGTGAGATGTTAAGTGAATTTCCTAAGGTCAGTTACAGAAGTGGGACTGGAACTCGGCTCTCACATCCTTTCTGCAGCATCACTCGAAGTTCCCTGATTGTCCTTCCCTGCCCTCCTTTTTTGCACCAACACACACGGTGTGTTTTCTCATGTTCTCCATGGAGACCTTTGTACCAGAAAGCACACACCGCCCCCGCCCACCACGGCCCCATCCTGACTGAGCCTTTCTATAATCTGGTGCATATTTCCTACAAAGGAGTACAAAAACCAGGGTGTAGAAACAAGATACAACACATGTTTAGAGATTACCGACTCTGAGAAGGCTTAACCTGACAACTGTGAGTGGTTTAGAACATGGGTCCCCAACCCCAGGGTCATAGACCAGTCTGTGGCCCATTAGGAAATGGGCCACATGACAGGAAGTGAGCAGCAAGCAAACCCAAAACTATCCCCCCATCCCCATCCATGGAAAAACTGTCTTCCACGAAACCAATCCCTGGTGCCAAAAAGGTTGGAGACCGCTGGTTTAGAGAAAACATGATTTAAACCACAGAGGTGTATGCTTTCCAGGTAACACAGTCACTTGTCTTGTTCTACAAGTTGGAGGATATGATTTTTGTACCTCACATGCTATCTTCATCTCCTGGGCCTCCCCACCTGTCCTCTAGCCCCCAAACATAAGAAGCAAATTTCTATAATTTACTAACCTTTCTATTTCAAGGGGCTTCCCTGATCGCTCGGTTGGTAAAGAATCCGTCTGTAATGCAGGAGACCCCAGTTCAATTCTTGGGTTGGGAAGATCTGCTGGAGAAGGGATAGGGTACCCACTCCAGTATTCTTGGGCTTCCCTTGTGGCTCAGCTGGTAAAGAATCTGCCTGCAATGTGGGAGACCTGGGTTTGATCCCTGGATTAGGAAGATCCCCTGGAGAAGGGAAAGGCTACCCACTCCAGTATTCTGGCCTGGAGAATTCCACAGACTGTATTATAGAGTCACAAAAAGTCAGACACGACTGAACGACTTTCAAATTGAGATTCTGACTTGTATTGGAACATGGCTCAACTATTAGCCTGCTCTTACTCTTTGCTGGTGAGGCTCTATGCTCCCTCTGCAAGGGGTGCTGGGGCCTCACCGAGTGGCCCTGGGCTTGCAGGTTCCTCTCCTGTGGATCCAGCTGTTTTATCGGACACTGTTTCATCAGCGTTCCCAGCTTCTTCCTGTCTTTTCTGTTGGAGCGGTAAACGGCCCTTTTCTTCCCTAAACACTACTTTACGGCTGATTCCTGGGTTTTGTTTTAACCGCTTTGAACAAGTGAGATGGAATCCCACCTGGCCCTGGGTTTGGATACTAAGACTGCTGATGCCACACTCACAGCAGGAGGGTGTGTGAAAAGGTTATTGCCCACATAATCAGGTGTTTAGGAAGAGCAGAATAGGCTTCTCAAGCTGGTCCAGACAAATCTTGAGAGAGCAAGGAAGAGAGACTGGCCTGGGGCTTCTTGGGGCGGGGCTGAGTTGAGGGTCCAGGCATGGGAAAAGCTTCCATGGTGGGACTGTCCCTCTGGGCCGAAAGAGGGCGCACTCAGGCTTTCTTGCTCCATGTGGTGGAGGGGTTGGCTGGAAGGATGAGGCTTAGAAGCTGTCAGCAGTCAAACATCAACAAACGGAGCTCTTTCTTATGGGATTATTTTGGATTTAAGAACAGTTGTTCAAAATATGGAAACATTTTTGTCATGTCACACAGGATTCACTTCTGCTTGATTAATAACCAAATTCCAGGGCTCACAAGTCACAGAGTAACAAAGCCAGCCATGCACGGTCCCCTCACTTCCTAATATCTGAGTAAACGAAACCATCGGCCAGTGACTCCACAGCGTTCTCTGTTTAGCTATGAAGCTTCAGGTAATTGGGCTTCCCTGGTGGCTCATTGGGTAAAGAATCCGCTTGCAATGCAGGAGACCTGGGTTCGATCCTTGGGTTGGGAAGATCCCTTGGAGAAGAGAATGGCTACTCACTGCAGTATTCTTGCCTGGAGAATCCCATGGACAGAGGAGCCTGGTGGGCTACAGTCACTGGGTCACAAAGAGTCAGGCATGACTAAGCGACTAACACTTTCACTTTTCTTCACATCAAGTAATTACTCTCTGGCAACATATTGGTGATTAAACTAGTCTTTATCATTTTTTAAAAAATTACTTTCTCATTCAAAGTTTCAACTGACCTACTCATGATGAAATTCAAATTAAGGACTTCCCTGATGGTTCAGCGGTTAAGAATCTGCCTGCCAGTGCAGGGGACACAGGTTCCATCCCTGCTCCGGCAAGTAAGTTCTGTGCCACGACTACTGAGCCAGCGCTCTAGAGCCTGTGAACCACAGTTACTGACCCTAGAGCTTGTGCTCCACAGCAAGAGAAGCCACTGGAATGAGAAACCCCGAGCGTCACAACGAAGAGTAGCCCCCACTAGCCGCAACTGGAGAAACCTATGCCCAGCAACGAAGAACCAGTGCAGCCAAAAATAAATAAATAAATATGAAAAAGAAGAAATTAAAATGAAGATCCCCATGCCACTAATTTCCAAATTCACACATCTAGTCCTGACTTCTCCCCCGAGACCCAGACATGCAGACTCAAGAGTTTCATTGATAGCTCCATAGGCGTATCTCAAGTTGAACATGCTCCAAAGACAGCTACAGATTTGTTCTCCAAAGTTGATCCTTCTCTTAACTTTCCCATCTCATAAATGGCTGCACCATCTTCCTACTTTTGTCATCTGAAATTCTAGAAGGCACTCCTGATGGCTCTCTTGCTTTCCCTCTCCCTAAGTCTTGTGGGTAGATTTACGAAATCTCCCCTCGTATCCCCCACTCCTTGTCCAAGCACTGCAGCTGCCTCTGGACATGGCAGGAGCCCCACAGAACCCCTCACTTCTTCCCGTGCCCCTGCCCACCGTGTCTCCCTAAAAAAATAATTGAAGTCCCAACCCCTGGAAACTGGAAATGTGCCCTCATGTTGAAATAGGATCTTTGCAGTTGCAATCAAGTGAAAATGAAATCATTAGCATTAGCCCTAATCCTATCTGGCTGGCGTCCTTGTGAGCAGAAGAGACACGGAAACACACACACACGGGAAAATGGCCACGTGAGGATGGAGGCAGAGATTGTGTCACTGCTGCCATGAACCCAGGCCTGATACCGATTGAGTTCTTGGCCTTTCCCAGTCAGCAGAAACTGACTAGAGGGGGTGGCTCAGTGGTAAAGAACCCACCTGCCCGTGCAGGAGACCTAGGTTCAATCCCTGGTCCAGAGAGATCCCCTGGAGAAAGAAATGGCAACCCACTCCAGCATTCTTGCCTGGGAAATCCTTATGGACAGAGGAGTCTGGTGGGCTACCATCCACAGGGTCTCAAACAATCAGACACGACTTAGTGACTAAACAACAACAACAAGAGGCCAGACAAGAAATTCAAGCAAGCTCTCTGCTGGTGGATCGTGGAGAAGACATGCAGAAATAACAGCTCTCAAGGGGAAAGAGAAGAAGGAAGAGAAGGTCATCAGCCTTGGCCTTCAGGTGGCTGAAGGTGTGTGCTACTTACGGGAGAAATATCAATAACCTCAGATATGCAGATGACACCACCCTTATGGCAGAAAGTGAAGAGGAACTAAAAAGCCTCTTGACGAAAGTGAAAGAGAAGAGTGAAAAAGTTGGCTTGAAGCTCAACATTCAGAAAATGAAGATCATGGCATCCAGTCCCATCACTTCATGGGAAATAGATGGGGAAACAGTGGAAACAGTGTCAGACTTTATTGTTTTGGGCTCCAAAATCACTGCAGATGGTGACTGCTGCCATGAAATTAAAAGACTCTTACTCTTTGGAAGAAAAGTTATGACCAACCCAGACAGCATATTCAAAAGCAGAGACATTACTTTGCCGACTAAGGTCTGTCTAGTCAAGTCTATGGTTTTCCAGTAGCCATGTATGGATGTGAGAGTTGGACTGTGAAGAAGGCTGAGTGCCGAAGAATTGATGCTTTTGAACTGTGGTGTTGGAGAAGACTCTTGAGAGTCCCTTAGACTGCAAGGAAATCCAACCAGTCCATTCTAAAGGAGATCAGCCCTGGGATTTCTTTGGAAGGAATGATGCTAAAGCTGAAACTCCAGTACTTTGGCCACCTCATGAGAAGAGTTGACTCATTGGAAAAGACTTTGATGCTGGGAGGGATTGGGGGCAGGGAGAAGAGGACGACAGAGGATGAGATGGCTGGATGGCATCACTGACTCGATGGACATGAGTCTGAGTGAACTCCGGGAGTTGGTGATGGACAGGGAGGCCTGGCGTGCTGCGATTCATGGGGTCGCAAAGAGTCAGACACAACTGAGCGACTGAACTGAACTGAACACCTTTGCACACTTCAGTGACACTTTTGTCCATGTCACTGATCTTTCTGGCAAGGAAACCATCTGTTGTATAACTGGTGGGATGAAGGGCTGATCGAGATGAGTCCTTGCCATATGCTGCCATGATGCAAGGAGCTGGGCATCACTGCCCTCCACATTAAACTCCAGGCCGCAGGAGGAAATACCACCAAGACTCCTGAACCAGGGGCCCAGTCAGCGCTCGGAGCCCTCGCCAGCTCAGGGATGGAGATTGGGTGGATTGAGGATGTCACGCCCAACCCCTCTGACAGCACCCACGGGAAGGGGGGTCACCATGGTCACTATCTGTGAACTGGACTCAAGTTATTATTTTGTGTTAATAAATTGTCTAGATGTTAAAAAAAATGAAAAAAAAATTCGGGCAAGGCTTTACTGGGGCTCCTGCACTGGCTACAAGAGGAAGCAAAAACAAGTAACATGTTTACTTGCTCCCTCCCATGGGATGGGGAGGGCAAGCGTGTTCCTTTATATCGTCTCTTATACAGGGTGAGGGCAGGGGTGTGTTTAGGGTCGGGCTGGAGGGGTGGCCTGGGTGGTCTGCCCACCCCTTTGTGGTGTTGAGTGCAGGGGGGCATGTGTACCCTGCTTTTGCTCCCAACACCCAGTTTTTGCTCCCAGCTCCTCAGAAAGGGCAGCTGGATTTTTTGGCATCTTTTGGTCCAGAATTTGCCCCAACTGGCCATGCACACAGTTATTTTTAGTCCCTTATAGTTTCCTTGTGTTCTGTATTTCAAGGAGAGGTGTGTTCAGGTGCAAGCTTTGCAGCACTGCAGCAAAGGGGCCTAGGTCCCAGTCTGTCTCTGGAACCCCTGGGGCCACCAGGAGCTGGAGGAGGCAAGGAAGCCTCCTCCCCTAAACACTTTGGAGGGAACAAGACCTCTCAACACCTTGATTTTGCACTTCTGACCTCCAGAACTGTGAGACAATAGATTTCTGTTGTTTTAACCCTCCCCACCTCCCCCCAGTTTGTGGTACTTTGTTACAGCATCCTGTAGCAGCTAATACAGACCCTATAACCACTGTTTTTGCACAACGGCCAGGGGGATCTTTGCAATTTCTTTCAGATCGTGCCCTTTCTCTGCATAAAAACCTACTGATTTTCCTCTGAATTTAGAATGTAATTCAAGCTATTTTCTAGGCCAGTGAGACGTCATGCATCAGGGCCTGATGGTTTCTGGGCTCACCTCCTCTTCCTCCCCTGACTCCATTCCTGCTGTTTGTATCTGGAACATGTTTTTCTGGCTCTTTCCATTTGCTGGGCCCATGGCTCTGAGGGATGAGCTGGAGTCACTACCTCGCCCTGAGTATCGCCCCGTTTCATTTCCTCCAGATTACGCATCCCGGTATGGCATTTGAGCTTGCCTGTGCTGCCACATCTCGAGTCCAGAAAAGTGCTGGGCATGGCTAGGAGCTTCATATACATTGGGTGAGTGGATGTCTGATATATGCAAATGTAAGACGTGTTTTGCTTGAAATTTGATTTCCAGTAAATAAAAATACACTTTCTATTTATTGGGCTTCCCTGGTGGCTCAGAGGGTAAAGTGTCTGCCTGCAATGTGGGAGACCAGGATTTGATCCCTGGGTTGGGAAGAGCCCCTGGAGAAGGAAATGGCAACCCACTCCAGTATTCTTGCCTGGAGAATCCCATGGATGGAGGAGCCTGGTAGGCTACAGCCCAGGGGGTCACCAAGAGTCGAACACAACTGAGCGACTTCACTTTCTTTCTTTTTCTATTTATTGAATGTTTTCTTTTTGGCTGTGCTGGGTCTGCATTGTGGTGCGTATGCCGGCTTTCTCTAGCTGTGGCACATGGGCTTGGTTGCCCCTTGGCATGTGAGATCTTAGTTCCCTGCCTAAGGACTGAACCCATGTTTCCTGCATTGGAAGGCAGATTCTTAACCATTGGACCACCAGGGAAGTCCCTGTATTTACTGAATTTATCGACATTCCCTTAAGTGCATTTGCGTAAGTGCAATGCACACTTTCCCTCAATTAATCTCTCTTGTTTCTTAATCTAGAAGGAGCAGTCAAACCTTAGCCAAGAGAGGCCGAGAGGGTCTCAACATGCCTGACGACTAAGAAACCACCTGTTGGCATGAAGCCAGAGCGTCTTGGCCTGCGCGAGGCTCTTCTCACCCTTCTCAAGGCTCATCCCGTGTGACTCCAAGGTGAACTACTGCTCCACCAAGCCAACGTGACAAAGTGTAACAGCTGGTGCATGTAGGTGAGGGGGTAGGGATAGTCATTGCGGCATTCTGTCATCTTATTCCAAGTTTGAAAATTTTAAAAATAAAAAGTTGGGGAAAAACATCACAGAAAATGCTGTTTAATTTCAAATTGCCTTTAGAAAAACGTTGTGTAAGACTGAAGGACAAACAGCCTGATTAATCAGAAAATTGACTGAAAAATATCTGGTTCGTTTAGGAGTATAATGCATCTGATGGCCAATATGTCTATTTTATGTATTTTTAAGATCAGTCAGGGGCTTTCCCAGTGGCTCAGCGGTAAAGAATCCACCTGCAATGCAGGAGAGGCAGGAGACCTGGGTTCGATCCCTGGGTTGGGAAGATCCCCTGGAGAAGGGCATAGCAATCCACGCCAGGATTCTTGCCTGGAGAATTCCATGGACAGAGAAGGGCTACCGTCCATAGGGTCACAAAGAGTCAGACACGACTGAAGCGACTGAGCACACACAGGCAAGGTCAGGCCTTCACAACAAATCAGGGCAAAATCAGCATGCCACGGTAGGTCTTATTTCTGCGGTAGAATCTCGAGTTGTAGTTTTCATGGGTGAATGGCGTTCTGTGATGTCCCCCAGGGACCCTCACCCATCAGAGCCTTTCACAAGGGACCAGCTTCTGGGGGACTTCAGGTGTGCTTCCAGCTGCTCCTCCTGGAACTATGTCAGCTGACCCCAGACCTGTGAGTCAGGACTTCTCTGTTTGTGTTTAAGCTCTGTCCCACTTTCGGGAAGCTATCAGGCCTTTGATTCTCTTTGGAGAACTGAAATGAAGAGTCAACTTCTAGAATCCTATTGTGGAATACAGCAAAAGCAGTTCTAAGCGGGAAGTTAATCAGACTTGTGGTTGCCAAGGGGATGGGGAAGGAGGAGGGTTGGATTGGGAGTTTGGGGGTTAGCAGATGCAAACTATTATATACAGGATGGATAAACAACAAGTTCCTACTCTATACCACAGGGAACTTGATTCAATATCCTGTGATAAACCACAAAGTAAAATATTATAAAAGAGAAGGTATATGTATGTATAACTGAATCACTTTGCAGTACAGCAGAGATTAGCACAACATTGTAAATCAACTATACTTCAATAAAGTAAATTTAAAAAATAAAAGAAAGGAAATTCCTCAGGAAAAAAGAAAAATCTCCAATAGCAACCTAACGTTATACCTCAAGAGAGTAGAAAAGGAAGAACAAAGTCCAAAGTTAGTCGATGGAAGGGAACAACAAAGGTTACACCAGAAATAAATGAAACAGAGAACTAAAAAGACAAAATGAAATCAAGAGCTAGTTCTTTGAAAAGATAAACAAAATTGACAAATCTTTAGCTGGAATCACCCAGATTTTTCTTAGGTGTGGTAAGAATTAACAAAATTTCTCTTGGAAGATGTGAAATGATCTAAAAAGTAAGCAATGCGTCAATAATGGAAGGATATAACAGCAGTAGCTCAAAAAGATTGATGCTCATTCATCTTAAGGACTTTCTGTGGCAAATATGATAGTTGGTCTTTTGTCCTAGTAGACTAAATAAAAAGAGGGGAAACAGGGAGAGCTGAGGTTCGAAGTTATTATTTTGGATTTTGCACATTGAATCACTTGATGAATTGGTTTGATTCTGTCCATCATCTCTTAATGGCAGACAGTTTTTCCAAAGAGTGAAAGGATGGGGTCAGCCAGGCTGGGAGAGTCACTGTCCTGGGGGTCTCCGGGGTGCAGGGGAATAAGCAGAACCAGAATATATGTTATTCACAGTATAACTTGACCTTCGCATTTGCTGACTGCACTGCAATGTCTTTCAGTTGTGCTTTTAGTTGCTTGCACCCAGCTCCCTGAGGACCTGGTCTTCCCCCTTCCCTTGATCTTCCACTTCCCCCTTCCCCACACGCCTGCTAGGACCCCTGCTGCCTTCTGCCCAGGGGCGTTGGTGGGGAGGCCCAGGCTCCCTTTCCACTCCTGTCAGGGCCTGTCTGTGGGCCCAGGAGGGTCAGAATCAAGTGCAGGCCCCACGGCATCTGGGGCAGAGCAAGATGGTGGTTGTCCTGTCTTAGGCTGGCTGTATCTGGCTTTGGCAGGGGCCTCTCATCTGCTCCTGGTCCAGGGGCCCAGCACATCCTGTGCAGAGGTTGCAGTTCCTTGGGGTCATCCATTCCTTGTGTGTTGGTGTGACGGGCCCCCAAGGGAAGGGGAGTTTCGCTTCCCCACCCTGTCGGGCTGTGCATTTTCATTTTGCATTGAGTTTGGCAAATTACTTCACTAACTCTGTATGCCGGGACCCAGAGCAGCAGCGAAGCAGCAGAGGAGATGAGGTAGGGGTACGTTCTTCCCATTAATTCCATAACTGGTTGGTTTTGGTATCAGGCTACAGAACTTTCCATTAAGAAACTTTTTCAACACTTTTCAGATTTCGAGCTTTTATTCACATAATTTTTCTGTTCTGAAATGTCTTCTCTTAGCCTCTAAGATTTTCCAACTTTTCCTTATTTTTAAAGGTTCAAATCCAGATTGATCTCTCTCACAAGACTCCTGGCCCACTCTGGACAACCTTGCAGGTTCTCTGTGCTGAACTCAGGCTGTGTCTTTCTGAGTGTTATTTACAAATTAAACATAGATTTCTGATCGTTCATCCTGTGTTCATTGTTTGGCCTCCTTATTGAACTTTTCAGGTGCTTGTGATTTGTTTACATGACTCTTCTTAATACAGTCTCCTGCAAAATGTGATAGATGCTTGCACACATATTTGGTGAATGAATGACACCTTCAGTGTGTGATGGCATTTTTGAAAGTAAGGGAACAATTAAGGCCATACTTTTTAAAGACATTGTTGTTTGGTCAAAATCAAACTTCTAAATCCAGTGATTTCAAATGATCAAGTAGAGAAAAAGTATGATGAACTAGAAATGGACAATGAAGAAAGCAATTTTTCAGCCAGAAGACAGTGGTTTTTACAGCAGTGGATTCATTTAATTTGAAGTCTGTCTCTGACAATCACGAGGTTAAGGACAGGGAAGCCTGACATACTGCAGTCCATGGGGTCACAAAGAGTTGGACACAACTGAGCGACTGGACAACTGATTCCTCTATCTATGAATGATTAGATGAAATTCTCACTGCGACATGAGCATGTATATCTTTCCAGACCCACAAATTACATTCTCTACCCCAACCAGGAGGTTAAGGAAAATTCTGGGGATTCGGGCAATGCTGCCTCAGTCCTGCTCAGCTTTTGAGAGGTCCTCCCAGGCGGGCGCTAAGGTATTGGGGCTGCGAGTTGTTGTTGTTGTTTTCAGATATTCTTATTTTATTTTCAAAAGAAATTTTACCTGAAACATTTAAGGTAGACAGTAGCATTACTTAGCATTTATGGATTTATCATTTTAGAACTTCACATTTTAATGTTTGCTTATTAGAGGGTCTCAGTTAATATACTGATACCATGAAGCTCTTTCGTGGGGCTGCTCTTCACCTTCAGGTTTGTTGAATTTTCCTCCCAACTTTGGTGGTTTCCTTGGTTTCTTGAGTCACCACAGCTCTGGCTGAGGGATCTTCCATCCGGTGAGGCATCTGGGGGTCACAGGGCTTCATTTCAACAGAAGATGCTCCTTTTCTGTTTTCGTCCAAAGACCAAAGTGAACACGTGGGCTGTTAGCTTCATTTTCGGAGGAGTTTTCACATCAGGCTTTAAAACGCACGAATGACGTCAGCATGTCAGCGCTTCCATCGAACATGGACGCTTGAGTCCAACAGTGTTCTTGCTTTCTCACTTGGCAGAGCTGGGTAGAGAGCTGTGGAGGTGCCTTCCTCCGGGGAGTTCCGGAACAGAGGCTTTGCATTCTCTGAAAAGGTCTCTATTCTTTCTTAAAATGTTCACAGAGTCTCAGGCCAGAAAACAAAACAAGACGGCTTTATTAGTCACCCGACAATGGGAGAGGAAAGCCACCCACTTCTCCATGCTTCCTTTCAAAGTGACCTCAGCGACCCTGACAGATTCATGGAACTAATTAGAAACACCAGTAAGGAAGCCGCGGGAGGGGCGATTTTGTCTCTAGACAGCATTTCAGAACTTCCCTGAGGAGCCTCTGCTGCCTCAGACCCCTCTCCCTGCCCGCCTCCCACCCACCGCCAGGCAAACCCTCCTGAGAAGGGCTCAGACCACCTCCCCCTTGTTGAATCCACCATCGATTTAGGCACTCCCGGGTCCCACAAACCCACTTGACAGGCTGTCACTCTACCCAGGCCTCAGTAGGGGTCTGAGCTCAGTCAAGCCCTGCAGCCCCCTAAGCTTTCGCCCTGACCACAGGGTTGAGGGTGGTGAGCCCCTCAAAGCAGAGGTCACGACTTGTGAAGAAAGGGAAGAGATGGAAACCTAGCTCTCAAGTGCCTGCTTAGAGCCAGGCACTGTGCTGGGAGGAATCTTAGTTGTTGTTCTTTAGTCCCTAAGTCATGCCTGACTCTTTGCGATCCCATGGACTATAGCCCACCAGGGTCTTCTGTCCATGGGATTTTCCTGTGTAATATCATTTTACCATGTCAGTGGCCCTTCATTTATATAGAAGGAGAAAAACAGAGTCAGAAAGATTAAAAATGTATAGAAGATTGCGTTCCAGTTATCTCCAAAGTTGGGTGGGTCTGCTCTAGGGAAGGTGCCAAATTAAATCTCGTTGATTAACCACAAACTACCTGAAAGTGAAAGTCGCTCAATTGTGTCCAACTCTTTGCAATCCATAGTCCATGGAATTCTCCAGGCCAGAATACTGCAGCTTTTCCCTTCTCCAGGGGATCGTCCCAACCCAGGGATCGAACCCAGGTCTCCCACATTGGAGGTTAGGGTTAGCTTTACCAGCTGAGCCACAAGGGGAGCCCAAGAATACTGGAGTGGTTAGCCTATCCCTTCTCCAGCGGATCTTCCCAACCCGGGAATCGAAGCTGGGTCTCCTGAATTGTAGGCAGATTCTTTACCAACTGAGCTATGAGGAAAGTATGAGTGCCCTCCAACTGGCCAGTTTCTAGCTTAAACTGTGGCAGGAAAACTATTTGGGAAAAAAAATGGCATTGACTTCCACATGACCACATTAAGTCTCTGTGAATTAATGACTAAAAATAGTTTTGTGTGCTCACATAGGATTCCAAGTTTATGTCAAGAATTATTCAAATACAGGAAAAGTATCAGCTTCAAAACACAAACTTTCAGCATCTCGTTTGGCCCATCAGAAACTTCACTGAAAACACAAGTATTATTTAAGTTTCCATCTTGATGCCTGGCAGTTTTTCCCTTGGGAAAGAGCTTCCAAAATGCATAGTTTAGATATAAATTTATTCATTGCTCTAGTGTCTCTTCTGTTGGGAAACCAACATAATAGTAGCTAACATTTATATAGCCATTGTGATGAGCCAGATGCTGCCTTCAGTGTTCTGTGTATATTTACTCACTTAATCACCATAACATCCTGTGAAGTGGATACCATTGCTATCTCCATCTTACATGTGAGGAACTTGAAGACCCAGAGAGGTTAAGACTTGCTCAAGGACACACAGTTGATAAATGGTGGAGCCAAGTTCTTGGTATACTGACTTTTCTCTTTTCGTATGCTTCCTGTTTCAGTCTTATAGCGTTATTATATCGATATCTCACTGTAGGCCACCCTGGCTTGGATATATTTTAAAACAGAGAAGATGCTGGTTGAGGCCCACGTGGGGCAGAGTCCCCTTGCTTGGAAGGTGAAGGGAGTCTCTGGGTGCAGTGAGGGGCCATCAGACTGGAGCTTTAAAGGGCTCCTGCCCCGCTTCTCTCATCCTAGCACCCACACCGCTTCTGATTTTAATGTGTAATTGAAACTTGATTTAACCCCAACTAACAGGATTAGGTAGTTTGAACATTCTTTGGCATTGCCTTTCTTTGGGATTGGAATGAAAACTGACCTTTTCCAGTCCTGAGTTTTCCAAATTTGCTGGCATATTGAGTGCAGCACTTTCACAGCATCATCTTCCAGGATTTGAAACAGCTCAACTGGAATTCCGTCACCTCCACTAGCTTTGTTCGTAGTGATGCTTTCTAAGGCGCACTTGGCTTCACATTCCAGCATGTCTGGCTCTAGGTGAGTGGTCACACCATCGTGATTATCTGGCTCATGAAGATCTTTTTTGTACCGTTCTTCTGTGTATTCTTGCCACCTCTTCTTAATATCTTCTGCTTCTGTTAGGTCCATACCATTTCTGTCCTTTATCGAGCCCATCTTTGCATGAAATGATCCCTTGGTATCTCTAATCTTCTAGAGGAGATCTCTAGTCTTTCCCATTCTGTTCTTTTCCTCATTTCTTTCCATTGATTGCTGAAGAAGGCTTTCTTATCTCTCCTTGCTATTCTTTGGAACTCTGCATTCAGATGCTATCTTTCCTTTTCTCCTTTGCTTTTCTCTTCTCTTCTTTTCACAGCTATTTGTAAGGCCTCCCCAGACAGCCATTTTGCTTTTTTGCATTTCTTTTCCATGGGGATGGTCTTGATCCCTGTTTCCTGTACAATGTCACGAACCTCATTCCATAGTTCATCAGGCACTCTATCTATCAGATCTAGGCCCTTAAATCTATTTCTCACTTCCACTGTATAATCATAAGAGATTTGAATTATGTCATATCTGAATGGTCTAGCGGTTTTCCCTACTTTCTTCAATTTAAGTCTGGATTTAAGTAATGCTCAAAATTCTCCAAGCCAGACTTCAGCAATACGTGAACCATGAACTTCCTGATGTTGAAGCTGGTTTTAGAAAAGGCAGAGGAACCAGAGATCAAATTGCCAACATCCGCTGGATCATGGAATAAGCAAAAGAGTTCCAGAAAAACATCTATTTCTGCTTTATTGACTATGCCAAAGCCTTTGACTGTGTGGATCACAATAAACTGTGGAAAATTCTGAGAGAGATGGGAATACCAGACCACCCGACCTGCCTCTTGAGAAATCTGTATGCAGGCCAGGAAGCAACAGTTAGAACTGGACATGGAACAACAGACTGGTTCCAAATAGGAAAAGGATTACATCAAGGCTGTATATTGTCACCCTGCTTATTTAACTTCTATGCAGAGTACATTATGAGACATGCTGGACTGGAAGAAACAAAAGCTGGAATTAAGATTGCTGGGAGAAATATCAATCACCTCAGATATGCAGATGACACCACCCTTATGGCAGAAAGTGAAGAGGAACTAAAAAGCCTCTTGATGAAAGTGAAAGAGGAGAGTGAAAAAGTTGGCTTAAAGCTCAACATTCAGAAAACAAAGATCACGGCATCCAGTCCCAACACTTCATGGGAAATAGATGGGGAAACAGTGGAAACAGTGTCAGACTTTATTTTTGGGGGCTCCAAAATCACTGCAGATGGTGACTGCAGCCATGAAATTAAAAGACGCTTACTCCTTGGAAGAAAAGTTATGACTAACCTAGATAGCATATTCAAAAGCAGAGATATTACTTTGCCAACAAAGGTCCGTCTAATCAAGGCTATGATTTTTCCAGTAGTCATGTATGGATGTGAGAGTTGGACTGTGAAGGAAGCTGAGCACTGAAGAATTGATGCGTTTGAACTGTGGTCTTGGAGAAGACTCTTGAGGGTCCCTTGGACTGCAAGGAGATCCAACCAGTCCATTCTGAAGGCGATCAACCCTGGGATTTCTTTGGAAGGAATGATGCTAAAGCTGAAACTCCAGTACTTTGGCCACCTTATGCGAAGAGTTGACTCATTGGAAAAGAGTCTGATGCTGGGAGGGATTGGGGGCAGGAGGAGAAAGGGCTGACAGAGGATGAGATGGCTGGATGGCATCACGGACTCGATGGCCGTGACTCTGAGTGAACTCCGTGCTGCGATTCATGGGGTCGCAGAGTTGGGCACGACTGAGTGACTGAACTGAACTGAACAGGATTAGGAGAAGATAGTTTGCTGTTGTAAACCCAGCAGAGGAAAACAGACCCTGCGGGAATCACATGTGTCTTTTCTCTGAGTTGTCCACAGCCTAAGGGCTCAGATTCATTTAGTTGGAGGGGCGGGGATTACCTAATTCCCCAGCAAGACGTGGCAGCTCACTCCCTTGGTCCAGCATGTTGTCCTTAAATGTGCAGCCGTGGGAGTCATGTAAACCGAGATGAGAACCAGCTCTACTGTGGAGTTGCCTTAGCAAGTTTGATTAACCTCTGAGTGCCATGTATGCTTGTCTGTAAAATGGCTGCATTAATAGAAGATACCCTCTCAGGATGCGGTAAGAGTTAACTGAGATTATGTTCGTAAAGCAGATTAACATGGTGGATGGCACAAATGACTCAAAAAATGTATTAATATCAGCAGAAACACATTCCATTCTATTACAGTGATTAGAAAGGAAGCACCAGCAACATGGGTGGACCTGTAGATTCTCACACTAAGTAAGTCGGAAAAGAAAGACAAAGACCATATCACGTATATGTGGAATCTAAAATAGGGCACAAATGAGCTCCTCTATGAAACAGAAAGAGACTCACAGACACAGAGAACCAACTGGTGGTTGCCAAGGTCGGGGGAGGGAAAGATTGGGAGGTTGGGGTTAGGAGCTGCAAGCTATTATGTACAGAGTCGATAAACAACAAGGTCCAACTGTACAACATGGGGAACTGTGTTGAGTATCCTGCGACTTAAGCTATCATGGAAAAGAAAATGAAAAAGAACATATGCATAGACACGTATAACTGAATCACTTTGCTGTCGAAAAAGTAGAAATTAACAAAACATTGTAAATCAACTCTACTTCAATAAAATAAACTTAAAAAAAGAAAGGAAGCAAAAAGCAAAAACTTTTATAAACCTAACTTTCTCAAGAGAAATATCAGGCACACTAAGTCTTAGAGTCCCCCATCCAAGTGGGCCATCTAATTGGTTACATACTTGACCATAAGGGAAATCACAACAAAACCAAAGAATCAATAATAAAAAGTCTGACCAGACTACAGCAATTTTTTGAGAGCAACAGCTAAAAAGATATCCCCTAAAGTTTTTGTGATATAAGCATTTTAAAAGTCAAATCAAATATGATTTCTAAGTGATTCCTAGAGCAAAGAAAATATCTTAATGGTAATTTAAATATTTTGAACTAACAACAAAAACACTACCCCAAACTGTGGAATGTAGTATAGCTAAGGCAATATATTGAGTGCAACTTCTGGCTTTAAATGTATACAAAAAAAGTTTATTAAATCAGTGAGCTGAGTTCCAGTTTAAGAAGGAAAAGAGCAACTGAGCAAAATCAAAAAAGACAAGAACAGAAATAGTAAAGATTAGAGCAGGAATTATGAAAGAGCGTTTTACAAAATCACAGGAGAGCAAAACAGAACTAAATCGAAGAAAACTAAGCTTTGTCATCTACAGAAAGGTGGTGCTAACATTGCCTTCAAAGTGAAGTTGTAAGGTGACATGTTACTCTGTGCGGAAGCACTCTGTAGACTGCAGAGAACTACTCTGATGCGCGTTTCATCTTTATATCATGTATTCAGCCCATCCTGACCAATTACCTCTTCTCTGCCTGGTGGTGGGAGTATAATGCCCAACAGGACCCAAAACAGTGTCTGCAGCAAAGAGACACACACCACTTAATGAGAACACAGGATGGGGATGTAACCTGCTCGGGGATGTAACCTGCTCAGGTATGTTAGGAAGGTTCTGAGTGGAAATGAGGTTCAAGCAGAGAAAAGGAGGCAAGATGGAGGGAGAAGTGTGTCAGATGAAGAGAAGGGCACGTGGTGTGTGTGAAGGACAGAAAAAGGACAGAGGGGCTGGGGCACCATGGCTGGGGAGGGGGTGGGGCTACAGTGTAGGAAGGAGCCAGGAGGCTGTGCTTGGAGTTTCACTTTCTATGAGCCACAGTGTTTGTTTTTGAGTTAGAGGGGATTGTTTGAACCTCCAACCTGTAGCCAAGCAGAAGCACAGGTAACAACCTGGACTTGTGCTTGGGGTCTGAGCCCTTTACCTGCAGAACCTGATGCTGAGGATAGATGGTGACAGAATGGAGCTGATTTGTAGGACCCAGTTGGTGTCACGGAGCATCGCTTGGTGGTGTGAGGAAAATCCCACCCCCACGTTGGGATCATGAGTGCAGAGCCCTTAACTTCCCCTTATGACATTTCATTTCTCTGTCCTTAAAACTGACTTCCATTTCCCACCTCCTGGAAACTCAGCTGAGCTTAGGTAGGAGTCAGGGGATGTCTACTGAATAGAATGTGGGACTCTTTCCTGCTGTCTCCTGCCAAAAAACACATCCATTTCCAAAGGATCTCCTTACTCCAGAGGAATGACCTCAGAATAGGATGAATGTGCTTTCTGGGAGAGGTCCAGCTCTTGGTTTTTATTGAGAAAGTCATCAGTGTAGGACAAATGGATAGCAGAGTTAAATTGTTACATTCTTAAAGTATTGGAAACCCTCTTATTCTGAGCTTCAAATTGTGGCTTCCAGGGCAGCCAAGAGTCTCATTGTTCTGAAGGTCCTGAATCTCTGCTTTGCCTGTTGTCTATTGGCTTTCAAAGCCCATGTCTTTACGGATCATATAAGTCACTTGGTAAACTCCTTTAGGGTCTCCTGGTAAGATGTTTCTACTAGGGTGTTGTTTTGCCTGTAGATAGCTGAAAAATCAAATAACATGACTTAGTTGATGCCTTTGAATTGTGGTGCTGGAGAAGACTCTTGAGAGTTCCTTGGACATCAAAGACATCAAACTAGTCAATCCTAAAGGAAATCAACTCTGAATATTCATTGGAAGGATTAATGCTGAAGCTGAAGCTCCAATACTCTGGCCACCTGATGTGAAGAACGGACTCATTGGAAAAGACCCTGATGCAGGGAAAGATTGAAGGCGGGAGGAGAAGGGGATGACAGAGGATGAAATGGTTGGCTGGCATCACTGACTCAATGGGCATGAGTTTGAGCAAACTCAGAAAGAGTGAAGGATGGGGCATCCTGGTGTGCTGCAGTTCATGGGGTCACAATTAGCGACTGGACAACAACAACAAACATTAAAATGTATCAGTTCGGTTCAGTTGCTCAGCCGTGTCCAGCTCTTTGCAACCCCACGGACTGCAGCATGCCAGGCTTCCCTGTCCATCACCAACTCTCGGAGCTTGCTCAAACTCATGTCCATTGCGTCGGACATGTATAGCTTTACATAACAGGAGATCCCTGTGAGCTTCTGTATTCCCATCTTCATCTCACTTTCTCAGACTGTGGGCTGCTGCCCCTCCCATTCTGTCTACCTACGAATTTCCCTTGTGTCAGTTTCATCTTTCCCTTTCTTCAAAATCATATTTCCACTCCACTGAACGATACTCACACAAGGAAGCACATACAGCCACCCTGAAACATCCGCACTAAAAGAACTGTTTCTTTCTCTTTTTTACAGCAAAACTGCTTCAAATGGTTTCCCTACTCACTAACTCTTCTTCTGTTCCTTCAATTTTCTTTTGAATCTTCTCCAATCAGGTTTTAAAAAATACTGAGCTGTGACCGACATGTAACATTGTGTTAGTCATGTTAGTACAACATGATTTGATAGTTTTATGTGTTGATAAGTGATCACCACAATAAATCTAGTTAACATCCATCGCCACACATAGTTACAAATACTTTTCTTGTGATGAGAACTTTAAAAAAAATAACATTTATTTTTAATTGAAAGACAATTGCTTTATAGTGTTGTGTTGGTTTCTGCCATATACGACATGAATCAGCCGTAGTGATGAGAACTGTTAAGATGTACTAAAGTGAAGTCGCTCAGTTGTGTCCGACTCTTTGCAAACCCATGGACTGCAGCTTCCCAGGCTCCTTCATCTATGGGATTTTCCAGGCAAGAGTGCTGGAGTGGGTTGCCTTTTCCTTCTCCAGAGGATCTTCCCAACTCAGGGATTGAGCCTGGGTCTCCTGCATTGCAGGCAGACGCTTTACCCTCTAAGCCACCAGGGAAGCCCTAAGACGTACCAGCAAGTCTCAAATATACAGCAGAGTATTATTAATTATAGTCACCACGCTGGACAGTACACTCCCATGACATTTATTTTATAACTGGAAGTTTGTACACTTTGATTCTCTCCACCCATTTTACCCACCCCTCACCTCTTGCCTCTGAAAACCTCCAATCTTTTATTTACAAGTTTGGGCTTTTTATTTTTGTTTTTAATTAAAGGATAATAGCTTTGCAGTATTTTGTGGTTTTCTGTCATACATGAACAAGAATCAGCCATAGGTACACCCATGTCCCCTCCCTCCCAAACCCCCCTCCCACCTTCCTCCCCATCCCACTCTTCTAGATCGTCACAGAGCCCTTGTTTGAGTTCCCCAAGTCATACAGCATGGAGAGAGTAACATGGAAATTTACAATACAGTATGTAAAATAGACAGCCAATGGGAATTTGCTGTTTGTTTTGTTTTTGATTCTGAACATACGTGAGATCATCTGCTATTTGTCTTTCTCTGCCTGACATTTCCCTTAGCATAACACCCTCAAGGCCCATCCATTTTGTTGCAGATGGAAAGATTTCCTTCTTTTTTATGGCTAATATTCCATTGTATTGTTGTTATTCAGTCACTAAGTCGTGTCTAGCTCTTTGAGACTCCATGGACTGCAGCATGCCAGGCTCCCCTGTCCTTCACTATCTCTTGGAGTTGGCTCAGATTCATGTCCTTTGAGTTGATGATGCTATCTAACCATCTCATTCTCTGTCGCCTTCTCCTGCCCCCAATCCCTCCCAGCATCAGGGTCTTTTCCAATGAGTCAACTCTTTGCATGAGGTGGCCAAAGTGTTGGAGTTTCAGCCTCAGCATCAGTCCTTCCAATGAATACCCAGGACTGGTCTCCTTTAGGATGGACTGGTTGGATCTCCTTGCAGTCCAAGGGACTCACAAGAGTCTTCTCCAACACCACAGTTCAAAAGCATCAATTCTTCGGCACTCAGCTTTCTTTATGGTCCAACTCTCACACTGGTACATTTAAAAATCCACATTTTAAATGTATGCCACATTTTCAAATCCATTCATCTATTTATGGACACATATTGTTTCAATGTCTTGGCTGTTGTAAATAATGGTGCAATGAACATGAGGGCATGTGTATCTTTTTGAGTTAGGTTTTTGTTTTCTTTAGATAAATACCCAGGCGTGTAATTGCTGGATCATATGGTAGTTCTCTTTCTAATTTTTTGAGAAATCTCCATTTTGTTCTCCACGGTGGCTCCACCACCTCCCCACCAACTGTGCACAAGGATTCCCTCTTGTCCGCGTCCTCACCAACATTTGTTATTTCTTGACTTTTTGGCAACTGCCAGTCTGACAGGTGTGAGGTGCTATCTCCCTGTGGTTCTGAGTTCCATTTCCCTGACGTGGATGAGTGGACTTTACCACCCTCTCCTCCACGGGAGCTCCTCTTAGCAGAGTTCCTGATGTGATGACAGACCCAGTGGGTGACTTTCCTTTCCTGACTCATCAGCGGCATTTGATGTAGTTGATCAGCCCTTTTGCTCTGAAACGCTTTTTTTCTTGGCTCCTCTGTTCCCCTCCTGTAACACTGATACTGCCCCTCAGTCTCCTTTTGGGATTCTTCCGGATTTTTTTGGACTTTGAATATTGAAATACCTGGAGGCCAGTCCTCAAACCTTTCTTCTCTATTTGTTCTCTTTCTTGATGAGCTCATCCCATCTTATTGCTTTAAAATTCATTCCTGTGCTAACGATTCCCCAAGTTAGACCTCCAACTTGGACCTCTCCACCAAACTCCAGACTCGTAAATCCACCTTGTAAATTCACAAATCGAGCTTGACTATGCAGTGTCTGATTGGCATCTCAAACAATGCATCAAAACTGAGTTCTTATTTCTTCTTTGCCCCAAATATGCCCTTCCTCTAGTTGTCCTACCTCAGTAAATTGCAACTCCATTCTTTCATTTCTTCTGCCCTCAAATCTTGGGTTTCTCCCACACTTTTAGTGTCCTTATATTTATAAGTGTTATGCCCAAGTCGCGAAATCTCCCAATGACCACCAGGGAGCTGGTATCTGATGCAAAAGCAAGAGAGTTTATTACCAAGTTCGAGCTGGGGCTCCCACTGTTACCGACACAGCGGCTAAGGAGAGGAGCCCCGAGTTTTGGGTTACACTGCTTTTATAGGGAATATTCAGGTAAAAGGGTAAAAAGGGGGTGTTCAGGCTGAAGGACAACTGATTGGTTACCTTCTTCTATAGGGTTGTGTGTGGATTCTTGATTGGTTTTTACTTTCAAGGTAAATCACAAGTTCCTAAACGTAAAGTTAGGAGGTTTAACCTGAGGGTCGATTGGCTCGTGGGCAGTGGGGCAAGGTTGGGTAATATCCAAAGTCTAAGTCTGTTTGCCCGGAACCTTTACAAAATGGAGTTCTTTTACAAGATGGAATAGCTTAGGCTCCTCAGTAAGTTTTCATTTATAATTTTTAAATTGATTACATATTGAATGATAATATTTTAAGTATATTGGGCTAATTAAAACAGATTATAAAAATTGATTTTTCTCATACTACTTTTTTTCAGAGTGCCTACTAGAAAATATGAAATTATGCATGAGGCTTATGTTTGTGGCTCATGTTCATTTCTCTCAGAGACCAATGATACTTTACTTGAATCTTGAGAAGTGGTGCTGGCTCGTATAAGATTAATACACAATTGGGGTTATGCAACTATGAAAGAGGTGGGTAATGGCAGTTAGAGGGCAATTGGTAGTGTAGGTTACATGGGAACAGGTGTTTGTTGTTTTTTTAAATATATATTAACATATATAGTGCTCAAGTATATATGCTATTTACAGTATATATCTATATCAACATAAAACACAGGTATCTATATGTGTGTACAATATATGTCCTAGTCCGTATATTGTCTGGGGAGACCTGTTTCTGGGGGTCAGGGGCCCACACACTTGCTCTGTGGGGAGGAGAGGTCGGGGAGTGACTTGGGGTCACTGGAGGATGCACCACAGAAAAATTAAGGCCTTCCAAGGACAGAAAGGGGGCTCAGGACCTGAAGGGCTGCCCTGCCCATGCAGTCACCCCAGTTTTGGAACCAGCAAACAATTGACATGTTTTGGATGTTCTGGACTTTTGTGCAAAATGACTTCACTTAAACCACCCCCCCCAAAAAAAAATCCCGCCACATGGGTTCCAAATTAGTGGTTGGGCTCTGAACATCTGGAAGGATTCAGACACAGCTCCCCGACCGGGTGGGTTTCCAGGGCTCAGAGGGTCCCATATGGCCTGGAGAAGGAGGTGAGTGGGGCTTTACTCGGTCAAGAGAATGGCCCTTCTCCTCCCAGCTTCTCAGGGATAGCACGTGTCAGCAGATGTCTAGTCACTGAGGAGGACTCTGCCAGTCCTGTTCACTCAGAAAACACCACCCACTGGAGAGGAGACATGGGGGTCCCCCCATTCTCTGGGTGGGGGCTGGCCTGCCATCTGCCTGTCCACCTCCTCATGGCCCATGGGAACTTTCCTCTGATGCTCAGAACCACTCTGCCTTGCCAGCCCTGTGTGGGGTGCCCCGGGGATCCCTGGATCATAACTGACCTCTGCTTCCAGCTTTCTGCTCTGAAGGGAAAGCCCTGGAAGCATCTCCAGTTCTCATGGTTGTCCCTGGAGCCACAGATGTCAACCAAGTGATGTTACACTTTGGGCCCCAAGAGGTTCAGCAGGTCCTGTCCCCTGAACCCACTGCCAACCGCAGCCTGGGTGCAAATACATTAAACGGGAAACTATACCAAGGTACGGTTTTCTCTATTAAGGCTCAGATAAGCTGCCTCCATGGTCAAGTACTCATGAACGCCACGGTCCTTGGACTGAGGGGCGGGCGGGCAGGTGATTTGGGGGGTGGAGGCCTCCCATGTTCCCCCACAAGTGGGTCAGGGAGAGGAGGGCAGAACAGTGGGGGAGCCCTGCGCCAGTCTAGTCGATTGCTGGGGAGGTGGGGGTGAGCTAAGGAAACCCCAGCCCAGAATGCTGGGGATGCCCCCACCTGGGGAGAACCAAGGCTCTGCCAGCCCTAGGAGGGTCCAGGGAAAGGAGAGGGCATAGAAGCTTGTGTTCCAGGCTGCTGAGTCTCTAGGGAACCCTGCTGCCCTGAGGATGAACGCCTGTGGTGGAGAGGGTCTGGACAGGACCCCCTTGGCAGTCTTGCTGGGAGTTGGGGCACAGGCCCTGTGGTTGGCAGGCAAGGTTCTGGGTGTCTGGGGTTCCCGCCCGGATCAGCTCCCTCTGCCTGCACCGGGGGCTCCCTGGGAGCCTCACCAGCACACCACCATCCACTGGCCTCCAATCTGCGGGGACCAGCCCAGAGCTGATGGAACCAGAGATCAGCAAAAGCAGGATCCAGAGCCCCTGTCCTCACAAGGGCCTTCCTGGGCTCCAGGAACTCTGCCCTGCTCAGCCAGCCCCCAAGATGACAGGAGAATTGATAACCCAGCTTCCTTTGGCATCTGCCAACACCCCGCCACCCCCGCCCCGCCTCCACCCCCACAGCCCTGAGTGAGGCCAGATGAGAAGGTGGCTGGGCTTACAACTCCCTGGGCCCCAGACACCATTTTCTGGGGTGGGGGAAGAGGTTGGGGGTCTCACTGGAGGATCTGGGGACTCCAGGAAGGCAGGAGGGCATGGGGAAACCTTGGCTTGGGTCCCAGCCACTGAGGGTGTCTCCTAGAGACCCATCCTTTGGGGGCCATGGGGCCAATTTTCTAGTCTTTTGAGAAACACTGCAGGAGTCTTCAGGGCAGGGTGGGCCCAGGCCTGGGGGCTCGGATGGGGAGGAACGGAAGAGGCCCTCCTTATTTTTCTGCTTGCCTGACTTTCAGGGTGCTGATGTTTTCTTCCGGCACCAGTGTGTGGAGGAACCTGAAGGTGCTGCTGTAGTAGGTTGGGATGTCTGCGGTGGCCAAAGGCTTGGAGAGCCGTGCCACTTCGATGCACTTATCAAATCCCAGGGCCTGTCCTCCAATCCTCACCATCTTCCAGAGCCCCCCAGATGCGCTCGTGAACAACAAATTACTAGGAAACCTCTGCCGGGTCTGCTCGTCCATAACCAGGGAGATGTAGCCCTCGATCAGGGAGAAGGAGAAGCGGATGGGGCCACAGTTTCGCTGGAGGACACTAGGGGGTCCTTCAGTCCATTGGAGTAGAACGTGACATCCATAAGGAATGTGGCAACAGTGGGCGGTATGTCAGAGCCCAGGCTCGGGCTGGACAGTGGGTGGATGACGGGCCTCTGGACGGCCTCTGCCTTCATGAAGCAGTACGTGATGCTGAGGTTCTCAGCTGCCAGCGTCTCGCTATTGATGACGTGCAGGGTGGTTAACTCTGATGTCAAGGTGTGGGTGATGAAGGACAGGTCCTACTCACATACCAGGATGAAGTCCATCTGGTAGGTGGACAGCGTGGACACAGATGTTCTGATTGGCCAGTGGGGCGATGACTGACTTGACGATCTCGGTCATGCCAATGGGCTGGAGACTGGAGAAGCTGCCGCTGCCAGACACCGCATTGAGGGCCAGCCAGGTGGCATTGGCCACACCCAGGTGTTCTGAGGAGGGCAGTTCCAGGAAGCCCTCCTCATCAACAATGATGGTGTAATCCTCTGGCGTCTTGATCAGACTGAAGAATTTGCACCTGGTCTCAGAGGACAGGGAGGCAAGTTTGATCAGGCTGTAGGTGAAGAGTGGGATACTCTCCTTGACAATGCTGGCAACTTGCAGCTGAGGGAGCAGGTGTTTGGAGTGTGGGTTTTGGAGCTGAACAAGCAATCATGTCCTAGTTCCACTGCTTAGCAGCAGGTGACATCTCCGAGCCTCATTTTCATCATCTCTAAAATGGGGATAGCAATATTTACCATGTAAAGTCATTGTGAGATTTGATAAGATGACATTGATACAATTTGATATAGCACATCTTCCCAACCCAGGGACCGAACCTAGGTCTCCTGCATTGCAGGCAGACGCTTTATCATCTGAGCTACCAGGGAAGCCTGATATAGCACATAGTGAGCACAAATAAATGGTAGTTAATATCCTGATTTCTCAAGTCTTGACTGCCCACCTTTGGGCAGAGAGTCCTTGGCTGGCATTCAAGCCAAAATGCTGTTGGTACATGTTCTGAAGTTCCAGTTTCCTAAACCACAGTGTTGAAAACTCTTGGTCATCGTGGAAAGTTCAGTAGATATGAGATCTATTATTCCTAGGAATCAGAATTTACCAAAATTACAGGCCCCTGGAGGTGATGTCATTTTAGCAAAAAGATCCTTTGCTGCAAAGATGTCATGGTGTGTTTTGTTCGCTTTGTTTGTTGAGTCACTAAGTTGTGTTCGACTTTTTGTGACCCCATGGATGCAGAACACCAGGCTTTCCTGTCCTTCACTATCTCCCCAAGTTTTTGCAAACTCATGTTCATTGAGCTGGTGATGCCATCCAACCATCTCATCCTCTGTCACCCCCTTCTCCTCCTGCCTTCAATCTTTCCCAGCATCAGGGTATTTTGCAGTGAGTCAGCTCTTCGCATCAGGTGACCAAAATATTAGAACTTCAGCTTCAGCATCAGTCCTTCCAATGAATAGTCAGGGTTGATTTCCTTTAGGATTGACTGGTTTGATCTCCTTGCTGTCTAGGAAACTCTCAAGAGTCTTCTCCAGTACCACAGTAGGAAGGCATCAATTCTTTGGTGCTTAGCCTTCTTTCTGGTCCAACCCTCACATCCATACCTGACTGCTAGAAAAACTATAGCTTTGACTGTATGGACCTTTGTCAGCAAAGTGATGTCTCTGCTTTTTTATATGCTGTCTAGGTTTTTCATAGCTTTTCTTCCAAAGAACAAGAGTTTTTAAAATTTTGTGCTTGCAGTCACCATCCATAGTGATTTTAGAGTCCAAGAAAATAAAAATCCGTTCTGTTTCCACTTTTTCCCCATCTATTTGCCATGAAGTGATGGGGTCAGATACCATGATCTTAGTTTTTTGAATGCTGAGTTTTAAGCCCATTTTTTCACTGTCCTCTTTTACCCTCATCAAGAGGCTCTTTAGCTCCTCTTCACTTTCTGCCATTAGAGTGGTATCATCTGCATATCTGAGGTTATTGATATTTCTCCTGGCAATCTTGATTCCAGCTTGTGATTCATCCAGCAGAGCATTTCTCATGATGTACTCTGCATATAAGTTAGATAAGCAGGGTGACAATATACAGCCTTGATGTACTCCTTTCCCAATTTGGAACCAGTTTGTTGTCCCATGTCCGGTTTTACCCATTGCTTCTTGACCTGCTTACATATTTCTCAGGAGGCAGGCAAGGTGGTCTGGTATTCCCACCTCTTGAAGAATTTTCCACAATTTGTTGTGACCCATGCAGTCAAAGGGATGCATTCAACAGATAATTTTGCCAGCCTCTGAGCCTATCAACTGTCAACAGTCACCGTCTCACCTGCCCTCTAGGGTTTTCTGATCCTGGCCATCTTCCTCAGACTCAAGAACATCCTTAGGACCAAAGCTCCCTGTCAAAACTCTATGGTCTGATGCTGGAGGTGGAGCCTGCCTCCAAGAACTGTGCAAGTCACGCTGAAGCCGACAGCTTCACCCTCGTGGAAGGATACTTTTAGGGTGACCCTGATGAGACTTTCTCGAAGTGGGGCTCTGCCAAGCAGTCTCTACTTTTGACACCCGCCGTGGACTTAGGATTCTGCTGGTGTCATGAAACATACTTTCTGGAGGAGTGATGCCTGTTCAGCACTTACTTTGCTTAACCTACTGACCCATCAGGACCTGGCAGGGAGATGACACACCGCTGATTGTCTGATTGAATGGAGCAGCCCATCGATCTGAAGTAATCATGGTAATTGATGGTAAAATAGGACCCAAAGCAAGGAGTCACAGAGTGATTCTCAGAAACACACCTATTGTATAAAGTAGTGATTCTCAGTGTTTTGCGAAGAGGAGCATGTTGCTACTTGTGTGATTTGCTATTGTTGCTCTCCACCTTTCTTCCATTGAAATAAGCTTTTTAACCTACTTTGAAAGATATACATTAATACTTTTAAAAAGAGATCTCAAATTAAAGCTTGTTTTTGGTTTTTAAAGCAATATGTATTTTCAGAATTTGATGACTCTACTGTACTCCTAATGGCCTCTACTCCCATGGGGATGATGGTGAACACCCTGATGCATAAAATAAGGTCCAACTCTTCCTTGTGTTCCTCCTGCTTTTAGACAAGTTTCATAGTACCTTTGTCCTGTCATTCCAAGCAGCGGAATGTTGTTGAATAAAGTGAGAACTAGAATAAAAGTGAATGTCATAGCTTTTGGATCTTCCTTGAGAAGAATAGTTCTTTCTCCTGCAGCACTTAATCATGAATAGATGGAATGAATGTATGATTATTCTTAAATTGTTGCCTGAAAATTGTCATGTCGTTTTTCATTTGAATATGTCACCCTTCATTCAAATAGTATGCTCCTGAAGGGAAGGCTATTACTTTTTTTTTTGGATTTCAAGTGACAGGGATTTAATTCCACGCATCTTAAATGAGAGTTGAGATTTACTGACTCCTGTAACTGGGAGAGACAGGGCTGCATTGAAGAAACCAGCCTGTGTAGTCAGGGCTTGCTCTCACTCTCCATGTCTCATCTCATCTCATCTTCTCTTTGTGTTAATTTTATTCTCTCTCATTACCAGGATTTTCCTCTCTGTGGTAGGTGATGGGGGTGGGCAGAGGGAATGAGTTGGGGGCAGGTGACCTGGTAGCCAGCAGCTACAGACTTTCATCATCTCAGCTGTTGTCTGATGAATTTGGCTGGCCTCCGTCCCTGGTTCCTGGAAGAAAACCTCAAAACTCTTGGAATTTCCCGAGTGATAGGAGTGCCTTTGTAATTCATCTGTGGGTTCTTGGACCACACCTGAGTTTATATGAAGTGACTCATTGTTGGCCCCCAGATAGTTTTAGGATGGGGCTGGTCAGGTCAGAAGGGCCAACCATGTAATTAGAGGGTTGGGGCTATGAACCAAGTAATATCAGCCCCACTTTCCATGGGTGAGAGAGAGTGGAGATTGAGTTCAATCTCATGGCCAATGGCCGCATCACATAGCTATAGAGTGAAACCCCAGTAAAAACTCTGACGAGTATATCAATGTCCCAGAAGAGTGACTCATCCTGAGGACACAAAAGCTTCGCATTTGGAACCTTCCCACATGGTGCCCCATATGTCTCTTCATTTGGCTGTTCTTGTTTGGTATCCTTTTGCTATAATAAATCTGGATAGTGTTTTCCTGAGTTCTATGAGTTGTCCTAGTGAATTATCAAACCTAAGGAGCTCGTGGGAACCCCTGCATTTGCAGCAGTGGGTCAGAAGTATGGGTGGCTTGGGCTGGTGTCTGAAGTGAGGGTGGGCTGTAGAGGACAGTGCCCTTAACCTGTGAAATTTGACCTAACTCTGGGTAGTTGGGGCTTCCCAGGTGGCGCTAGTGATTAAAAAAAAAAAAAATCTGTCTGCCAATGCAGGAGACGTGGGTTCGATCCCTGGTTCTGGAAGATCCCCTGGAGAAGGACATGGTAACCCACTCCAGTATTCTTGCCTGGGAAATCCCATGAACCAAGGAGCCTTGTGGGCTACAGTCCATGGGATTGCAAAAGAGTCGGACATGACTGAGCAACTAGACCAGCACCTGCGTCTTTAGTGTACAAACTGCATTGTGCTAACGTTGGTGCAATTTCCAACACTGAAGTGGAAAATTCCACACTAAGACTTCAGTTGGGCAGATTGAGTAATGTGGCCACCTTTGAAAATGGCTCCACGCAGCATGAAGAGGAGCAGTTCTGCTGCAGTGGGGGGCGCGGGGAACCATGTTGGGGGACAGAAGCAGTAGTTGTCTCCCACAGCAAAAGTTTGCATGATTTTCTGGTCTCAGCATGTTGCAGAGACAGTTAGTGTTCATCAAATATTTATTTGCCCCCTTACATATGTCAATATAACCACAAGTGGGGTCTCATTTCTCGCTGCTCAAAAGCCAATAAAGGGGCAAGTCTGGTGGAAAGGAAAGTTTGCTTTATTTTAGATGCCAGCAACCTGTGTTGGGGGAGGACAGACCACTGTCCAAAGGCCAGCTCCCCCTCTCCCTGACAATCAAGAGGCAAAAATTTTTATAGGCAGAGGGAGGGGGCTATGTGCAGAAACAGCACAGTCAGCTCTGACAGTCATCTTGAAATTCATCATTGGTGGTCTGACCAGCATCATCTTGATTATTTTAAGTCCATAATCTTCAGTTCCAGGATTGATTTGTTCCCATTTCCTTGAGGCCAGTTCTCCCAAATTGTGGCAGTTTATGTCATGGCTACAGTCTGGACTTATGCAGTTAACTTCTTCCACCTGGTGGGAGTTTCAGTATCTACAAGACAGCTCATAGGATATGGCTCAGAATATTATCTACAGCCTTTGAGGAGGAACTAAAGGTCCTTGGCTTTGCTTAATGATTAGAACTATTATTATTTATTCTTGTTGGACTATTTTCTTTTGTTCCTGCATTTTCTCATTTCTCCGATTAAACTTATTCTTTGGCTAAAGTTTTCCCACAGACAAAAGATGGGGTGAGGATGTGGTGGGGTGGGGGTGGGGAAGGGTCCTAAGATCCCGCTCCATTTCATCAGTATTCCTTACAGTTAAGTTGGGTCCTTATGGCTAGTTCTGGCCAATGGACTGTGAGCAGAATTAACATGAGTCAATTTCAGCCAAAGGTAATTAAAAGCCTAGAGTCTTTTCTTCTCCCTCTTCTTTCCTTGCTGCTCTGACCTTGGCCATCAAGTGTCCCAGTTGGCATACCACAAGATGGAGAAAGGTACTTGTTCATGTCGGTCTCTGCTGTATTAAGTCAATGAGATTTGGGGGCTATGGTAGACTGATTAATTCCCCCCTATAGATATTAGGTCCTAATCCCGGAACCTGTAAATGGAAAAAGGGTCTTTGCAAGTCTGATTACTTTAAGAATCTTGAGATGAAGTTGTTGTCATGGATTATCTGGGAAAGTCTTAAATGCCATCATAAGTCTACTCATAAGAGAGACAGAGAAAGATTAGACATCCACACAGAAAAGATGATGTGACCCTGGAAGCAGATTGCAGTGATATGGCCACAAACCAAGGGAATTTACTCTCTCACAGTTCTGGAGGCCCGAAGTCTGAAATCTGTATCATTGGGCGAAAATCAAGATAGCTGCAGGGTCACATTCCTATTGACTTCTGGGGGGATTTCTTCCTCACCCTTAGCTTCTGGTGGTTTCAAGCATTTCTTCAGTGTGGCAGAATGAGAACAGTCTCTGCCATCATCTTCACACAAGTTTCTCTTCTGTGTCTTCTCCCTCACGTGTGTGTCTTCTCCCTCATATCTGTGTCTTCTCCCTCATATGTGAGTCTTCTCCCTCATATCTGTGTCTCCCTTCTCTTCTCATAAGGAAACTTCACTGGAATAAGGGTCCATCCAGATCATCAGTGATCACCTCTTCAGCTTGAGATCCTTAATTTAATCATATCTGCAAGGACCCTTTTACCAAATAATGTGAAATTCATACATTCTGGGTGGACACATCTCTTGGGGGCCATCCTTTATCCTGCTACAGATACCAATGTCTTGGATAGCAAGTCTTGGACAGGTAGTGTCCCCACAATATATATTCAGTGAAAGAGTTTATCCAGTGAGCAATTGCCTTTTAGTCTAAAGAACATATTTTTAAAGAAACACAAAAGCTATCTTTCTGTGTACAGATATGAACCAATTATTGCTTTATTGAAAACATACAAGATCCAGTGTATTATTTGAGAATGTTCTTCATTAGGCTGAACATATACCTTATCTAGTAACTGCTTTCTTGGCTTTGAAATTGGCCTAGAATGTCATCAGTACATCCAACACACCAATTCTGTCTTTGCCATGGTGAGATTGATGCCTGTTATGAGGATGACAGGCCGAGTGAAGGTTTATGACTACAAATCTCAGCTCCAAATACATCAAAGGAGATGACAGGCACGAAATGTTTGCTTATGATGCTAAACAAACCAGAAATTGACTCGAAGTCACTTCCAAATATCTGAAAGTCTGAGATCCTTTGGTTCCACTGAATAAGGTTAGGATAGGCATGCTTCAGATTTTGGTGGCGTAAATTCTAAAGTAGTCTATCATTTGCTCCAAAGAAGTAGAGAAATTTAGAAAGGTGCCCAGAGGTTTGAGCTATTTTTAAAGTAAGTGAAAGTAAGGTAAATTCGCTCAGTCGTGTCCGACTCTTTGCGACCCCATGGACACCAGACTCCTCTGTCCATGGGATTTTCTAGGCAAGAGTACTGGAGTGGGTTGCCTTTTCCTTCTCCAGGGAACTTCCCGACCCAGGGATCGAACCTAGGTCTACCTGCATTGTAGACAGACGCTTTACTGTCTGAGCCACCAGGGAAGTTGGTATTTCCACTTAAAATGAAAACATTTGGAATCAAATTGTAAAACTGTAGAGAGTCTAGGGGTCTACCATGTTGACGTAGAAAGGGGATCCTGCAGTTTCTGGAGACCCTGCACCATTCCTGTCTCTGCAACTAGATTGCTGTGTAAATGTGTGCTAGTGACTTAACCTCTCTGGGTCTCTTGTTTCCTCAGTAGAAGCAATGTATTGGAGTAATTATCTGGAAGATTCCTTCCAGCTCTAAAATTCTATGATTCTCTGAAAGGGGACCTGCTTTACGACAGACCACCCAGGTGAAAAGTTAACTCTCTGGGGCAGATCTCATCCTTGGACCCAGGAGGACAGTGGTAGCTCACTGCAATATAATCTCGAGCAAGGGCAGACCGCAAAGCAAAACAACTGAAACAGGAACTTGGAGCTGGTGTTGATTTATCTCTAAGATGTGTTTTTCCATTTTCTCTGGCAAGGTTGCTCTAAAGTAGAATCAGCTGAAAAAGTATGAGCTGGCAGGGCACAGATAGGCCCTTCTGCTTGGGGAAGGCTTTGGGGTCCTAGTCCCCACTGAGAACACCCTCTGTTCATGCCTTTCACCAACAGCTCTTCTGAAGGATGCCAGCTGTGGCTGTAGACCCTACAGCTTCTTGCTGCAGACCCTACAGCTTCTTGCTGCAGAGACAGGGGCTTCTTCACCAGGGGCCAATCACCTTGACACCTCTATTCCATCAGGAAGCACCCCTTCCCCTCCCAGCAGAAAGAGTGTTTCCACAGAGCATGTCCAGGGCAAGGGGAGTGAGTCTAAGGGGAAGGCGTGCTTATGATGAGCTGGACGAGGGGAGGCATTGGATGGTTTCCTAAGGGTGAGAGCATACAGTCAGTTGCTTTTTGCCAAAACAATATTCCACAGCTCAAGGAACGACACGGCCTTCTAAGCCAGGGGCCTAACATGCTCAGGCCGAGATGACTTCATCCTCTTGACAGTGACAACTGGCTTTGTCATAATAAATAGCTCTTTGCAAAAGGCCTGGCAGACTCTTGTCTTTCTTCTGCTTTATGGGTTGGAGGTATGGAAACAAGAAACAGGAGGCTTTCCCTCCTTTGAGAAATGTGTTTCAAACTTGAGAATCTTGGGAGAATTTAAAGTTAGTTTTTCAGGGTTTTTTTTTTCCCTTACGATGATTGATGCCCATTGGAGGGGAAGAATAAATTATCCTTATTGTGTGATCGTTCCGTTTTGAAAATCTCACGAGAAGATGACTAGATCTGTCCCCATGAGAGCAGTGGTGAATCAGTGACCATCTGAACGTGTCTTCCACGGGGAGTGTGGCGTGGGCACTGCTCAGTGCCTGCAGGCGTTTCCAGGATCGCATGCCCTCGGTGACAGCCAGTCTCCAGGACACAGTAGAAAATCACTCATCTGACTAAGAAACTGATGGACTGATGCTGAAGCTGGAGCTCCAATACTTTGGCCACCTGATGCAAAGAGCTGACTCATTGGAAAAGATCCTGATGCTGGGAAAGAGTGAAGGCAGGAGGAGAAGGGGTGACAGAGGATGAGATGGTTGGGTGGCATCACCAACTCAATGGACATGCGTTTGAGCAAGCTCTGGGAGACAGTGAAGGACAGGGAGGCCTGGCATGCTGCAGTCCATGGGGTCGCAAAGAGTTGGACATGACTGAGCTACTGAACAACAACCAAGAAAGAGGAAAATCTCCAGTTGAATGAAAAAAAAATTCACAGCTGCCAACGCCAAGATGACACGGACGAGGACATGATCTCAGGCCAAGGGCAGTGAGTGACCTCCACCCCGACTCTGCACAGCACAGTCTCCAGTTCATCACCACTGTGAGGGACCAGTGACCTGCAGCCAAGGCAATGGTTGGGGATGGGCACCTAGAGGAGGGAGGTCAGTTGGAGGTAGGAGGTCACAGCCCACGCTCGGGAGGAGATCGACTTATGTGGAGCACAGAAGAAGCTTTGACAGTCAGGTATGTTGAGAGGTTTACTATGAGTTAGAATACAAAAATCTTGGTGTGTGTGTGTGTATGTGTGGTCAGATTTTATAGTTTGTGTCTTCTCAGATGCCTCCTCTGCAAAAAACAGCCTCACCTACTTGACTGAATTATTAAGATTTATATATCCACACATGTAGTGCTTAGAACAAGGCCTGGTATGAAGTGTTTGATACCTACAACTTAGCTTTTATTATTCATATGAATGAAAATGCATACTAAATATCAGCTTATTACCATTTATCACATTGAGAAGTTGTTTGTGCATGATCAGTTGGTCAGTTGTGTCTGACTCTGCAATTCCATGGACTGCAGTCCACCAGGCTCCTCTGTCCATGGGATTCTCTAGGCAAGAATACTGGAGTGGACGGCAAGTCCCTCCTCCAAGCGATCTTCCTGACCCAGGGATCAAACCTAAGTCCCCTGTGTCTCCTGCACTGGCAGGCTGATTCTTTACCACTAAGCCACCAGAAGTTGTTTATCCAGAGTATTTCAATCTGGAAAAGAAGAAGCAATTGGCATTTGAAAGCACGCAAGGCCGTGGTAAAAGCCAACTAAGAGATGCTTGCAAAGAAAATCTTGTTAGACTGAGGTTGGAGTTCGTGAGCTCAAAGACATCCCCCTTTGAGGATTTCAGTCTCACATGCTCTAGTGACTGTGGGAATGCAAATTGGCACAAGACTTTGGGAGGGCATTTTGATCATGTTTTCATTTTTTTTTTTTTTAAAGAAAAGGCTTACATCCTTTGGCCCAGCACTTTAACTTCTAGGAATGCATCCAGATGGAATATCAAGGGTGCAAGCCATATTTCTCTACACAGATGGTCACTGAAGCATAACATACAATAACCAGAAATGAGAAACAATGCAAACACCTAACAACAAGGAAGTGCTGTGTCAAAACTAGGTTATGTACATGTACAGATGATCAAGCCTCCATTACTTTTAGTAATGTTGGAGATTCTTTAAAGATGAGAGAATGTCAGCAACGCATTTTAAGTGGAAAAAAGTTTACAAAACTCTGCTTAGTGTGGTTTTGGTGGAATACATCCTTTGTCCACTTGTCATCCTTCAAGCAACAGGATGGAGGTGTTCCCACCTCAAGCATTCAGCCAGCACACCCTCCCCAGTTGCCCAACATGAACAGCAGGAGGGCACAGCTGCCCCGTGGCTCCCATGCTGCTGATTTCAGTAAATATTTGTCATCAAAGTGTGACAGCAAGTGAATACTCAGACTGGGTCAGTAGGAAATGAAACCGTTTTATTTTTCTCTTCATCCTTGATGCCTTAGAAGGATGGAACACAAATATTTCTCTTCTCCCTCCTGTGTGTTAGTTGCTCAGTCACGTCTAACTCTACAGCCTCATGTGACCCCGTGGACTGTAGTTCCTCTGTCCATGGGATTTCCCAGACAAAAATACTGGAGTGGGTTGGCATGCCCTTCCTCAGGGAAACTTCCCAACCCAGGGATCGAACCTGGGTCTCCTGCACTGCAGGCAGACTCTACCATCTGAACCACCAGGGATGTAAAAAATTAAATGCTCTTTGCTTTTGAAGTTAAGGCAACTTGCATTTTTGGTAGGACTGATTAAGAGGCTGGATGTAGCAGGCTGTAAATATCTACTGCAGCAAGAACAAGAGAGAGGAAAGGGGTTGAACAAAGAAGTCATTTATTTTGGAGAAACAGGAGTAGACATTACCTTGGAATATAAGCCAGCAGAGATCTTGAGGTTCCTGATAGCATCCTGGGAAGATGGAGGGACCCCAGAAAGGCATGGTCTTGGCATGAGAGAGGGCATATATTCTGAGACTTGTTTTAAAAAAAAAAATGACTGTGTCCCAAATGTGGCACTCAAGAGTCAAGGGCCATATGTAGAAGAGAACCAGTTTCTTAGTGGTCAGCTCGTGGATAATAGAGGGCCGTCGCACTTTCTAGTCCCTCCTTGGGATTGCATGGATTTATACCTCTGTGAGAGTTTGAAATTGTCAGAGTCACTCTTGCGGAAATCCCTGCTGAGGGAAGACTATACAGACAGCAATATTTTCAAATACTTCTTTGGTTTGTTCAATAAATACAGTTTATAAAGGCTCTCTGTTCCTGCACTTTCTCTCTCTCTTTCTTTCTTGAAGTATAGTTGGTATACAGTATTATATAAGTTACAGGTGTACAATATAGTGAGTCCCAAATTTTAAAGATTATAAATCATTTATAGTTATTATAAAATATTGGCTATATGCCTTGTGTGGTACAATATATCCTTGTGGCTTATTTTGTTTATTTTTTTTAAGATATTTATGTGGCCTCATCAAGTCTTAGTTGCCGAATCCAGTTCCCTGACCAGGGATTGAACCTGGGCCTCCTGCATTCAGAGCGTGGAGTCTTAACCACTGAACACCCAGGGAGGTCTCCCTTATAGTTTACTTTGTACCTAGTAGTTTGTACCTCTTAGCCCCCTACCGCCAGGTTGCCCCTTTCCTTCCCTGTCTCTGCTGGCAACCACCAGCTTGTTCTCTGTGTGTAACAGACACCTTATTCTTAATCACACACTACATTTTTTATCTTCTCTCTCTCTTTCTTTCTCCCTTTCTCTTTCATCTATGTGTTATACTGACCTCACTGAATGACTTGGGAGGTGTTCCCTCCTTTTCTGAATCCTAGAATAGTTTGTGCAAAAGTGTGTTCTCTGAAAGATCTATTGATTCAATTTCATTAATGCTTGTTAGACTATTAAGGCTTTTCATTTTTTCTTAACTCAGTTTTGGTAAGTTATATTTTTCTAGGAATTTGACTCTTTCAGTTATGTTGTACATTTTATTTGCACAAAAATTTTCCTAAACATTTTTCTTAATATTCTGTTGTTTCTTAACATCGGCAACACTTGAAGCTTTGTCTTAATTGTATTTGTTATTTCTCTTTTTTTCTTTATCAATTGTTTGCTATTTTTTAGTCTTTCCAAAAGACTTACTTTGTTCTCTTTTATGTTTCTTTTTAGTACCATAAGTTGTCCTTCTTACCTTTGTTTTCTTCTGTCTACTGAAATGGAATTTATTTTGCGATTCTGCTTATAGCAATTATTTTTGGCTTTTCTTTGTCACTAATCTAAATTTTTAAGGCCATGAATTTCCATTTAAGTTCTGCTTTAGCTGCATCTTGAAAGCTTTGATACATAGTATTTTCATTAGCATTCAGTTAAATTTTTTTCAATTTTCATTTTGATTATTTTTGATCTGTAAATTACTTAAAAGTGATTCGTAATTTCAAATATATGGCAGTTTTAGTGGCCTCCTTGCTATAGTTTATAATATCTATTGACAGCATTGTAATAAAATGTGTTCTGTATGATACCAACTCTTTCAAATGTGTTGAAACTTGTGTAATGGGACTCTGTATAGTCAGTTTTTACAAATACTCTGAGTAACTATTAGGTATAATATTCTATCTGTTTATTAGGTCAAACTTTTTAATTCTTTTATTTTCAAATCTTCTATGTCTCTGATGATTTTTTTGAATGCTTAGACTCATAATTTCTGTGGGTTTGATTTGAAAATCTATTGCAATGGTGGTGTGCTGAGTGCTAAGTCACTTCAGTTGTGTCCAACTCTGTGATGCTATGGACTGCAGCCCGCCAGGCTCCTCTGTCCATGGGATTCTCCAGGCAAGAACACTGGAGTGGGCTGCCATGCCCTCCTCCAGGGGGTCTTCCCCACCCAGGAGCTCAGCCCACGTCTCTTGCCTCTCCTGCACTGGCGGGCAGGTTCTTTACCACTGGTGCCACCTGGGAAGCCCGCAATGGTGGTGAAGTTATTGATTTTATATCATCTGTCAGTTTTTGCTTGATTTATTTTGAGGCCTTGTGATTAGGTGCATAATAGTTTAGAATTACTTTAATTTACTACCAAATTGAATCTTTTATCATTGAGTAGTGACTCTCCATACCTATAGCAATGCCTCTTGCTTTAAAGTCCACTTTTTTCCCTAAAATTTCTATAACCACAATGGTTTTCCTTTGACTAGTATTCACCCACATAAATATTTTTACCCTTTTGTATCCAATTATTTTTAATGTGTTTCTTTTAAAAATCATTTGTTAATTATTGTCTTTAACTGGAGAAATTATCTGTTTTCGTTTATTATAATTACTGACATTTTGTGTTTATTATATTATTCTGTCATAGCTTTTCTTCCAAGGAGCAAAGGTCTTTTAATTTCATGGCTGCAATCACCATTCACAGTGATTTTGGAGTCCAAGAAAATAAAGTCTGTCACTGTTTCCATTGTTTCCTCATCTATTTGCCATGAAGTGATGGGACTGGATGCCATGATCTTCGTTTTCTGAATGTTGAGTTTTAAGCCAACTTTTTCACTCTCCTCTTTCCCCTTCATCAGGAGGCTCTTTAGTTTCTCTTCACTTTCTGCCATTAAAGTGATGTCATCCACATATCTGACCTTATTGATATTTCACCTGGCAATCTTGATTCCAGCTTGCGCGTCATCCACCCCAGCATTTCACATGTACTTTGCATAGACGTTAAATAAGCAGGGTGACAATACACAGGCTTGATGTATTTACTTAATTTTGAAGCAGTTCGCTGATCCGCGTCTGGTTCTAACTGTTGTTTCTTGACCTGCATATAGGTTTCCCAGGAGGCAGGTCAGGTGGTCTGGTATTCCCATCTCTTGAAGAATTTTCCAGTTCATTGTGATCCACACAGTCAAAGGTCTTATCGTAGTCAATGAAGCAGAAGATGTTTTTCTGGAATTCACTTGCTTTTTCTATAATCTAATGGATGTTGGCAATTTGATCTCTGGTTTCTCTGCCTTTTCTAAACCCAGCCTGTACATCTGGAAGCTCTCGGTTCACATCCTGTTGAAGCCTAACTTGACAGATTTTGAGAATTACCTTGCTGCTGCTAAGTCACTTCAGTCGTGTCCGACTCTGTGCGACCCCACAGATGGCAGCCCACCAAGCTCCTCCGTCCCTGGGCTTCTCCAGGCAAGAACACTGGAGTGGGTTGCCATTTCCTTCTCCAATGCATGAAAGTGAAAAGTGAAAGTGAAGTCGCTCAGTCGTGTCCGACCCTCAGCGACCCTATGGACTGCAGCCTTCCAGGCTCCTCCGTCCATGGGATTTTCCAGGCAAGAGGACTGGAGTGGGGTGCCATTGCCTTCTCCGATTACCTTGCTAGCAAGTGAAATAAGTGCAATTGTGCAGTAGTTTGAACATTCTTTGTCATTGCCCTTCTTTGGTATTTAAATGAAAACTGACTGAAAGTGTCCAGTCCTCTGGACTCTTAAAGAATGCTTGCTCCTTGGAAGAGAAGCAATGACCAACCTAGACAGTGTGTTAAAAAGCAGAGACATCATTTTGCCAACAAAGGACCATCTAGTCAAAGCTATGGTTTTTCCAGTAGTCAGGTATGGATGTGCGAGTTGGACCATAAAGAAGGCTGAGCATCGAAAAATTTGTGCTTCTGAATTGTGATGCTGGAGAAGACTCTTGGGAGTCCCATAGATGGCAAGGAGATCAACCCAGTCCATCCTAAAGGAACTCTTCCCTGAATATTCATTGGAAGGACTGGTGCTGAAGCTGAAGCTCCAATTCTTTGGCCACCTGATGCCAACAGCCAACTCATTGGAAAAGACCCTGATTCTGGGAAAGATTAAGGACAGGAGGAGAAAGGGAGGATGAGATGGATGGATGGCATCATGGACTCAATAGACATGAATGTGAGCAACTCTAGGAAATGGTGAAAGACAGGGAAGCCTGGCTTGCTGCAGTCCATGGGGGTCACAAGAGTTGGACACAACTGAGCGACTAAACAGCAGCAATGCATTGTTGTAATTTTAATATTTTTAGTTAAAATAATTGTAGTTTCTCCTTGTTCCACCATTTCTATGTTCCATTCTCTCACCTTTCTTATCTTATTTTGGATTGATTGTCCAGTTTTTCTCATTTTATTTTTTCCTATGGTAGTTTAAGAGTTATACATTCAATTATTTTCATGGCTATTATAGAAATTTAATATACACAGTTTATCAAAATGTTACATTATCAACAGTAAACCCTCTTTCCAAGTAACATGATGTCCTTAAAATACTTCAATTTCAGTTGTTTCTTCTAACATTGTGGTATTATTATTGTGTATTTTATTTCTATTTTTAAATTGCTCCCTAAGAACATTATTATTATTATTAGCTTATTCTTCTTATTTTATGTATCAATGTTTTTCCATATTTACCCACATATTTCCCCCTTTCTTTGTTTTTCTTTCTGTATCTCATTCTTTCCATCTGGGATAATATCCTTTTTTCCTGAAATAAATGCTTAAGGATTTCCTTTAGTAAGGGTTTGCTGCTAGCAAACTCTCTCAGTTTTTGTTTTTCTTAAAAGATCTTTATTTTATCCTAGTCCTGGAAGGACACATGTGATGTATACAATCTTCTTTTCTTATGCAACTATTTGTCTTTCATTAAAGTGGTCTGTAACAGAAGAGGATTTAAAATCCATCTATCAGCATTGTTGTCCTTTCATGGAAACAAGGTATACCTTTATCTGGATGGTGAGTTTAGAGAAAATTGGAACCACTATTCCCCTTCTACTGAAAAAATCAAAAGGCCCTCTCAAGCACCACAGAGGTGGGAATGTCCATCTCTTGATTAAAACACATAGCTCTAAAGGTCTTCTATTAAAATGCAACTTCTCACCAGTAGGGAGGAATGTTAAGGGATATTTGTTATTCACTGTCAGCTTCACATGGTGAGTTAATTCATGGGCTGCTAGGTAATGTTGTCAGCTTGGAGGAAGGCCACATAGGATGAACAGGAAAACTAATTTTGGGTAGAAGGAAGGAAGGAAGACAGCTCTCTTTTCGCCCCAAGAAAGTCGGTCCTGGCGACAATGTAGGACAATCTCTACAGGCAGCTGCTGGCAGGAGGGCACTGGTTCTCGGGGGTGGGTGTGTGGCTGGCTGGGTGGTGGAGTGTGGACCACGAGTTTCCATGTTCTTGTCAATTCCCAGCTCTGAACTCTTCAGTCCGTGCTTGTGGCTTCTTCCTCAGTCTCAGCCTGGAGAAAATAAAGTGTCAGAGGAGAATGTTCTCCACTAAGCTGAGTTGCTGCTTCCCGCCCCCCTCCACCTCAGAATTTTATTTTACACACTCCTCCCCACTTCTCTTTCTTCCCACTTTCTCTTAGGTCTTAGCTTTTAATCATGGTTGAGTCTCAAAACCAAAACCTGTTACTGGTACCAGTGTAATACAGTAGTCACCATCAAAAACTTGGAAAATCCAGAAAAGTCTGAAGAAGGAAAATAAAACCCCCAAATTCACTTACTATGAGAGGATAATGACCTTTATCATTTTTGTGTATTATATTTTGAATTTTTTGGTACGTGTGTTCCTTCTCACTCTCTTTATCTACCCTCCCCCCACACACAAAATTGGGATGATTATGAAGATTAATTTTCTCATTTACTTTGTCTTCCCATTAAAATGCTTTTGTTCATGTTGTTACTATATTCCTTCTATCTTGGTGCTGTTTCCTTCCATCTTCCTTTCCCTCATAAACGTCAGGCCCTCCCCCAGTCCTCACATTCTTGAAGACTGTGTCCTGCACCAGCAAATCCCGCTCCCCACCCCCACCAGATGTTGGCAAATGCTGTCAAAGACCTTGGCACTGGCAAGTCTGACAGACCCTTATTCTTTCGTCTTTTTATTGAACTTGCAGTGCCTGTTGTCTCTATTGGTTACGGCCTCCTGGAAACACTCTCCTTCCTCCATGTTCATGACAAAGTTCGCCCTGCTTTTCTTTTTCTATTTCCTTCTCAGAATGCATCACCAGCTTCTTCGGGTAGCCTTCCTTGTGAAGGGCAGGTGGTCTTCATGGATCTGTCCTTGGCCCTTCCTCATTCTCCAGCCTCTGGACAATCACATCTGTACCAGTGATTGCATCTCGAGTTCAGACGTTTCTCTAAACGTGCAGCTCTGGATGTCTCACTGGCATGTCAAACTCAACAGGACTGAAGCAGAGCTCACACGTCATGTGGGAGGGTTTCAGGGGCCAGAATGAAAATAGCGTCCATCATTCTGGCCACCTTCTTTGCCTAGAACCCAGGCACATGGGTGCCCCTAATGCTGGGAAATGGAGTAGCTGGATGCCCAGGAGGGAATGACACTCAGCTGGGAGAGCAGCCAGCTAGTGTCTGTCACGTCTGCCTGTAAGGAACAGGGTATGGCAAAACCCACCAAAGGGATGGCTTCTGAAGAGGCTACTGTTAACTGCTCAGAATGGCAAAATGGGAGCTCTTTGGAAACAGTCTTTCAGGAAAGTTTGGAGCTGATATCATTCTGGAGGTTCTGCAAAGAGAAGCCAGAAAACAAGGACAGATATTAAAAGCCGCACATGAAACACAATTTGCCTGTCCATGAAGCCAACCAAGATGAGCTCAGTGAAAGGGCATGAGGTCAGCAGGGATGCCTCTGAAGCATCCAGATGCTTGGCACAGAGACTTTCAGTGCCGTTTTGGGAGGACACCAGGACAGCTGAGGCAATGCTTTGGGCCCACTTTCCTTTCACACTGGTCTTTTCTTTCCATTTCAGTTGCAACTTTGAAAGTGTTTTATGCTTTGAGATTTCTGGTTATTTTCAAAAAGAGCTGAAGTATTTCAGTTCTGTTTTTACTCTTGATCCCTCTCCTTAACCCTCCCAATCTTTATATTCTTCTATCTTTTATTGCCAAGTATATTTTAAAAGGGAAATCCCTGGTAGTGAAGTGAAAGTCACTTCAGTTCAGCTCAGTCACTCAGTCGTGTCCAATTCTTTGCAACCCCATGAACCAGCAGCATGCCAGGCCTCCCTGTCCATCACCAACTCCTGGAGTTTACCCAAACTCATGTCCATTGAGTCGGTGATGCCATCTAACCATTCCATGGACTATACAGTCCACGGAATTCTCCAGGCCAAAATACTGGAGTGGGTAGCCTTTCCCTTCTCCAGGGAATCTTCCCAACCAAGGGATTGAACCCAGGTTTTCCACACTGCAGGCAGATTCTTTACCAACTGAGCCACAATGAAAGCCTGAAATCCCTGGTAGCTCAGCAGTAAAGAACCTGCCTGTAATGTAGGAGATACGGGTTCGATCCTTGGGTCAGGAAGATCCCCTGGAGAAGGAAATGGAAGCACACTCTGGTATTCTTGACTGGGAAATTCCATGGACAGAGGATCCTGGCAGGCTACAGACCATGGCGTTGCAAGAGTCGGTCAACTAAACCACCACCACCATCTTCTTAGAAGGCGTGGCTTCAGAAGATGAAGGAGGCTGAGCGCAAGCACAGACTGGGTGCTGTCCTTCCTGTGATCATTCCGTTTGAGCCATGACCTATCCTCTATACGAAGTGTAAGATATCAGTCCCATCAGAGCAAAGAATGGGCTTGACAGATAGAAGGAGCACCCTTAGAACACCTGTGAACATTTCCTTACTTGCAAAACAAGGATGGAGGTGAAAACAAATCATTTTTACCAACCATCCTTCTCCTTATAAAAATGCTTAGTGAAAATTGTCTTTCAATTTTCTGGCCAGTAAGTTTCCGCGTATACTAAATAATAGTGTTTAGAAGTCTACGTTGATTTATCCATAACCAAGTCTTCTTTCTCTCCCTTTTCATTCTCCTAAACCGCTACCATCTCTTAATTGCTTTGTCTGCTTTTAGGTTTCTTATGAGGTACCACTCTTGGGGTAATTAGAAGCATCACCCTTTAAGCCAGACCACTAGCAAACCTGAGCTCTGCCACTTACCAGCTGAGTGACGGTGGTAAATTCTTTAACATCCCTTCATCCCAGTTTCCTCATCTACAAAATGAGGAAAATAAATGATAAGACCTGTCCAAAAGGTGGGTATGAGGATTAACTGAGTTAACTTTTGTAAAGCCCTTAGAGCAGTGCCTAGTGTGAGTTTAGCTTCTGTTATTATTATTATTTTAATCCATTCAGAAAGCCAGGATCAGAAAGTTGAGGCTATCAATTTTCCTGCTAAAATCTTCAGTGGCTCTGCATTGCCAAGGAAACAAAGAGTGAATGTCACTCAGAGTTCTTCGTGATCAGGCCAGGATGCCCCTTCCAGCACATTCTCTCACTCATCAGAATCGGCCACGAGTTTATCCTTCACACACTCCAGTCTCTTTCTTGCCTCTCTACAGTAGTATGTGACATTCTCTTTGCCTGGAGTTTTCTCTTTCTAGATGAAAGTCTCACTTCTGACAGGCGGCTTTCCTCTTATCCTGGGCAGATCATGACTTACTCATGGCTGTTAGCCTGGGCCTTCTCCCCAGCTCCCAGCACACCTGCAACTACCTGGGGGAGAGGACAGGTGTGCGCTGATGAGCTGGTGGCCCCAGTGAGAAGAACAGGATGGTGTCTGTTCCCAGCTGGACACTCGGATGTGCTCACGGCTAATCTTTACATTTCCAAGAAATGACATTCCCTCACGTATAAAATGACTAGACAAGACATTTTTTGCCCCTATTCTCAGAGTCACTAAAAGGTTTGAATGATGTCAAAGGCAAGAACATTATGTGAGAAGAAGAATAAGTTTTGAAAATATACTAAAGATCATCATTATTCTGATAGACAGGATTGAGTGGAAAGAGCATGCCTGAAACTTTGATTTGTTACAGACAAAATCAGCACCAGCTTGAGTGTCTACTATGTATTATGGTCTCATTTAATTTTTACGACCTCTGAGTCAAGGCTCAGAGAGGTATAGGAATTTGCCCAAGTTCCCATGGTTGGCTGGTGATGGATTCACAGGCTGAGACCACAGACTGAATCCAGATCCTTCTGGCTCTGAAACCTCAGTTCTTCACGGTGGCTTCCTGCTTCCAGACCCCACAAGTGATGTCAGTAGCGTGCATAGAATTTGGAGCTGCATCTCTGGAACAGAGGCTTTTCTTCATGAACAGCATCTGACTCATCCGAAGAAGCTTCTCCAAAACACAGTTACCCAAATGCAGCCCCAGAGATTGGATCCATTAGCCCTGGGAAGGGCCAAGGTCTCCGCATTTTGAAAAAATTTCCCAAGATTGTCCAACCATTCACACCTGTTAAAAACCCCTACCCTTAAAGCTTCCTTAGCTGAGCACAAGTAGCATGCCAGTCTTTGTGTAGGCCTGGGGCACAGATATAAAGAAGTCTGACTCTTGCCCTTAAGATCTTAGGTTTTAGAGGAGAATTGAGTATGTTGACTCTGCAACACACAGCAATATGTGCTAATGACACTTATGAGCAGTGCTAGGAGGCTGTGGAGGAGCGAGTGGCAGACTCCACCTGAGAGCCCAGGAAGGCTTCTCAAGGAAGTTAACACCTGAGCAGAGGCTCGAAGGATGTGCAAGTGTTCATCAGTTGGAATCAGTTGGCCTTTCTCAAGCATGCAGTTCAATTCAGATTTTGCTATTGGAAAGAGTACTCTGGAGATTTCTAGAAGGATGGGTTGGAGAAGGAAAAATAGACCCACAGCAAGTCAGCCTCCCGGTCCCAGATGACCTTCACCTGGGGTCCAGGTCAGCTCTCCCATTCACACTGGAGCCCTTAGCATTAGGGTCTGCGCTCTAGGTGAGCTTGGGCTTTCCTTTCCTGCATTCTCTCTGACCCTTCTTTCCTGTATTCTCCCTCCTCCCCTCCCACGGCGACTGCTCCTCATCCTTACTCTCTTTACCCGGCCGTCAGACGACCCTAAACCGCACAGTTCACAGTTCCTTCTCTGACCTCGCTTGCCTCACCACACAGCCTGGACAGAACCCTTTGATGGTTATTGGCAATGACGTACTGGCTAATGTGGTTCCTTTGCCCAAACACAGAGAAGAGGTTTTTTTTTTTTTAATTTTTTAAATTGAACTTTTAACTTTATATTGGAGTGTAGCTGATTAACAATGTGGTGATAGTTTCAGAAGGACAGCAAAGAGACTCAGCCATACATATGCAGGTATCAAATCTCTCCCAAACTCCCCTCCCATCCAGGCTGCTACATGACATTGAACAGAGTTCCCTGTGTTACACAGTAGAATCTTGTTGGTTATCCACCCTGAATATAGCAATCTGCATGTGTCCATCCCAAACATAAATGAATCACCTTAAAAGTATTATTTGGGGGAATCCCAAGTATTTCGTGTAAGAAACATGGTTAGACCATTCTTGCCTGGAAGACAAACATCTGTCATACCTTCTAGTTGCTTTCTCGGCATCGACTGTTTTATGATTATGATTATTTTATTTTCTCAAGGTATAATTCACATACAACATAATGATCCAATATTGGTATATATTGTGAAGTGATCACCATGATAAGTCTAGATAATATCTATCACCATACAAAGTTACAGAACTTTGCTCTTGTGATGAGAACTTTTACAACCTGTTCTGTTAGCAACTTTCAGATATGCAACACAGTATTATTAATTATTATTAAATAATAATTAATTAGGGCTTCCCAGGTCGCTTAGTGGTAAAGAATCCGCTTGCCAGTGCAGGAGGATGTAGGAGACACAAGTTCAATCCCTAGTTGGGAAGATCCCCTGGGGAAGGAAATGGCAACCCACTCTAGTATCCTTGCCTGGAGAATGCCATGGACAGAGGAGCCTGGTGGGCTGCAATCTGTGGATTCACAGTCAGACACCACTGAGCACGCATGCATGCACACACATTCGTTACAGTCACCATGCTGTGTGTTTCATCACCACCCACTGACCCTTCTCCCATCTCCTCCAAGCTTCACACATGCTCATCTCTTCCCAACACTATACCATCTGCTTTTCTAACAGGGGCTCTTTAACCCTTTCCTCCCTTCCTCATCAAGCTACTAGACCAGGTAGTTGCTTTTTTCTCCCTGTCTTCATTCCAGGACAAAAGCTATTTACTTACACATTATCTCATTAGAATTAAAATATTCTTTCTTTCGCTGCTATTTACGTACACCTTTTCTTCTGTCTTTTATGACTTCAGTTTGGTGTGTGTCTTGAAAATTTTCCTTCACTAGAGACAAACTACTTAGGCTCAGATGCTGTGTCTGATTCACCTTGGTTATCTTGCAATACCTTGTACAGTGAAATGCGATCTTTGCTCAGATGTTACCTTCTCATAAGGTCTGCACTTTTCATCCTTTTTAAAATTTCAGCTTACATCCCACCTCTAGTATTCCTGATTCCCCTTACCTCTTATTAATTGAAATACATTTAAGGCAAATAAGTGCCTTCTAAAAATACCTTCCTGGGACTTCTCTGGCGGTCCAGTGGTTAGGACTCTGTGCTTCCCCTGCAGGGCCCATAGATTTGATCCCTAGTTGGGAACTATGATTCTGCATGTTATGCAGCATGGCCCAAAAAAAAAAAAATCTTTCCCAATAATTTATAAATGTGTAGCTGAGAGATTTGGGATTATCAGAGTCTGGTCAAAGTGAATGAGGGATCTACAATAGCGCTGAAGTTGTGATTAATAGGGAACCCAGTCAATTGTCATGTACTTTATATACTGGATGATTTGAATGGGATCTGCAAGAAGGAAGGATAGTTGAGAGGTCTCCCTCTATTGGGGGGCAGGGAGCAGACAGCGTGCTGGTTGCCTACATGCACTGTCTGGTCTGCTGGACTAGCCCAGGCCTGTATGGGAGATGGTGGTTCCTTCAAGCTGACTCAGACCTTGATGTCAGGCCACCAGAACTTAAGATACTGACCTACAGCTTAGACAGGACCTCCAGGGCCAGGTAATAAGGGTTATCTGCGGTCAGAGGTCAAGGCATCAACAGAATCCCAGAGTTGATCACCTAAGTGGAGTCAGCTCTCCCTGACTACACTCTAAGGGGCAGATTAGAGATCAGGGAATTGAAGCTGCAATCCACAGTGAGAAAAATTCTGCCATTTTCTCCTGCTGGCGAATATGCAGAAGAACCCACTGGGAAGCAAGAGGTTGCCAGATGTGCACAGAGTCAAGACATACTGCCTTCCTCTGCCTTCAGCAGTCACCGAGGAGGATGCACTCCTGGACACCTCCTCCAAAGGCCACGGGCCCTGCTGCATCCACACGTGGGAAGTAACATCCCAGATAAGTTGAAACATACATGCTTATTCTCAGGCAGCTTTCCACCACAGCACTGTTGGCAGGAAGCAGTGGAATAATCTCTGCAAAAGACAGAAATGATTTTGTTTCTTTTGGTCCATCTGGACCAGGATATTTGCCTTCTGTTGATGCTTTATTTAGCTTAATATCAAAAATTAGCATACACAATATGTGGATGCACAAGCTCAATAAAAGAGATGAATAATAAACGAGGATGTTGTTGGGTGGAGGGAGGAGGAGCCAGCGATGGATTCTGAATCTCCAAGAGTTTGACTGAATGTCGGCAAGTTACCAAGGGGCTAATCCACCACCGGATGGTACAGAAATGCCTCTCTATTTACATGGGAAGGCCTGAGAGCCAGCTTTCCAGCAGTGACAAAATCCTGCTGAAATCTACCAACTCGGGTTGGTGGGAGGCCTCTAGTCATTTCAATAAACAGTAACCTAAATAAGGCTTTATTGTAGCTGGGTGTTCTCATCCCTGTGCAAGATGTCTTGAAGCACATGGTTCCCAGGGCAGAAGATCAGAGAGAATGCTATAAATTACCCAGTAATAAGAATGATCATTTCTTTGGGCTGGTTTTAATTGGCAGCAGCTGTCTACCCATACTGGGTCTATCTAGGATTTCACAATTCAGTGTCGCCACATGAGATCGACACCCCAGGGTCACAGTTGGCCTCCACACAGACCCCCTCGAGGGGTGGAGGGATTCACGTGTGTCCTGCTTTTAGTCATGTTAACAGTCACTCCAGTAATACCTGCTCCTGGGCCCTGCTGTAATCTTGGTCACACTGAGCAAACTGTTAAAATCTGAAAATCCCTGTGAATCACAGGAGCTCTCTGAGTTTCTATCACCCATCTGGCTTCCCCAAAGATAATACAATAGTAACTAAATAATAATAAAATAGTAACTAAGGGCTTATCATAAATTTTTCTGCTCAGAATAAAACCATTTTAATCGATCTTTTTAATGTAAAACAATATGGCTATTAATTCCACTAATGAAGCATGTTTTTCATAGATCACGTAAGTAGAGAAATGCAAGCAGAGTCTTTATCATCTGAGCCACCACGGAAGCTCTGAGAAATGTATGAACACTATACTGAATTGACGACAAGGATGTATATATAATTTCTTGCCTCTGGCCCTGGGCTGTACTACTGTTCACTTTTGCCTTCACGAAACACTCACTGAAACAGAAGAAAACTTACATGTTGGGGAGTATGAGGATTAAACAAAAAAAGTACATAGGAATGCCTGCTTTGAGCCCTGCACACAGGGTGCTCCATAAATATGTGTTGAGTTGAAATGATTTTGAAAGTACAATTTCTATTTCATAAATTGTGGCACTGCCTCTAAGTGTATTTGTCACCCAATGAGTCAGCATTGAATTTAGCTGACTTTGGATCAATGGATACTGAACAAGCGTCTTATGACAAGAAGTGTCAGGGTAGCTGGTGAGAATCCTAGTAAGAAAACCCATTTCTGAAGTTCACTTCCAGAGCAGAAGTCACATTTCTTCAGCGCAGCTATAAAATGTTTGTCGTGGGAGTTGTGTCCCTGTCCCTAGGGCCAGATGACATGGCCCAGAGGTAGCTTCTGTACCCGAGATGATGTATAGAACCAGCCCTTGACCCTCAAGGACACATGAGAGGTCAGTCAGGAGGCTGAGGTTCATGACAGAAGGTGAGAAGAGAGCTTTGACACGAGCCATTAGAAGCGTTTGGATTTCCAGACTTGGTTGTAGTTGAGACTGTGAGTATCCAAAGGGCTCAAAATAGAAAAGGAGGATGCCAGATGCCAATTTTATGGAGATACTGGATGAAATGCCATGCCTTTCCTGAGTCCAAGGGCCTCTCTGAGAAGGGAATCAGGCTGAATGGCACTTAAGAAGGTGGTATTTTCAGCTTAACAGAGAAAACACCAAGCAAATATTAAAGACAGCTTGTGGTTATTAGGAAAAGGGCTAAGCTGAGACAGAGAACAGTCTTCAGGTGGTGAGGGGTCAGAAGCACACAGATGTGGCCCAGTGGACACAAATTCTGATCTGTACTCTGTGTCAACAAGAGGCATGAACTTGGGAGAGTAATTTCTCTTTCTAGGCCCGTTTTCTCCTGTATTAGATGGGTGGACCCATCTAATAATATTTCCAAGATTATTTAGTTCTCAGCTCCTGTGAGACCTGCTGGTGAATGATAGTGTTTGTTTACTATGCACCAGTCACGGTGCTAAGACGTTTATGTGTATTTCCTCATTTTGTTGTTTTTTTTTAGTTGCTTAGTTGTGTCCAGCTCTTTGCAACCCCATGGGCTGCAGCACGCCAGGCTTCCCTGTCTTTCACTGTCTCCTAGAGTTTGCCCAAGTTCATGTTCACCGATTTGGTGATGCCAACCAAGCATCGCATCCTCTGTCATCCTCTTCTTCTGTCTGCAGTCTCACCCAGCATCAGGATCTTTTCCAAAGGGTCAGCTCTTTGCATCAGGTGGCCAAAGTATTGGAGCTTCACCATCAGTCCTTCCAGCGAATAGTCAGGACTGATTTCCTTTTCCTGTGAGTGAAGTTAAACTATCCTCCTTGTTTTAGAGGTGGACATTGAGTCTTGAAGAGGTTAAGTAACTTGCTTGGATGCACAAGCTTGGATGGTTCTGGAGGCAGCATAAGATCTAAGCCTGCCTCTCTGGAGCATATTGTGAGGTGCTGATGAGGCTGCTGTGTGTCTGTGTCCATGGCATCCAGAGAGGGTGGTCCGCAGCCTGGTTCCCAGTCTGCCCTAGTCAGTGGTGGTCAGTTTCATGAGGTTTCCTCACAAACACATGCATGTTTTCTCCTCTCTTGCCTGACTGCCAGGACTTGGGAAACAAGGTGAGGAGAAGAAAGAGGGGTTCCTCAGGTCAGGGAGGGCTTCTCTAGGGCCCATAGGGCCCAATTTGGGGAAACCCCTCTGGGAATGTCAGGATCCCCAGCCCTGCAGAAAAGTAACCCTGGAATCATAGGGTCTTAGGGCTTTAAAGTAAAAGGGATATTTGCATTCTGCTACTCTAACTTTGTCAACAAAGGTCCGTCTAGTCAAGGCTATGGTTTTTCCAGTGGTCATGTATGGATGTGAGAGTTGGACTATAAAGAAAGCTGAGCACCGAAGAATTGGTGCTTTTGAACTGTGGTATTGGAGAAGACTCTTGAGACTTCCTTGGACTGCAAGGAGATCCAACTAGTCCATCCTAAAGGAGATCAGTCCTGGGTGTTCATTGGTAGGATTGATTTTGAAGCTGAAACTCCAATACTTTGGCCACCTGATGCGAAGAGTTGACTCATTTGAAAAGACCCTGATACTGGGAAAGATTGAGGGCAGGAAGAGAAGGGCACGACAGAGGATGAGATGATTGGATGGCATCACCGACTCAACGGACATGGGTTTGGGTGGACTCTGGGAGTTGGTGATGGACAAGGAGGCCTGGCGTGCTGTGGTTCACGGGGTTGCAAAGAGTCGGACACGACTGAGTGACTGAACTGACTCTAACCCTTGAGTCCATCTGAAACCCATGACCTAAGGCTAGACTTGGAGATGGCGGGAGATCAGATCTCTCGGAGCTCCGGGGCGGCGATGGAGGAGCTCTGAGTGCCACATGCAGGCCTCTTTCTGGACCCGGCCTTGGCTCCTTGCTGTCGTCCAGGTTGTGTGGAGTCAGGCCCTGTCACTGTCCTGAGGTAGTGTAGATGAGAGCAGAGCCAGGACCGGTCAGGGAGGCAGCTGGGGACCAGGGTCTGGATAGACTCCAGGTGACTAGAAGTTCAGACACCTCTCTCTCCCTGACGTGAAAGTGTGGGCGTGCAAGCTTTCTTGGTGTCTCCAGATTTGATTTCACTGCTTCACCCAAATACTTGAGAGATTTAGTCACTTGGAAATATGTTCATGAGAAGACAGAATTATAGTCTGTTCTTTATTTTCCAGTGTTAGGTTTATTATATATATATATTTTTTAGTTGGTAGATCCACGTCTCTTCCTTTTCTCTTCCTGTATATTATTTCTTTCTTTGTGTTTTTGCATTTTGGATATTGCACTTGGATTTTCTGATAGTGGAGGGAAAGAGAATGCGGGAAGGCTCAGTGAACTGCTCCCGGTCAATGACAGTAGGAAGAGGTTCAGGGCCAGGAGTTTGTGGGGCCCTGGGAGCTGAGGGCTGCCGGCGGGCAGTTACCCAGCTGTGTAGTGTCTGTCAGGATCGCTCCTTGCTCCGAGTGGCCTGGCACAACGAAGCGCAGAGGGACGGGACTGGGGTGTTGCTGAAGGGCTCAGTGAGGTGAGCCCAGACGGGGAGCCGCAGAGGGTGCTGGGAAGTTGAGATGAAACCTGCCCCAAATGAAGCCAATGTTGTAAAAGGAGGCAATGCATCCAACACCAACTTTGCTCCCTGCATTCTCCTCATTGATGGTCAAAGCGAGAGCACATGGATTCCACTTTACTCTTCACAAAAGCAATATGGTGTGATGATGGAAAAAGCATTAGACTGACTGGTACCAGAGTTTCTAGCCCAGATTCCATCCAGTGTGACCTTGGGGACACTGCTTATTTCCTCTAGCATAATACCCTCAAGGTCCAACCGTGTTGTCCATATGGCAAGATTTCATCTTTTCTATGGCTAAGTAGTATTCCTTTGCATAATATACTTTTCTTCTTCCATTCATTTGTCGATAGGCACCTAGTTTGCTTAGGTTGCTCCAGTATCTCGGCTGTTGTAAGCAGGGCTGCGATAAACATAGATAAGGGTGCATGTATCTTTTTGGACTACTGTTTTCATATCTTTGGATAAAATGCAGAAGTAGGATAGCTGGATTATATAGTAGTTCCATTCTCATTTTTTTGAGGAATCCCACACTGTTTTCCGCAGTGGCTGCACCAGTTTACATTCTTATCAACAGTGCACAAGGATTCCCTTTCCTCCACATCCTTGACCACATTTGTTATTTTTTTTTGTCTTTTTGATGATAGCCATTCTGACAGGTGTGAGGTAATATCTTGCTGTGATTTTGATTTGCATTTTTCTATTAATTAGGTGGCTCAGATGGTAAAGAATCTGCCCAGAATGCAGGAGACCCGGGTTCAATCCCTGGGTCGAGAAGACGCCTTGGAGAAGGGAATGGCAACCCACTCCAGTATTCTTGCCTGGGGAATCCCATGAACAGAGGAGCCTGGTGGGCTACTGTCCATGGGATCGTAAAGAGTCGATACAACTGAGCAACTAACACTAATGTTAATAGTGATGTTGAACCTGTTTTCATGTGCCTGGTGGTCATCTGTATGTATGGAAAAAGGAGAATCAATTTTTTTGCCATCTGTAAAATGAGAGTTTCATTGGATGTGCCCTGGGAGTTCTTTCAGCTTCAAATTAGGATAATTGTGACTAGCGAACTCAGCACAATTTATGATGCACCTATGCATAGGTGGTCCTTCCTCAGGGCCTCCAGCCCGGGATGCTGCAGGGATATTCTGGGTGCGAAGGCAGACGTGAGCTCTGTTGGTGGAGCACGTATTGTGATTACACGGCACCTTTCATCAGCTCAAGGAACTAGATGTGCTGTTTACACATCTTAGCTGATACATGAGATGCAAACCCCTGGGGGTCCCAACACAGGGCAGTGGATCAGGGGCGGCGTCGACTGGCAGAGCTAGTCTGGAATGTCCACCTGCCTGGACATCTCTGTGCTCTCAGTGCTTTGAAAATCTGGGTGATGGGAACGGGTGTTGGTTGCATCATTCTTTCTGCTTTTCTGTATGTTTAAAATACTCCAGGACAAAGCTGATCTTTATTGACTTGAGAACATGTGGGACAAATGCCCTGTGCTGTGAAACAGCCAACAGTATTTTGGAGCCTGGCAGGCAGGAAGGCTGGGCAGAATTAAGTTTTTGGAGCCTTAAGACTAATGGTACTCCGGCCCCACCCACTCCCAATAAAGATCTCCCTAACCTTCCTTCTCTGCCTCTCTCCTGTGGGATGTGGGTGGGCTGCAGCCCCAAATGGTGAGGAGGTGAAATCTGAGCTCTAGGTGCTACCCAGCTGATTCCCATTTCTGGGTCTTAGGGTGGGACCTGAATTTTCCCTGCTACAGGGGAGCAGTCCTACAGCTTCTCAGAAGAGAAGGAAATGGAAGCGATGATACAAATGGGAAGAGAGTAAAGGCCGTGGGTCCTTCATCCCTCCTGCAGAGCTGTAATCAGTTGCCTTCCTAGAACACAAATATTTACAGCAGACACAATAGCGTGATGACAACCAGCATTCCAGGCCACATACGGAAATGGAATTTATGTATTTTATGTGTCTGTTGAAGGCCTTGGGGGATAGGAGGAGGGACCAGGGAGATTACTTTCATACAGCAGAGGGGACCTTTGCTCCCAGTAACATGTCTTTAAGCATCTTCTCATGGAACTTGGCAACAGCACTGAAAGCTGAAGATGAAAAATTTAATAAAAAGGATAAACCAGTGACTTCAACTGCTGAGAATAAATCCACAATCACTCCTGCCTGGAGACCGCCCAGTCTTACAGAAATCAGTTTCTTGACAATTTCAGTCCATTTTCCACATATGTAATAAGAATCTCAGAGACGTTCACCTAGGCTAACCCTCCTTTCCTTCCCTTGAAACAAAGAAGGCACATACTCGAAAGCAAATATTCCTTTCTTTTCCTTGAAGTATTGGCATTAAAGGAAGTTGGCAATTCTAGAAACTAAAGTATGAATTTAAATGGATGTAGCTGAGTTGCTGCTGGCATCATAAATGTGAAGTGGGGACTTTCTGTGACCAAACTTCATTTTATATATTACATTTACAAAATATTTCCCAAAATTGTCCAGATTATTACGTAAATTCTTTTTTTGGTTGTATTGTTCCTGCCTAAATTCAGGATAGTTAAACTTTGGACTCTGTGTTTTAAGCTCTATTTTTGACCTTAATAAAACTCTTAATTCTTTTAAAATGAAATTAGGATTTAAGTGCTTCTTTCCTAGCTTGGTCCTGAAATTGGCATGCTACTGTCTTAAGGGACTTCAAATTAAAAAAAAATTTCGAAAATCCAACTATTTTTTTCCAAATTAGACAAGGTGTTTTCTTACTGCCTTAATTCTAGGATTCAGAGTAAAATAATTGAATTTCATCTTCAGGTAACTGGTAAATAATAATGATTTCTAATATATTTGTCAGAGATGTCCCATTTTAATTAATTAATTCTTAGTCCATGCTAATGTAATAATCTGGACATGCACGTGGCTTGCAGTATCTTAGTTCCCCAACCAGGGATAGAACTTGTGCCTCATCAGGGGAGTCCCTTTATTTATTTATTTATTTTTGAAAGCGAAGTGAAAGTGAAAGTGAAGTCGCTCAGTCATGTCCGACTCTTTGCGACCCATGGACTGTAGCCCACCAAGCTCCTCCGTCCATGGGATTCTCCAGGCAAGAATTCTGGAATGGGTTGCCATTTCCTCCTCCAGGGGATCTTCCTGACCCAGGGATCGAACCCAGGTCTCCCACATTGCAGGCAGACGCTTTAACCTCTGCACCAAGATGGGCTGTAAAGTCATACAACCTTGGATTTGAGTGCAGACTTTAGCACATGCTATGACCCTGGAAAAGTTTTCTATCCATTCAAAGCTTTGGTTTTTCTCATCTAAAAAATGGGAATATAGAGACAAACCACCTTGATTCACTGTGAGTATTAAATGAGAAAACATACTAGGGGCAAAAAATATATATACTATGTGCAGATAGTAAATGTTCAATAAAAGTGAGATCTTCCTATTTCCTCAACACAGTCTACTGCATATAACCACATCCTCTAGAAAGACGTCCCAGTGATGCTCAGAGGCGGGGGAGGCGGGAAGAGCAGGTGGCTCCTGGATCTGCAATCAGAGACCTGCCTGAGAAAAATGACATGGAAGCCCCAGGGAGCGGGGCTGAAGAGGAGCCAGTTCCTAATGCAGGGAGGGGAGGAAAAGGCTGAGAGTTTCTCTGTAAAGGAGGAAAATAGAGCAGAAGGCAGCTGGAGAGACTAGGAAAGGGAGGGGTCATTCCAGCAAAGGGGGGATGAGAGCCCCCAGCCCCATCCAAGCCAGCCCATCCTTGCAGGCGTTAGGCCCTGGGTGGGAACTTTAGGAGGAGGGAGAAGAAAATGTAAATCCTGGGTCCATGGGCCCTAAACACTTGGAGAGAGGAGAAGGGCAGATGCTTAGGAGGTTTTGAAGGGTGCAGAGATTCAAGGTGGGCATTGTTTAGGAGAAAAGCTTGTCTAATTGATATCGAGTTTTCTTGTTTCTGGGAAGAGGCTCAGTGGCTGCAGAGAGTTTGCAAGCCCTGTAACAGCTACACAGTATTCTAAAAATATTTATCTATGAATCATCAGACAGTGGTTTAGTAACCTGAAGGGCACCATGTGACTCAGAAACTGGCTGGCGAGTGCCTGAGTGGCTTGATAAAGGTGGGAATCATGCTGAGTGGAGTTCTGATCTTCTGTTTATAAGAAATTAGGAGCTATGCTGTAGCTAATAAATGGGCCCTGATGTGTTTCAGACAGAAATGTTTGACTCCAGGGAGCCCCAAGTGTGTATTCTGAAGGGCATAAACCCGGATACCCTGTGAATATCAGGGACTCACATTCAGCTTTCCCCTCTCAATAATCTCAGCAAAGGATTAATCTGGGCCTTGTGACTGTTAGAAATTTGGTTACACAATGCTGATTTTCCTCCCTTCATGCTTGCATGATATGTATGCTGAGTTGCTTCAGTTGTATCTGGCTGTTTATGACCCTATGGATGGTAGCCTGCCAGGCTCCTCTGTCCATGGGACTCCCCAGGCAAGAATACTGGAGCAGGTTGCCTTTCTGTTTTCCAGGAGATCTTCCTGACCTGGGGATCGAACCCGTGTCTCTTTAAGACCCTGCATTGGGAGGTGGGTTCTTTACCACCAGCACCACCTGGGACGCCCCTTTCCTCCTCCAGGCAACTTCATTTATGAGGGTCATGATGTTTCAGAAAGCAGGACAGGCAGGGGCAATTCCCTGGGAAGGCCCTGGGAATGGAGCTGGTCTCATACAGAAACTATGACTGACAGGTTGTTTTCAGGGCCTCCCTCATCGCCCCACTTGGAAAATGGGCAGGGCTGGAGGGCAGCTGTAGGAATTTCACCCAGATCAAAAGGAATGTGAGCTTCTCCTAAAAGGGAGGGGAGTTTTGATATGGGAGAGAGTTTAGGACCGAACCCAGTCAGTTTATGCTGTACATTTTAAAGCGTGCTAGAAATTGCTACCTGGGGCTAGACCCTATGAACTTCAATTCTCTTTAACTGCTGGAGTTCCTCCCAGTGGACTCATTAAGAATAATCTGCATCACTGCATTTTCACCAACTTAAAAAACACACCTGCAAGGCTGGAGGGCTTGCTATGTCAGGTTGAGTTTGGCTTGAATTAGATTTGCCTGGGAGCAACGGAGAAGCCCCCTCTCCAGGAGAAGTTAAATGTTTTTTCTCTGTCTCATGCAGAAGACGGAGAAGGTGATGGCACCCCAGTCCAGTATTCTTGCCTGGAAAATCCCATGGACGGAGGAGCCTGGTAGGCTGAGCAACTTCACTTTCACTTCTCACTTTCATGCATTGGAGAAGGAAATGGCAACCCACTCCAGTGTTCTTGCCTGGAGGATCCCAGGGATGGGGGAGCCTGGTGGGCTGCCATCTGTGCGATCACACAGAGTCAGACACAACTAAAGTGACTTAGCAGCAGCAGCATGCAGAAGTCTAGAGGTTGACAGTTGTGGGCAGGGTTGGAGCTGGTGGGCGGTCCCCTGGCCTTAGCACTCAGTCTGCCTTCGATATTGTTTTCCTATGTGTGAATTTCATTTCCAAGGTGAAGTCTTGATTCTGTATCATCAGGTCCAGCCACCAGCTTTTCTTTCCAGATGGCAGGAAGGAGGAGGGAGAGGGGCCAGCTCCTTCCCTCCAAAGACACTTTTCAGGAGCTGCATATATTTCTGCTCATCCGTCATTGGCTGAAGCTTAGTCACGTGCCTACCTTTAGCTGCTGGAAACGCTGGAGAACCAATGGTCCCAACAAAAAATTGGGGTTCTTCTTGTGAAGGAGAGGCTACTGGCCCCTGGGAGGTACCTCTCAATCTCTATGGAAACTGATGTGTATAATCAGGTTCCAGTACTGACTTAGCTCAAGTTCTTAAAATTAATCAAATATTTTTTGAGGAATGTTCTAAATATCTTCTGGCTAGAGATTGGGCTTCCTAGGGGGAATCTGCCTGTCAATGCAGGTAGACATAAGAGACCTGGGTTCGACTCCTGGGTGGGGAGGATCTCCCGGAGAAGGAAATGGCAGCCCACTCCAGTATTCTTGCCTGGAGAATCCCATGGACAGAGGAGCCTGGTGGGCTAGAGGCCATGGGGTTGCACAGAGTCGGACATGACTGCAGCAAGTTAGCAGCAGAGGCTGGAGGCTCATCAACACAAAGGGCACAACAACTAGCAAATGGGGAAACTGAGGTCTGTTTTAGTGCCATGGTAAACATCTATTTCTGCTTTATTAACTATGCCAAAGCCTTTGACTGTGTGGATCACAGTAAACTGGAAAATTCTGAAAGAGATGGGAATACCAGACCACCTGATCTGCCTCTTGAGAAACCTATATGCAGGTCAGGAAGCAACAGTGAGAACTGGACATGGAACAACAGACTGGTTCCAAATAGGAAAAGGAGTACGTCAAGGCTGTATATTGTCAGCCTGCTTATTTAACTTATATGCAGAGTACCTCATGAGAAATGCTGGGCTGGAAGAAGCACAAGCTGGAATCAAGATTGCTGGGAGAAATATCAATAAACTCAGATATGCAGATGACACCACCCTTATGGCAGAAGGTGAAGAGGAACTAAAAAGCCTCTTGATGAAAGTGAAAGTGGAGAGTGAAAAAGTTGGCTTAAAGCTCAACATTCAGGAAATGAAGATCATGGCATCCGGTCCCATTACTTCATGGGAAATAGATGGGGAAACAGTAGAGACAGTGTCAGACTTTATTTTTTGGGGCTCCAAAATCACTGCAGATGGTGACTGCAACCATGAAATTAAAAGACGCTTACTCCTTGGAAGAAAAGTTATGACCAACCTAGATAGCATATTCAAAAGCAGAGACATTACTTTGCCAACAAAGGTCAGTCTAGTCAAGGCTATGGTTTTTCCTGTGGTCATGTATGGATGTGAGAGTTGGACTGTGAAGAAAGCTGAGCACTGAAGAATTAATGTGTTTGAACTGTGGTGTTGGAGAAGACTCTTGAGAGTCCCTTGGACTGCAAGGAGATCCAACCAGTCCATTCTGAAGGAGATCAGCCCTGGGATTTCTTTGGAGGGAATGATGCTGAAGCTGAAACTCCAGTACTTTGGCTACCTCATGCAAAGAGTTAACTCATTGGAAAAAACTCTGATGCTGGGAGGGATTGGGGGCAGGAGGGTAAGGGGACGACAGAGGATGAGATGGCTGGATGGCATCACCGGCTCGATGGACGTGAGTCTGAGTGAACTCCGGGAGTTGGTGATGGACAGGGAGGTCTGGTGTGCTGCGATTCATGGGGTCGCAAAGAGTTGGACACGACTGAGCGACTGAACTGAACTGAACTGAACTGAAGTTGTTAGTTGAAGTTGGACTGTGTAACTTTGTTACAAATGTAATTTTATAAAATTACTATTCCCCAAATCTGACTGTACTGACAGTTTGCTAATGTATTTTATTAAATTTATTCATTTTATACTATTGGCAGAGATGTGTGTGAGGCACTATGGAAAACAGACATCTTTTCTGAAGGAGTTTACAGTAAGTAGAATAATAAAGATTATTTATGCAAACTTGGAAAGTTGACAATAGGAGCAAAAGTGGGAATCTGATGATCCAACAGTAGACAGAGGTGTTACCCTAGTCTTCAGCTGTGCACACAAAGATTCCTTAGCTCTGACTATACTAAGGCCTCAAATGGGCTTTGGTGATGGTTCATATTCCTTCAACGGAGAAGGCAATGGCAACCCACTCCAGTACTCTTGCCTGGAAAATCCCATGGGCGGAGGAGCCTCGTAGGCTGAGGTCCATGGGGTTTCGAAGAGTTGGACATGACTGAGCAACTTCACTTTCACTTTTCACTTTCATGCATTGGAGAAGGAAATGGCAACCCACTCCAGTGTTCTTGCCTGGAGAATCCCAGGGACAGAGGAGCCTGGCGGGCTGCCGCCTGTGGGGTCGCACGGCGTCAGACATGACTGAAGCAACTTAGCAGCAGTAGCAGCAGCAGCATATTCCTTCAAAGAAGACACAAATGACTCTTGCTGTTTTCTCTGAACAAACACCAACTGAAGATCAAGCTGAACAACAGCTTTTCATAATAAGTTTTAGGGGTATTTGGACCTTGACCATCTTCATGAAGTCAATCCATGTGGTTGGAGCTCACAGGAAGAGGGTCCTGGATCAAGTGAGGGAGAATTCTGGTGGGGGAGGGTCTGTTCACGTGAAGGAGTGGGAGGATCACGCACTTCCACACTCTGAAGGGCAAGGACCCGCCAAAAGTAGCTTTGGACTTGTCAAAGGTTTGCTTGACTGAGAAGAGTAAAGGAGATGGGTAATTCAAGGGCCAAAGAAGAAATGAAATGAATTGGACTACAAACAGCTAAAGACAGCCAGCCGCAGGCACTGAGAGGAACTGGGTGACTGCCGTCCTGTACCTGTACCCTCGGAGTCTACCTGGTGTCTGTATGGCAGGGCGCTGAGTTTGCCCCATATAATTCTATTTCCTTTATCTCATCCATGGGACTTCCTTAAGGGAGCCAATATAGGAAGCTATAACTTTTAAACTGGTAACTATGTGAGGTGATGGATTGTAACTTGATTGTAGTAATCATTTCACAGTGTGTGTGTGTGTATACACACACACACATATATAATCATGTTGGACATCTTTTTTTTAAAATTTGTTTTTTAATTGAAGGATAATTGCTCTACAGAATTTTGTTGTTTTCTGCCAAACATCCTTGTTAGACATCTTAAATATATCCAATTTATTTGTCAACTATGCTTCAGTAAAACTGGAAAAAGTGGAATAAAAGCACTGAGTTCTAGAGTCAGGGTGCCTTGGCCTCATCTGGATTTCATCTCCTATGAGTGAAGTCACCACAGGCTGCTCTCTGAGGCTCTGCTTCCTCATCTCCAAAATGGGGACCCCGATAACCTTTCTTCACATGGGGAGGATGAGATGCTCAATGTCAAATTCACAGCATAGGTAGGTAATCAATGCATGTAAGTTGCCAGCGTATGGCTGAAGTTTTGGGCAAGGACTGGCCTCCAGGTTTCCATTCCTGCCTCTCGGCCTTGATTATGAGGACTCCTACTTCTGTTGGATTGAAGAGTCCTGGGGGCTCTTCCCAGACTTAATTCCAATTCCAGGTTGATCTAGTTTGATGATTTCTTCCTCTTTGTCTGGTAGGTGAGGCTGCAAGTGATTTTCACCTTGAGTCCTGGTTGGTTTGTAGCTATCCATGCAGGCCACCCATTCTCTTTTAGGGTAGAATGCTACAGCTATCATGGTTGTTGCTGTTTAGTCTCTAAGTGAAAGTGATAATTGCTCAGTCGTGTCCGACTCTTTGCGACCCCATGTACTATACGGTCCATGGAATTCTCCAGACCAGAATACTGGAGTGGGTAGCCTTTCCCTTCTTCAGGCGATCTTCCCAACCCAAGGATTGAACCCAGGTCTCCTGCATTGCAGGCGAATTCTTTACCAGCTGAGCCACAGGGGAACTGGCGTCCTTAGTTCAGTTGCTAAGCCATGTCCAAGTCTTTGTGACTCCCATAGAAACTGTAGCAAGAATACTGGAATGGGTGGCTATTTCCTTCTCCAGGGGATCTTCCAGACCCAGAGATCAAATTCGAGTCTCCTGCATTGGCAGGCGGATTCTTTACAGTTGAGCCACCAGGGAAGGCCACAGCTATCATTCCTGCCCATACTATCAATTGTATACAGACAGTGATTTGATGACGATGAATCGTCCTCACCAGTCTGAGTGCCACTCTGTGCTGGGTGAGTTCTGACCCTGAGCAGAGCTGTTCGACTTCTCTGTGCCTCCTTCATGTGGGAACTTGTGGGCTGGCCCACTGTCATCCCTGGTCTCTGCTCTCCCACTGAACTTCTTCCAGGGCTCTTGTTCACTTCCGGTCATGGTCCAGATCGCTAACCTTAGTCACGTCACTGCATAGATCAGGATCAGGATGGAGCTTCAGGGCCCTTCAGTCAACCCCCTTGACCCATGGGGACCCAGTTACTTTGTGATCACTGTGGATGAGCGATGGTGGGGTGAAGTCACTACTTCAGGTCACAAGCTTTCAAGGTAGGGGAATCGTGAGAGTGCATTTGTTTTTTTAATTAAATTTTTATTTTTACTTTATTTTACTTTACAATACTGTATTGGTTTTGCCATACATTGACATGAATCAGCCACGGGTGTACATGCGTTTCCAAATATGAACCCCCCTCCTACCTCCCTCCCCATAACATCTCTCTGGGTCATCCCCGTGCACCAGCCCCAAGCATCCTGTATCCTGCATCAGACATAGACTGGCGATTCGTTTCTTACATGATAGTATACATGTTTCAATGCCATTCTCCCAAATCATCCCACCCTCCCCCTCTCCCTCAGAGTCCAAAAGTCTGCTCTACACATCTGTGTCTCTTTTGCTGTCTCACATACAGGGTCATCATTGCCATCTTTCTAAATTCCATATATATGTGTTAGTATACTGTACTGGTGTTTTTCTTTCTGGCTTACTTCACTCTGTATAATCGGCTCCAGTTTCATCCATCTCATTAGAACTGATTCAAACGTATTCTTTTTAATGGCTGAGTAATACTCCATTGTGTATATGTACCACAGCTTTCTTATCCATTCATCTGCTGATGGACATCTAGGTTGTTTCCATGTCCTGGCTATTATAAACAGTGCTGTGATGAACACTGGGGTACACGTGTCTCTTTCAATTCTGGTTTCCTCGGTGTGTATGCCCAGCAGTGGGATTGCTGGGTCATATGGCAGTTCTATTTCCAGTTTTTTAAGGAATCTCCACACTGTTCTCCATAGTGGCTGTACTAGTTTGCATTCCCACCAACAGTGTAGGAGGGTTCCCTTTTCTCCACACCCTCTCCAGCATGTATTACTTGCTGACTTTTGGATCGCAGACATTCTGACTGGTGTGAAGTGGTACCTCATTGTGATTTTGATTTGCATTTCTCTAATAATGAGTGATGTTGAGCATCTTTTCATGTGTTTGTTAGCCATCCGTATGTCTTCTTTGGAGAAATGTCTATTTAGTTCTTTGGCCCATTTTTTGATTGGGTCATTTATTTTTCTGGAATTGAGCTGCATAAGTTGCTTGTATATTTTTGAGATTAGTTGTTTGTCAGTTGCTTCATTTGCTATTATTTTCTCCCATTCAGAAGGCTGTCTTTTCATCTTGCTTATATTTTCCTTTGTTCTGCAGAAGCTTTTAATTTTAATTAGATCCCATTTGTTTATTTTTGCTTTTATTTCCAGAATTCTGGGAGGTGGATCATAGAGGATCCTGCTGTGATTTATGTCGGAGAGTGTTTTGCCTATGTTCTCCTCTAGGAGTTTTATAGTTTCTGGTCTTACATTTAGATCTTTAACCCATTTTGAGTTTATCTTTGTGTGCGGTGTTAGAAAGTGATCTAGTTTCATTCTTTTACAAGTGGTTGACCAGTTTTCCCAGCACCACTTGTTAAAGAGATTGTCTTTACTCCATTGTATATTCTTGCCTCCTTTGTTAAAGATAAGGTGTCCATATGTGTGTGGATTTATCTCTGGGCTTTCTATTTTGTTCCATTGATCTATATTTCTGTCTTTGTGCCAGTACCATACTGTCTTGATGACTGTGGCTTTGTAGTAGAGCCTGAAGTCAGGCAAGTTGATTCCTCCAGTTCCATTCTTCTTTCTCAAGATTGCTTTGGCTATTCGAGGTTTTTTGTATTTCCATACAAATCTTGAAATTATTTGTTCTGGTTCTGTGAAAAATATCGCTGGTAGCTTGATAGGGATTGCATTGAATTTGTAGATTGCTTTGGGTAGTATACTCATTTTCACTATATTGATTCTTCTGATCCATGAACATGGTATATTTCTCCATCTATTAGTGTCCTCTTTGATTTCTTTCATCAGTGTTTTATAGTTTTATATATATAGGTCTTTAGTTTCTTTAGGTAGATATATTCCTAAGTATTTTATTCTTTTCAATGGTGAATGGAATTGTTTCTTTAATTTCTTTTTCTACTTTCTCATTATTAGTGTATAGGAATGCAAGGGATTTCTCTGTGTTGATTTTATATCCTGCAACTTTACTATATTCATTGATTAGCTCTAGTAATTTTCTGGTGGAGTCTTTAGTGTTTTCTATGTAGAGGATCATGTCATCTGCAAACAGTGAGAGTTTTACTTCTTGTTTTCCAATTTGGATTCCTTTTATTTCTTTTTCTGCTCTGATTGCTGTGGCCAAAACTTCCAGAACTATGTTGAACAGTAGTGGTGAAAGTGGGCACCCTTGTCTTGTTCCTGACTTTAGGGGAAATGCTTTCAATTTTTCACCATTGAGGATAATGTTTGCTGTGGGTTTGTCATATATAGCTTTTATTATGTTGGGGTATGTTCCTTCTATTCCTGCTTTCTGGAGAGTTTTTATCATAAATGGATGTTGAATTTTGTCAAAGGCTTTCTCTGCATCTATTGACATAATCATATGGCTTTTATTTTTCAATTTGTTAATGTGGTGAATTACATTGATTGATTTGCAGATATTGAAGAATCCTTGCATCCCTGGGATAAAGCCCACTTGGTCATGGTGTATGATCTTTTTAATGTGTTGTTGGATTCTGATTGCTAGAATTTTGTTGAGGATTTTTGCATCTATGTTCATCAGTGATATTGGCCTGTAGTTTTCTTTTTTTGTAGCATCTTTGTCAGGTTTTGGTATTAGGGTGATGGTGGCCTCATAGAATGAGTAGCTCATTTGGATGTGAGGAGTGGGGAAGGTTGGTAGGGGCAGTGGAGAAGAGGGGGAGATTTGGAGCTCAAGAGAACATCAGTTCTCTGCCTTTCATCTCTCCCACTCTTTACCTTGTGTTTCAGGGTTTCTTTGCCACTAAGTTGTGCATGGCGATTTTTCACCATGTTTCTGTAAGTGTCTCTCTTTTCTCTTTTCACAGAAGCATGTAGGGGGCTCCAGCAATCGACTGCTCACCAGCCTCCCTCCAGACTGCAAGCAAAAATATAGCATCCAGCCAGCCCCTCACAGAGGAAGAGGTCTGAGGACCTGAACACAGTCATGAGGCTCACGGATATGAGTGCTTACATCAACGTGGGGCCTTTGCAGTGACTGAACCCTAGATCTGTTGTTTCTAAACTTGAAGCTGCCTCTGTCACCTGGGTCCCTGCAACAGGTGTTCTTTCTGTACGCTGCTGGACCCTTGCCACTAGGGGGCAGAAGCCACCGGGGCCCCCTTCCTGCATTCTCAGCGCTTAGGATGTATGTGTGTCTATTCTGAGATCCAGAGCATACCTGGGAATTTTCCAAACCACACTTACAAAATAAAAACTACATTAAAAAAACCCAAGAGTAGAGTAGATATCCTTATGGAGTAAGCTCTTAAAAGAAACAAAATAACTCTATTAGCAGCAATCTACAGATCTGGGATCTACAACTACCAGTGACTCCTGTCCCTCAACTCTACTGCTGCTGCTAAGTTGCTTCAGTCGTGTCCGACTCTGTGCGACCACACAGATGGAAGCCCACCAGGCTCCACGGTCCCTGGAATTCTCCAGGCAAGAACACTGGAGTGGGTTGCCATTTCCTTCTCCAGTGCAGGAAAGTAAAAAGTGAAAGTGAAGTCACTCAGTCGTGCCCAACTCATAGCGACCCCATGGACTGCAGCCCACCAGGCTCCTCTGTCCATGAGATTTTCCAGGCAAGAGTACTGGAGTGGGTGCCATTGCCTTCTCCGCTCAACTCTACTACAGGAGATTTATCCACTGTGCTTAGATTGTTCAAGCTAATCTTAATCCAAATCATTAACAGATCTCCTATGAGGCCCCTCCCATTTTTCTAAAAATCTTGTTTGCTCCCCCTGTCATGCAAATGGTTTGGATGACACTTCCAGACCACAGACTCTTCTCTGTAGATCAGCTGAACTCTGCCCCTCCTGGCTTCATTAATTCTTTTAAAAAGTGAAGACAAACCAGTTTTCCCAATATTTATTCTTTGAATGCCGTAAAGCAGTAGTTAAAGACATTATGTTCATTCACTGATATATTCGCATCTTTGTTGCTGCTCAGTTGCTCAGTTGTATCTGACTCTTTGTGACCCCATGGACTACGGCACATCAGGCTTCCCAGTGCTTCATTACTTCCAGAGTTTACTCAAACTCATGTCCTTTGAGTTGGTGATGCCATCCAACCATCTCATCCTCTGTCTTCCCTTTCTCCTCCTGCCTTCAATCTTTCCCAGCATCAGGATCTTTTCCAATGAGTGGGCTCTTTGAATGAGGTGGCCTTTCTTTAAAAAATTGTTGAATGGTTGTGACAGTACTCAAACCTTTTGTCCTTCTATTCTTCATCTTTCCTATGTAAGGTATATTTCTTATCTCCTTTCATTCTTTTTCTTGTTCCTAGCTCTCTTTAGTTCAGTTTTTAATAATTGCAAAGATTTAAGTTAGATACAATATTATAGGAATTTTGAGACCAAAACTGATAGTAATAGGACAATAATTTCCCAACTTTTGGAAGCAATTGTCTTTTCTTGGTTCCTTTATTTCTTCTGAGCTCTACCTGTTGAATCTTTATCCTCTGGGCATGTGTGATGCTATTTTTTAATCTTACTCCTGGCAAACTTCATATTGTTTTTTTTTTTTTTTTTTCCCTTTGAATCATTTGTCTAACTCATCCAAGTGGCTGAATTCTGCTTTTTTCATCCAAGATGCTAGCTGTCCTGCCTCCCTCAGCAGCATTTACCAAGCTGAAAGGGGTGTTATCCACTCTTTCTTCCAGATCATTGACAAAGAAATGAAACCACACTCATCGTGGGGGTGACTGCTGGAAGACATTAGTGGCCATGGTTTCTGGGGAGTGATCATGAGCCGTGCATGGATAACTCAGCCTTGGACACAGAGATATAGGGTAATCAGCCAACTGAAGCCCCATGAAACTTGCCACTGGCAACTCAGATGCTTATTTTCAGAAGCACAAGAACCATAACTAGTAGAGCTTCTCTTCTGGAGGAGAAAGTGCTCTGCCTGTCACCCCCTCTCTCTGCAACCTAGGACAGCCAAGATCCTTACTGTGCATTAAGCTCTGCCCAACAACTAAAGGGCTTGAATGGCCTAATGCTAACGTTCTACTTGGTTCTGAAACTCCTCAGTTCCCATTGAAAACTGACATATTTTTCCAAAGAAGATTTACTGGCCAAGAGGTCCATGAAAAGTTGCTCAACATCAGTGATCAAGAGGGAAATGCAAATCAAAACCACAATGAGATATCACCTCACACCTGTTAGTATAATGAAAATTAAAAACGGCAAAAGATGCCAAGTGTTGGCAAGGATGAGCAAAAATTGGAACGCTATTGGTGGGATTGCACTGTTGGTGGGATTTGTAAACTAGTGCAGCTGCTATCAGAGAAGGTGATGGCAACCCACTCCAGTACTCTTGCCTGGAAAATCCCATGGATGGAGGAGCCTGGTAGGCTATAGTCCATGGGGTCGCTAAGAGTCGGGCACAACTGAGCGACTTCACTTTCACTTTCACTTTCATGCATTGGAGAAGGAAATGGCAACCCACTTCAGTATTCTTGCCTGGAAAATCCCAGGGATGGGGGAGCCTGGTGGGCTGCCATCTATGGGGTCCCACAGAGTCGGACACGACTAAAGTGACTTAGCAGCACCAGCAGCAACAGCAGCAGCTGATATGGAAAACAGTATGGAAATTCAGTATGGGTCTGTGAAAAGTTGACCCATCATATCATCCCACATCTGGGTATTTACCCAAAAGAACTGATCTGGATCTCAAAGAGATACCTGCACTCCTCAAGTTGACTGCAGTGGTATTGAAAATAGCCAAGACAGGGAGGCAACCCAAGTGTCCACTGAAAGATGAATGGATAAAGAGACTGTGGTTTATATACACAAAGGAATATTATTCTGCCTTAAAAAAAAAAAAAAAGAAATCTTGCTATTTGCTACAGCTTGGGGAGACCTGGAGGCCATTATGCTAAGGGAAATAAGCCAGACACAGAAAGACCAACACTGTATGATCTTACATACATGGAATCTAAAAAGCTGAACTTGTAGAAGCAGAGAGTAGAGTGATATTTACCAGGGACTGAGGGGAGGGGAAATGGAAGATTCCAGTCAAGGGTACCAAATTTCAGTTATGTAGGATGAATGGGTTCTGGAGATCTAATGTAAAGTACGCTGACTTTAGTTACAACAGAGTCCTGTATACTTGACATTTATAAAGAGGATGGATCCTGAGTGTTTTCACCATGTAAACACACACACATACAGTAATGGTAACCATGTGAAGCGATGTGTTCATTGGTTTGGTTGCAGTGACTATTTCATTCACAATGAAATATTCATGTATATCATACCATCAATTTGCACACTGTAAGTATCAGTTCAGTTCAGTTCATTTCAGTTGCTCAGTGTGTCTGACTCTTTGAGACCCCATGAACTGCAGCACTCCAGGCCTCTCTGTCCATTGCCAACTCCTAGAGTTTACTCAAACTCATGTCCATTGAGTTGGTGATGCCATTCAGCCATCTCATCCTCTGTCATCCCCTTCTCCTCCTGCCTTCAATCTTTCCCAGCATCAGGGTCTTTTCCAATGAGTCAGTTCTTCACATCAGGTGGCCAAAGTATTGGAGTTTCAGCTTCAGCATCAGTCCTTCCAATGAATATTCAGGACTGATTTCCTTGAGGATGGGCTGGTTGGATCTCCTTGCTGTCCAAGGGACACTCAAGAGCCTTATCCAGCACCACAGTTCAAAAGCATCAATTCTTCAGCGCTCAGCTTTCTTTACAATCCAACTCTCACATCCATACATGACCACTGGAAAAACCATAGCTTTGACTAGATGGACTTTTGTTGGCAAGGTGATGTCTCTGCTTTTTAATATGCTGTCTAGGTTGGTCACAATCTTCCTTCCAAGGAGTAAGCATCTTTTCATTTCATGGCTGCAGTCACCAACTGCAGTGATTTTGGAGCCCCCCCAAAATAGTCTGTCAGTGTTTCCACTGTTTCTCTGTCTATTTGCCATGAAGTGATGGAACCAGATGCCATGATCTTAGTTTTCTGAATGTTGAATTTTAAACCAACTTTTTCATTCTCCTCCTTCACATTCATCAAGAGTCCCTTTAGTTCTTCTTCACTTTCTGCCAAAAGGGTGGTATCATCTGCATATCTGAGGTTATTGATATTTCTCCCAGCAATCCTGATTCCAGCTTGTGCTTCCTCCAGCCCAGCATTTCTCATGATGTACTCTGCATAGAAGTTAAATAAGCAGGATGACAATATACAGCCTTGATGTACTCCTTTCCCTATATAGAACCAGTCTGTTGTTCCATGTCCAGTTCTAACTGTTGCTTCCTGACCTGCATACATGTTTCTCAAAAGGCAGGTCAGGTGGTCTGGTATTCCTATCTCTTTCAGAATTTTCCAGTTTGTTGTGGTCCACAGAGTCAAAGGTGTTGGCATAGTTAATAAAGCAGAAGTAGATGTTTTTCTGGAACTCTCTTGCTTTTTTGACGATCCAGTGAATGTTGGCAATTTGATCTCTGGTTCCTCTGCCTTTTCTAAATTCAGCTTGAACATCTGGAAGTTCATGGTTCACTGTTGAAGCCTGGCTTGGAGAATTTTGAGCATTACTTTGCTAGCGTGTGAGATGAGTGCAACTGTGCAGTAGTTTGAGCATTCTTTGGCATTGCCTTTCTTTGGGATTGGAATGAAACTGGACCTTTTCCAGTCCTGTGGCCAGTGCTGAGTTTTCCAAGTTTGCTGACATATTGAGTGCATATTAAGTATGAATATATACAATAGAAAAGAGAAAAGAAACCTGACCTATGTCACAAAGGTCACTGTCTCCTCAGAGGCCCATACCAACCAGCTTCCCCCTCCTTCCTGAGTTTGCACTTGCCTCTCCATCTTTCACTGTCCCCTCCAAGTGTGAGCACACTCCAGTCCCCTGGACTCTATTCCATCTCTAGCTACCACTCTAACACTTGCTCTCTTTCTTTCTCATTTCACATTCTCCACAGTGGTGATTTACACTAACCTCCAGTCTGAGTATTTGCATCTGCCCAGATTCACGTGTTGAAACCTAGTCTCTAATGTGATGGTCTTAGGAAGTGGGGCCAGTGGGAAGTGATTCGGTCAGGAGGGTGGAGCCCTCGTGAATGGGATTAGTGCCCTTTTAAAGAGACCCCAGGAGAAGGCAATGGCAACCCACTCCAGTACTCTTGCCTGGAAAATCCCATGGATGGAGGAGCCTGGTATGTTGCTAAGAGTTGGGCATGACTGAACGACTTCACTTTTACTTTTCACTTTCATGCACTGGAGAAGGAAATGGCAACCCACTCCAGTATTCCTGCCTGGAGAATCCCAGGGACAGAGGAGCCTACTGGGCTGCTGTCTACGGAGTCGCACAGAGTCAGACCCAACTGAAGTGACTTAGCAGCAGCAGCAGCAGCAGCAAAGAGACCCCAGAGAGTTCTTTTGCCCCTTCCTCCAGGTGAGGACACATCGGGAAGTCAGCGGTCTGCAATCTAGTAGTGTGCTCTCACCAGGCCCCAAATCTTTGGGCTTCCAGCCTCCAGAACTGTGAGAAGTAGATTTCTGTTTATAAGTCACCCAGTCTGTGGTATTTTGTTACAGCATCCTGAATGGATCAATGCACTAGTTGTTTCTTCTTCATTACTTTTCAAACGTTTAAAATCAGTAACCATTTTTCTTCCATCTAGATCAAGGGAGTGGCATTGTTGCAGCTCAGGTAACCAATAGCGTTCTACTTGCAAAGTCCAGTGAATGGCCCCTAGGGCTTGTCTTACTGACTTGTGTACCCTGTGATCCTCCTTCACCCTCCGTGAGTCACTTCCTTTGCCTCCTTCATGACTTGCCCTTCTCTTCCCTCTTTAAATGTTGACGTGTCACAGGCTTCTGTCTCCTGCCTGTCTCCATCCTCCTGCCTCATTTTCTCTGCAGATAAGATTGATTATTTCATGATTCTAACTGTCACCTTGTTGTTGTTCAGTCAACAAGTTGTGTCCAACTCTTTGCGACCCCATGGACTGCAGCATGACAGCCATCTGCCTCTGTCGTCCCCTTCTCCTGCCTTCAGTCTTTCCCAGCATCAAGGTTTTTTCCAATGAGTCAGCTCTTCACATCAGGTGGCCAAAGTACAGGAGCTTCATCCTCAGCATCAGTCCTTCCAATGAATGTTCAGGGTTGATTTCCTTTAGGATTGACTGATTTGATCTTGCAGTCCAAGGGACTCTCAAGAGTCTTCGCCAGCACCACAGTTCAAAAGCATCAATTCTTCGGCATTCAGCTTTCTTTATGGCCCAGCTCTCACATCCGTACATGACTACTGGAAAAACCATAGCTTTGACTAGACGGACCTTTGACATCTAAATGCACATTAATGATATTTTCTATCTATGTCTGATCACCCTACAGCTTTGGATGTGTTTTTAACCATCTCTGAGCCTCTTTGCCATGGGGAGCTCAAGTATCAAGTGTCTAAGGCTGAATCCATCGCCTTCACTTCACAGTGGTTTCCCTGCCTTGTTTGTTGATAACATCATGTCATTACCTATGCTTGAAATCTAGGGCCTCCTGTCAGATTCCTCTCTTTTCCCACCTCCTCTACCCGTGGGAGGTTCTAAACTCTTCCATGGTGCCCTCCTGATGTTCACGACTCGTTCCCCTGCCCCCTGCCCTGCAGAAGGCATCTGGCTCAGTGCCCACCATCCCCTCCCTCCAGGCCCCCTCATCACACTTCTCCGTGCTGCCCACCTGGCTCCCCTGGCATCCATTCTCCACATTCTCATTACAGAGACCTGCAAAAACATGACCAGGTTGCTCTTGTCCTTAAAATCCCTCCTGTGGCTCTCATCCTCTCCAGCAGTTGATTTTAAACTACTGGGGGTCACATGTGTCTTTGAAAAGTTTATGAAAAATAAACAGACACACAGACAGTTTCAAGACAATAACAAAAATTTCCAAAAACTTACTCTCTAGACCCCAAATGAGGACCTCATGCTACAGGCGGTTCCTTTGCTTGGTATGAAAAGCCCACCTTGGGCCACATCCACCAAACCTGGGCGGCCCCCTAACACACAGCCTCCCCCGCAACCCCCCCCACCCCCCGCCCCACAGCTGCTTCTGCTTGGAGAGCCCATCCCCTGCTCCTTGCCCTGTTTGCCGGGGGTGGGGAGGGGGCAGTTTTGCAAGGCTCAGCTCCTTCTGGATGCCTTCCTCGAGTCCCCCCCCCCTCACCACCCCCACTCTCTTGGCCGAGTTCATCGTGCCTCCTCTGAGACTTGAGAACAAATAAAAGGACACAGCTGTAGGACACTTAGGAGTCATTCAAAGTAATAAAGAGCTGGCTTTTACGTTACTGCTTACAAAAGAAGAAGTATTCTTTCTGCCCTTAACAAAAGAACCCCAGTGACAAGACCAGCCTCCTCTGGAGTTGTCGGCAGTGGGGACAAATAAAAGAAAGCTCTAAACCTTCAGATCTCTCTCTCTTTTTTGGTCTGCACTTGCTTTACCAAATTATATGTGATTAGTTACCCAAGTAGAAAATTTCAGGGACTTCCCTGGTGGTCCAGTGGCTACAATTCTGTGCTCCCAACATAGGGGGCCTGGGTTTGATCCCTGGTCAGGAAACTAGACCTATGCAACTAAGACCTAGAACAGTCTCTCTCTCTCTTTCTATATATATATATATATATATGTATGTATGTATAAGAAAAGTGCATACATCTGTGAGTTCTGGGAGAGGGCCCTTCAAAAGGTTGATGCCAAAGTTTCATTCACAGGCAACTTCCTATCCTGGAAGATTTTATTTCAACATTATCCTTAGCAAATGAACATGAAGGTGAATAAAGCATGTGTAATCATAATTACGGGCTTCCCTGGGGGTTCAGACTGTAAAGAATCTGCCTGCAATGCCGGAGCCACAGGAGATGTAGGTTCGATTCCTGGATTAAGAAGATCCCCTGGAGAAAGAAAGAACTACTCATTCTAGTATTCTTGCCTGGAGAATCCCATGGACAGAGGACCCTGGCGGACTACAGTCCATGGGGTTGTGAAGAGTTGGACATGACTGAGCAGCTAAGCACAATCATAATTACTCTATTCTCAATTCCGCTCTTCATCAAATCTCTATAAAACTTGGTGCCATATGCCCTCTTGAGACACACGGCAGTCTAGAGGTTACACTGTGGACTGTCAGGTACTAAGATGGTTGGAAACAGATGCCACTGAACACAGAAGGCACATTTAGAAGTAGATGGGATTCTTTTATGTAGACATGAGAATAAAAGGCAGTAAAAAAAATATGAGGGTGAAGGAGTCACAGAAGCAAGCAGAGAAACCAGGAAGGCAGAAGGGCATAGGATGTTTTGATTAAAACTACTGAACCGAGTTTAGGAGTTTCAGAAATTATATCTCTGAGCCTGTTACGTTTAGTACAGAAATAGCCATAACATTAGAGAAGAGAATCCTGAGGGTTTGGGCAGTAGTAGTCTAGGCTAAGAGACAGCAGAGGCATTTTAACCCCTGCTCTACACATGTGGTGGTTCAGTTAGTAAAGCAACTGCCTACAATGAGGGAGACCCGGGTTCAATCCCTGGGTCGGGAAGATCTCCTGGAGAAGGAAATGGCAACCCACTCCAGTATTCTTGCCTGGAAAATCCCATGGATGGAAGAGCCTGGTAGGCTACAGTCCATGGGGTCACAAAGAGTCGGACACAACTGATCAACTTCACTTCGCTTCTACACAGGTAGAAAAGGGAACTTGAACTTATGACCAAACCTCCTTGGACCTTGGTATTGTTATCTGTAAAATGGGGAACAGCCTGAGGGATCTCAAACAGCCTTTCTAACTTGAAAATTCTGTGATTTCTGACTCTATAGATAGGACTACATAGCCCCAGGCAGGCAGTTTGAAGATAAACTATTAAACAAGATTAAAACAAAACCTAGAGGAAATCAACCCTGAATATTCGTTGGAAGGACTGATGCTGAAGCTGAAACTCCAACACTTTGGCCACCTGATGGGAAGAACTGACTCATTGGAAAAGACCCTGATGCTGGGAAAGATTGAAGGCCGGAGAAAAAGGGGACAACAGAGGATGAGATGGTTGGATGGCATCATTGACTCAATGGACTTGAGTTTGAGCAAGCTCTGGGAGTTAGTGATGGACAGGGAAGCCTGGAGTGCTGCAGTCCATGGGGTCGCAAAGAGTCAGACACAACTGAGTGACTGAATAGCAACAAAACAAAACCAGCTAACAAAATTAGAAGTCTCAGCTGACCACAGGGAGATTGACTTTTAGCTAAGTTAGGCAAGAGATTGTTTTATTTGAATTTTATTTGTTTGTGAGCACTGCTCCCCTAATCACCCCCACCCCTGTTCTTTCAGGGGACAGTGGGATGGTCCTCTATCAGCCTTGGAACGTTTGGTGGGTCAGACGCATGCCTGCATCAGGATTTTTCCACGACTGATGCTTAGATTTCTTGCCCTGGTTATTTGCATGCCTCACTCCCTCATTTTGGAGAGGGAAATGACAACCCACTCCAACATTCTTGCCTGGAGAATCCCATAGACGGAGGAGCCTGGCAGGCTACAGTCCATAGGGTCGCAAAGAGCTGGACATGACTGAAGCAACTGAGCACGCATGCACTCATTCTGTTTGTTATCTGTCCTCCACTACCTCCATGAGGGCAATTATTCTCCTGTTTGTTCACTGCAGTATTGCCAGTGCCTGGACCAATGCCTGGCACGTGGTGGTTGTTGAGGAATGTCTATGAGTGAAGGTCTGTGTGTCCACAGCAGCAGCAGACCCTGTGGTCCAGAGGGCAGGTGGAGAGCAACGGCCCCGAAACAGGCTAAGGTGAGAAAGTCCCACGTGCTAAGGGAGCCAGGCCTGGCAGCTCCTTGGAGGCAATGAACTGTCCAGGGCTACAGCCTTAAACAACGCTCCTCTTAGATGACACCTGCCCTCTATTGCCGTAGGAAGGGAGCTGTGGAGCCACTGAACCAGCCCACAGGGGCATCAGCCCCGTGGACGCTATGTCCACACACTGGAGGCCACCTTTCATTCGCCCATGACTTTATGTCTTAAGTTGGTCTTGAAGCCCTGAGGTGAACATCTGAGATGTTGCCACGATGGTTTTGGGGCTCCAAGGCCAGTGAGAGAAATTGCGGACATTGCGTCTTCAGTGCAGAGGACCCCAGGTAAAGTTGGACACCCTCCAGTGCCCTGTGGCTCCCCGAGTCCCCCTGTAGGACGTCACCCAGCCTGCTGCCCCACACTGGCGACCTGCGAGAGTGTCCTGATCCTGCTGCTGAGTCCTGAGGCCTTATTACAGTGTAGGAGCTCTGTTGGCAGAATTCCTGGGTCAAACTGTGGCTCCAACACTCGGTCACACTGTGACACTGGCCACCTTACTTACAGTGCTCCTTGCCTCTATTTGTTCTTCTGTAAAATGGGAACATTGACGTCTTCTCCCTAGGGCTGTTGTGAGGGTTACATATATGTCAGGATAAGTCAAGTCCCTGGAGTTGAGCCTCATGTGCTGTAAGAGCTTTACCATGCATTGTCCAGCTGCCCTCGATGCCCAGCAGAGTGGTCGGTGCAGTAGCTGCTCAACACCATCGACTGGGGACACGGAGGGAGTGAGGCGATGGATGCATAGCTAGAGATGAGTGAACTCGGCCTCTGAACATGACGATGGCTGTCTTGGGGGAACAGCCCTCTTGGTGCAGCTATTCGAAAGGGGCTCTGCTGGTAGCGGGTCTCAAAGCTAGGCATTGGGACGTAAACCAATGGGATTCCTGGTGATTGAAACAGGGGAGGGAAGGGCTGAGTTTGTAAATACGACTGCAAACACATACTTGGTAACTAAGCAATTTGGCAAAGATCCCCACTCTAGAGAGGAAATGTTCCCTTTGGAAATGAGCATAATAACAATGACTTCATCCAGGCCTTTGGCGCGTGTGTCTGAGAGTGGCCGTCCTTTTACTGATAGCTGTAAGGCCCCAGAGGTCAGGTGAGGTGCTCATGCAGAGCCCCCCCCTCCTCTATGGGCATGGTGGAAGGTCAGTCCAGGTGGTGTCTTCATTCCATTCTTCCGGGCGACTGCTGTGTTTGCCCCTTGGTTTGTCCCTGCATTCTCTGCAAGGTGTGCACTAAAAGCTGAGGTTTTTCTCAATTCAGTTTACAATCCAGGCATTAAGGGATGTAAACCCTTCTTCAAGGGCTTCCCTGGTAGCTCAGATGGTTAAGAGTCCGCCTGCAATGCAGGAAGGCTGGGTTTGATGCCTGGGTCAGGGAGATCCCCTGGAGAAGGAAATGGCAACCCACTCCAGTACTCTTGCCTGGAGAATTCCATGGACAGAGGAGCCTGGTGGGCTACCGTCCATGGAATCGCAGAGTTGGACACTACTGAGCGACTGACACTTTTTTCCACTTTCCATGCTTGCTTCTCTGCTCTTCCCCTGCACTGGAGGTGATTTGGATCAGAGGAGTGGCAGAAGGCAGAGGAAGCACACTGGTGGTGTACCACTCTCCTCCTGCACTGGAAGCGCCGCTCACCTGATCTCTGGATTTCTCAAACCAAAGGCAAGAGCCACACCTCCCTGACCCAGCATCACCGACCAGGGTGGTGGGAAGCAGATCTTCCTACTCCTCTGGTCTAAGGAAGGAAAATGTATGCTCATGGGGAAATAACAGTTCATCCGACGATCTTGCTCCTGAGGGGAATCACTTTTTTTTTCTATTTCTTCTTCAATCAACCATCCTTCTCTTCTCCACTTGTCATCACCGGCTACAAATCAACTTCACAGAACTTGACTCACCCTGGACTGGTTAGGATACCCAAGTTCAAAAACAATCATATCCCTCTTTTTCTTTTTGAGGATGAAGAAATATCCTCTTACTTTGTTGATGGCTTATTTATGTTTTCTTGCCATGTTGTTCTTGAGAGCATATTGGGCAGGATTGATATTAGAACATTCATCTAAAAAATACCCTTACTGAGAATTTCATCAATTCCCAGAACAGTTCTCTCTTTATGAAAATTGGTGATATTTGGGAACATGTTAAAGAACATGTTCTTTTGGACTTCCCTGGTGGTTCAGACGGTAAAGCATCTGTCTACAATGCGGGAGACCTGGGTTTGATCCCTGGGTTAGGAAGATCCCATGGAGAAGGAAATGGCAATCCACTCCAGCACTCTTGCCTGGAAAATCCCATGGATGGAGGAGCCTGATAGGCTACAGTCCATGGGGTTGAAAGAGTCGGACACGACTGAGTGACTTCACTTCACTTTCTTTTGGAAAGAGTCTCCCATTCTAAGAACTGAAGACTCTAATGTTCTCTGAGCTGTATTTTATATAGCACCAAGTACTGCTTGGATCCAAGATTCCTGTGCGTGTGCACACACATACATACACACATCACTGGGAAATAATTATTGTTTCAGGGCAAGTGTGAACTCATAGCTATGTAGTGAGTACCATAACCCCTGGCTTGGTGGCTATTGTTCATTGCAGTGGGGGCCTGACCATCTGCAGTTGTGAACTCTGACTTCCTGTTGGAGGAGGTAATTGGAAGGAAGCGACTGTTGTTGACCTGAGAACTGGACCTGGGTGCACAAAGACTGCTCATTCCCCACCCCTGACCTTGGAATGTAGGCTCTGTCCGCTGTCCCCATCAGTTAAATTCAGTTGCTCAGTCGTGTCCAACTCTTTGCAACCCCATGAACTGCAGCAAGCCAGGCCTCCCTGTCCATCACTAACTCCCAGAGTTTACTAAATAAACTTAAGTTTATTGAGTCAGTGATGCCATCCAACCATCTCATACTCTGTCGTCCCCTTCTCCTCCTGCCCTCAATCTTTTCCAGCATCAGGGTCTTTTCCAATGAGTCAGTTCTTCACATCAGGTGGCCAAAGTATTGGAGTTTCAGCTTCAACATCAGTCCTTCCAATGAACACCCAGGACTGATCTCCTTTAGAATGGACTGGTTGGATCTCCTTGCAGTCCAAGGGACTCTCAAGAGTCTTCTCCAACATCATAGTTCCAAAGAATCAGTTCTTCAGCCCTCAGCTTTCTTTATAGTCCAACTCTCCCATCCATACATGACTACTGGAAAAACCATAGCCTTGACTAGATGGACCTTTGCTGGCAAAGTAACGTCTCTGCTTTTTAATATGCTGTCTAGGTTGGTCATAACTTTCCTTCCAAGGAGCAAGTGTCTTTTAATTTCATGGCAGCAGTCACCATCTGCAGTGATTTCAGAGCCCCCCAAATAAAGTCAGCCACTGTTTCCACTGTTTCCCTATATTGAGCTTTAAGCCAACTTTTTCACACCCCTCTTTCATATTCATCAAGAGGCTCTTTAGTTCTTCTTCACTTTCTGCCATAAGGGTGGTGTCATCTGCATATCTCAGGTTATTGATATTTCTCCCAGCAATCATGATTCCAGGTTGTGCTTCATCCAGCCCAGATTTTCTCATGATGTACTCTGCATAGAAGTTAAATAAGCAGGCTGACAATATACAGCCTTGATGTACTCCTTTTCCTATTTGGAACCAGTCTGTTGTTCCATGTCCAGTTCTAACTGTTGCTTCCTGACCTACATACAGGTTTCTCAAGAGGCAGGTCAGGTGGTCTGGTATTCCTATCTCTTTCAGAATTTTCCACAGTTGATTGTGATCCACACAGTCAAAGGCTGTGGCATAGTCAATAAAGTAGAAATAGATGTTTTTCTGGAACTCTCTTGCTTTTTCAATGATCCAGTGGATGCTGGCAATTTGATCTCTGGTTCCTCTGACTTTTCTAAAACCAGCTTGAACATCTGGAAGTTTGTGGTTCACTGTTGAAGCCTGGCTTGGAGAATTTTGAGCATTACTTTACTAGCGTGTGAAATGCGTGCAATTGTATGGTAGTTTGAGCATTCTTTGGCATTACTTTTCTTTGGGATTGGAATGAAAACTGACCTTTTCCAGTCCTGTGGCCACTGCTGAGTTTTCCAAATTTGCTGGCATATTGAGTGCAGCATTTTCACAGCATTATCTTTTAGGATTTGAAATAGCTCAACTGGAATTCCATCACCTCCACTAGCTTTGTTTGTAGTAATGCTTCAAAGTGGGCCTTAGGCCCACTTGACTTCATATTCCAGTCAAGTGATTATCTGGGTCATGAAGATCTTTTTTGTACAGTTCTTCTTTTGTGTATTCTTTCCACCTCTTCTTAATATCTTCTGCTTCTGTTAGGTCCATACCATTTCTGTCCTTTATTGAGCCCACCTTTGCATGAAATGTTCCCTTAGTAGCTCTAATTTTCTTGAAGAGATCTCTAGTCTTTCCCATTCTATTATTTTCTTCTATTTCTTTGCACTGATCACTGAGGAAGGCTTTCTTATCTCTCCTTGCTATTCTTTGGAACTCTGCATTCAAATGGGTATATCTTTTCTTTTCTCCTTTGCTTTTTGCTTCCCTTCTTTTCTCAGCTATTTGTAAGACAAATAGCTCCTCCTCAGACAGCCTTTTTTGCTTTCATTTTTCTTGAGGATGGTCTTGATCCCTGTCTCCTGTATAATGTCACAAACCTCCATCCATAGTTCATCAGGCACTCTGTCTATCAGATCTAGTCCCTTAAATCTATTTCTCACTTCCACTGTATAATCATAAGGGATTTGATTTAGGTCATACCTGAATGGTCTAGTGGTTTTCCCTACTTTCTTCAATTTCAGTCTGAATTTGGCAATAAGGAGTTCATGATCTGAGCCACAGTCAGCTCCTAGTCTTGTTTTTGCTGACTGTATAGAGCTTCTCCATCTTTGGCTGCAAAGAATATAATCAATCTGATTTCGGTGTTGACCATCTGGTGATGTCCAAGTGTAGAGTCTTCTCTTGTGTTGTTGGAAGAGGGTGTTTGCTATGACCAGTGCATTCTCTTGGCAAAACTCTGTTAGCCTTTGCCCTGCTTTATTCTGTACTCCAAGGCCAAATTTGCCTCTTACTCCAGGTGTTTCTTGACTTCCTGCTTTTACATTCCAGTCTCCTATAACGAAATAGACATCTTTTTTGGGTGTTAGTTCTAAAAGGTCTTGTAGGTCTTCATAGAACCGTTCAAATTCAGCTTCTTCAGCATTACTGGTCGGGGCAAAGACTTGGATTACCATGATATTGAATGGTTTGCCTTGGAAATGAACAGAGATCATTCTGTTGATTTTGAGATTGCATCCAAGTACTGCATTTTGGACTCTTTTGTTGACTGTGATGGCTACTCCATTTCTTCTAAGGGATTCCTGCCAACAGTAGTAGATGTAACTGTCCCCATAGCTGGAGCCAATTTCAAAGGCACAAACTTGAAAGAACAATGTCTTTTGAGACCATCCAGAGGGTGTATATACCTGAAAGCCATTAAGCTCTCTAAATATTCAAGATCATGGTAGGCAGTGGCAGAGATCTACCCACCTCGAGGCTGCCCAAGACACACCTACTGTGTAAGTTCTCTGCTTTTTAAGCCTTCCACCTACCAGTCTAGAGCGGTCTACCTCTTCCTTTGGTCTCTCCTTGCCCTCCAAGTATGAGGGCTAGTTTCTTGTTTCACTGGGAAGCTTCTGAGGCTGTGAACCAGCACGTCTATGCCTTCTGAAGAGCACAAAGTAGAAATAGAATGCAAAATAGAATGCTCAACCCCTGCAGTCCACCTCCTGCACTGAGCGTTCCCATGCTGCCAGGGCCCAGCTTCTCCAGGATTCTTCCCTCCCTCAGAACGTGTTGGATGTTACCTTGTGCTGAGTTTCACAGGTAACACATTGTTCCATCAGTACACAAATTTTCCTGAGTGTTGTTCTACGAAGTGCTGGGGACAGAACCACTGAAGTAGCACAGAAGGACCAAATGTCAGAACTCACACAAGGGCAGGAATAATTTGTGTTCCCTTCAGCCAGAGAGGAAAAGCCTTGGAATTCATGGGACAATGGGTAGAGTACATAGCTGAGTTTTGGCTCACCAGGAGGGGGGTGGGTTAGAAATTTGCCTGAGACTAAAGGCGGTTCTGGTCTCCCTTAGGAAAGCTTGACGACAAGCCTCAAAATGATTAAATTATTGGAAAGTAATTTAACTGCAACCCAGAACAAAGCTCTAGAATATTTATAGAAATTCAAAAGTATTCAGCACTCCGTAAGACAAAATTCACTCAATCCATTATCTAATAAATAAACTATCAAGCTACAAGAAAACAGAGAAGTACAACCCATAATGAGTAAAAAAGTCAATCAGTGGAAGCCAATCTGAAAATGACACAGATGATTCATTTCAATTAGTAGACAAGGATCTTAAAATAATTTAACTGTAAGAGGAGAGTGAAAAAGCTGGCTTAAATCTCAACATTCAGAAAACAAAGATCATGGCATCCAGTTCCATCACTTCGTGGCAAATAGATGGGTAAACAGTGGAAACAGTGACAGATTTTATTTTCCTGGGCTCCAAAATCACTGTGGACAGTGACTGCAATCATGAAATTAAAAATGCTCGCTCCTTGGAAGAAAAGCAATGACAAATGTAGTGTATTAAAAAGCAGAGATATTACTTTGCATTACAAAGGTCCATCTAGTCAAAGCTATGGTTTTCCAGCAGTCATGTATGGATTTGAGAGCTGGACAATAAAAAAGGCTGTGCACTGAGAAATTGATGCCTTTGAATTGTCTCACTGGAGAAGACTCTTGAGAGTCCCTTAGACTGTGAGGAGCTCAAATCAGTCCATCCTAAAGGAGATCAGTGCTAAATATTCATTGGAAGGATTGATGCTGAAGCTGGAATTCCACTACTTTGGCCACCTGCTGCAAAGAGCCGACTCACTGGGAAAGATTGAAGACGGGAGGAGAAGGGGACAGCAGAGGATGAGATGGTTGGATGGCATCACTGACTCAATTGACATGAGTTTGAGTAAATTCGAGGAGTTGGTGAAGGACAGGGAGGCCTGGTGTGCTGCGGTCCATGGGGTGGCCAAGAGTCAGACACAACTGAGCAAATGAACAAAACAATAGCAATTCCTTGCATTTAAGAACATAGAGTAATACTTGAGTATTAAGTGGAGAAATATTAAGTAAGTAAATATTAACTAGAGAAGTAAAAGATATATAAAATATCCATATTGAACTTCTAAAGACTTTTAGATACAAAGCTTCCTGGACAGAACTAGCAGCAGAGAAGACACTGCAGAAGGAAAGGTTAATGAACTTGATATAGCAAAGCGAAAAAACCATCCCTGAAGTAAGAGAAGGACAACGGAATTTAACTCTTAGGGCAGGAGGATTTGGAAACTGATGGAAACAGAATTGTCAGGTTGCTTCTGGTTTCTGGCTCAGGTGAGTGAGTTGACTAGTAGGAAATATAACCATTGAGAGGTTTTCTGGGGTTAGTAGAGGATGGATAGTTTAATTTTGATACAAACATTGAGAGGATTTGACCTGAATGGGTCATTCTTTCTTTTTTACTCCTCCTGCTGCTGCTGCTAAGTCGCTTCAGTCGTGTCTGACTCTGTGCAACCCCATAGACGGCAGCCCATGAGGCTCCCCGGTCCCTGGGATTCTCCAGGCAAGAACACTGGAGTGGGTTGCCATTTCCTTCTCCAATGCATGAAAGTGAAAAGTGAAGGTGAAGTCGATCAGTCGTGTCCGACTCTTAGAGACCCCATGGACTGGAGCCCACTAGGCTCCTCCATCCATGGGATTTTCCAGGCAAGAGTACTGGAGTGGGGTGCCATTGCCTTCTCCTTTTTACTCCTAGTTTTGCAATTTTGAAAACTATTGACTGGAAATCATCTTTAAAATGTGCCTAATTTGCTTTAACAAAGTATGCAGTGTGGTGGTAGGAGCCCTGGATGGGAAGGAAAGAGAGCTTCTGGTCTTGACTTGGTCCCTGACTAGCTGTATGATCGTAGGGAAGTCTCAGGGCATACTGGTTCCCTCATCCTTTCCTGCAGGCCGCTGCATCGGAACTACCTAGCTACTTGTTAAAAATGAAAACACCAACTCATCCCAGAACTACAGAATCAAAATTTCCCAGGGCAGAGCCCAAGTACCTCAATGTAAATTTTTAAAAATTTTGACATAATGGGAAAGTTACAGAAAAGGTGCAAGAATCATACAAGGAATTCCTGAACAATTTCACCTAGAGGACCTAAATGGTAACAAATTACTATATTTGTTCGCTCTCTCTTTCTCTACACACACACACACACACACACACACACACACACACACACACACACCATGCACAGATACACAGAGGTTTATTATTATATACGTGTAGGTTTTTTTCTGAATAATGTAAGAGAAAGTTATAGACATGAGATATGGTTCCCTTTTATTCTAATGTCTTTGTTTCCTAAAATCCAGGAATTATAATATAGAGTATAATTATATCAAACAACGGAAATCAGCACCAATACAATAACACTATTTAATTTGAAAACTTTAAATTGCCAGTGGATCAACAGTGTTCTTTACAGAAAAAGGAAACCCAAGGCCTTGCATTGCATCGCCTTGTCCCATTAGTCTCTCTTCATCTGGAGCAGGGCCCGAGGCTTTGTTTGTTTCTCATAACATTGGCACTTTTGAAGAGTACAGGTCACTGATTGTGCAACTCGTACCTCACTCTGGGTGTGTCAACTGACTCCTCGTGATCAGGTTGGGGTTGTGTGCTTGGGGCCATCTGTCATAGCAAGGGAGTGATGATGTGTCTTTGTGCATTGAGTCCAGAGGCCCTGGCAGTCGATCAGTTCTGTTTCTGGAAATGGTAATTTGGTGATTGGTTAAGGTGGTCCCTGCCAGGTTTCTCCACTGAAAAGTGACTTTATATCTTGTAATTAATCAGGATTTTGTGGGGAGAAAGTGTGAAAGTGTTAGTCGCTCAGTCGCGTCTGATTCTTTGCGACCCCTTGAACTCCAGGCAAGAACACTGGAGTGGGTGGGTAGCCATGCCCTTCTCCAGGGGATCTTCCCGACCCAGGGATTGAACCAGGGTCTCTGGCATTACAGACAGATTCTTTACCATCTGAGCCACCAGGCCTGTGGAGAGAGACTTTGAGAAAATATTGGTTCCTATAACCTCAATGCTTTCACCCGCTGGCTTTGGCATTCACTGATGGAAGAATGTTACTGCTGTTTATTTGCTCAATCGTGTCTGACTCTGCGACTCCATGGACTGTAGCCCACCAGGCTCCTCTGTCTATGGGATTTCTCAGGCAAGAATACTGGAGTGGGTTGCCATTTCCTTCTCCAGGGGCTCTTTCTGACCCAGGGATCAAACTCACGTCTCCTGCTTGGCAGGTGGATTCTTTACCACTGACCCACCTGGGAAGCTCTTTCATTGACAGCGGGCCAGTGCTTGGGAGCCTCTGCACTCACTGCATGGTGACCTCTGCAGGCCGGGCCCAGCATGTGGCCTGGTGTCTGCTTCATAGCAGGTGGTTCCCGAGTGGTAAAAAGGAAGCCAGAGGCAGCTGTGTCTTCCCTCCTGGCTGTGAGTCATCATCAATACCATGAAGGAGATCACTAGCTGTAACTGTGATGTTTTATGATCAATTTTCACTTATCCCATGAGATGTTAATTCCATTTTAAAAATTCTTACTTTTATCTTTTATTTAAAGACTTTTTGGAGGTGGACCATTTTTCAAGTCTTTATTGAATTTGTTTCGTGTTTTGCTTTTTGGCCAAAGGGGCATATGTGTTCTCAGCTCCCCAGCCAGGGATTTGAACCCACACTTCCTGCATTGAAAGGCAAAGTCTTAACCACTAGACCATCAGGGAAGTCCCAGTAATTCCATTATACAATGCTTTCTTCAACATGGGAGGCTGCGGTTGTGTGTGTCGTGGAAAAACAAGAAACTAAGACGTTCTACAGCTCAATATACGCTGCTGCTGCAGCTAAGTCGCTTCAGTCGTGTCCAATGCTGTGTGATCCTATAGACAGCAGCCCACCAGGCTCCACTGTCCATGGGATTCTCCAGGCAAGAACTGGAGTGGGCTGTCACTCCCTTCTCAGGGGATTTTCCCGACCCAGGGACTAACCTGGGTCTCCTGCATGGCAGGCAGATTGGTTACTGACTGAGCCACTCACATAGAATAGTTTAAAACAGTCTAAAATTTTCCTGAGTTCTACCTATTCATCTCTCTTCCCATCTCATTTAATTGTCAAAACAATACTATGAGGTGGAATTTCACAGGCCCTGTTACAGCTGAGAACCCTGACCCCTCATTTCCTTCTCTACGAAGCTGTGATGTTTGTGTTTACCTCAAGTGTTGCTGTGAATCTTCACGGGGTTGACAGGAAAAGGCTTGGGAACCATCACTGTGGTGGGTGTACATGGCATTTGGTGCAAACTCTGAGTTATCCAGACTTCTCTGCCTATGTGGCCAGGATAAGACTGTCCCTTCTTGGGACCTTGATGGATTTCCCTCGTAGCCCAAAGTTTCGGATGAAGCAGAAGATTTAGGATTAGTTTGTTTAATAATGACTAGGCTGAGCAGAAAGAGGGCTCCTGGGGAAAGGGTGGCCCCAGCAATTCATTGTTTCCTCTGGAGCCCCTAGAATTCTGAGCAGCTGACACAGAATGGGAGTCAAGGTGAAGAGCATTCTGACTTTGACCGGCAGTGACTGAGGGGGCGGTGGTCGGGAGGGTAAGTGGGGAGACAAGGGCCTAGGCTGGGCCAAGTAGGGGGAACCCTGAGACCTCAAGGCCCCTTTGCCGGGTGCCACGAGAGTGTGTCACACAACCGCCTTCCCCAGTTTGGCCTTCTGTGTCCCCATTGTGTCTGCAGGCTTCTGGGATGGCCCCTGACGTCTGTCTAGGTTGCCTTTCTCTTGGAGAGGAGGTGCCCCGAGCCCTCAGAGGGTTCCTAATCCAACCTGAGAGAAGCCTCATCACCCTGGCATCATGGCTCCCCCTCCTTGTCCATCACCTGCCCACCACACTCAGATCTGCCCTCCTCTTCTTCCTGGAAGCCCTCCAGGGAGGCCTCACTGTGTGCGAGGAGGTGAGTGCAAGAGTCGAGAGGGGCTGGGAGTTCTGTGAAGCTCTGTCTGCCCACATCCACAGACTTCACACTCCTTTCCATCCTGCTGCTCCCGCTCTGGGAGGCCTGCTCTGTGGCATTTGGGGATGGGGTCATGGTCAACGAGGGCGCTGTGGGCACTGGGCTCAGCCGCCTGGCCAGATGCAGGAGGGCGGAGCAGGAGCTCAGGCTGGCTCAGTTATTCCAGGAGAGTCTGCCTTCCTGGAGGAAAAAGCACCACTCAGAGGCACCTGGCAGCCTCTGAAAGTCCTCACCATGCCCTGAGCTGCCTGGCAACACAGGCTCTGCACCTTCTGTTCCAGCCTGTGGTCAGGAAGGACCCCAAGGAGGGGGTTCTGGCCTGTGAGGGCAGTTTCAGAAAGGCACACTCAGGACCTGCCCGCATGGCACTTTCCAAAGTGAAGGCTGAGCACGGGGGGGTGGGGGAAGGTGGGGAGGTTGGGGAGGCTGAGGGGAGGGGCAGCCCACCAAGGACTCTGCACCTCACCACATTGCGTCTCCTGCGCCACTCAGGAGGTGGGGCAGGTGGGCTTCATCACTGGCGGGGGGGCGTTGGGTGGAGGTGGAGGGAAGCGTTTGCTTTACTTGCTGGCTTGGCATCTCCTTTCCAGACGTCTTAACTGACTGGTGGCGATGGAGCTCATGGAGCCTGCTTCTTGGAGCGGTGGGAGATTTAATCAGCTTGGTAACCTCTTCCCCAAGGAAGAATTGGGGCCGGAGATTCTCCAGCAGGAAGGTGAACCCCAGCTCTCCCAGACGTGTCTCTGTCCCCACATCTCAGACGGGCATGCAGCGTCAGTGTCCCGGACCCCAGAGCCGGGCCCTCTGCAGTGTCCTGTGAATTAACGGGGGCACGACAGCGGACCATTGGCCTCATGGGCGATGGAGGGGTCCCTTTGGAGTCTTTGCTGCTTTAACCCAGGTGTCACTGTTCGAAGCGACCAGGAATGCCCTCAGCAAAGGTTCATCCCAAGGAAGGAGTGAATGAAGGTGAACCTGCGTGGTTTAGTGACAACATCCTGACAACCATCTCCGCCCCTCTCCCCACAACCCGGCCCGGGCCCCGCGGGTAGGCTGTACCATCCACACTCGTGTGTGTGTTTCTCAAGTGCCCTGTGGTCCAGCCCATTCCACAGTAGGCACTAGAGGCCTCGGCCAGACCGTTCAGGCCAGGTAGCCTGATGCCCGGAGGACTCAGGGCGGCAACTGTGTATCAGGCTGGCATCATCTGCCCCTTTTGCTGGGGAGAGGAGTGCAGACATCTCCGACTGTCCGGGATGATAGGATGTACCTCCTGAGTACACAGGGAGCAAGACGCGCACAGACCTTCCTTCCAACGCCCAGGGCGCCTGGAAACGCCCAGCACACGGAGTGGCCGTGCGCGTGCGCAGCTCCCATACCTGGTGGTCTCCTGCCCGCCCCCTGGACCCGCTCTAACCTGAGCTGTGCGGCAGCTGCTGTGAGCAGGTGGGGCACCCCGTTCTGCACCGTTGGAGGGATGCGCTATAGACAGTATCCCGCGTAACCTGAGTGGAAGAGCATCCGGAAAGTCGGCTTGGAAACCTTTCTCACGGCGCTTTCACGGTGTCTGGAACCCGGCCAGGGCAGGTGCCTTGACTCCATCTTTCTTTTAAAGGAATGGGGGTTCCTGGCTATTAGGTTTCATAAATGGTTGCTATTCCACGCATTTATGTCTTGTCTCCTCTAAGAAGAGTTTGAACTCTCCCACTCCTGTAGGTTAAGAAGTACCATCTCACACCTCTTCTCTATCCCTTTATGGGTCTAAAAGAAAGTGAATCACTCAGTCGTGTCCGACTCTTTGAGACCCTATCGACTGTAGCCTACCAGGCTCCTCTGTCCATGGGGTTTTCCAGGCAAGAGTACTGGAGTGGGTTGCCATTTCCTTCTCCAGGGGATCTTCCCAGCCCAGGGATCACACCTGGGTCTCCTGCAATTGTAGGCACATGCTTTACCATCTGAGCCACTAGGGAAGTCACTTTGTAGATGTTCACTACATTTTCACTCATTATTTTAAAAGCTGCCTAGTGCGAGGTGGGCATAGAGGGTTAACCAACGTTATCTGAGCTGATACTTCTCATGTGGATGTATGATACACTGTCAAATGCTCATATCTGAAGCATGATTTCTGAGAGCACATGCATTGTAGGTCAGCAGGAACAATACCTTATTTGTGGTCTACCCCATTGACAGGTTTTGCTGAATAATTGTAACCCACGAGTGTGAGTACATAAAACATGAAATCTCAAAGGTCCAGTGAGGCAATATTTAGCAGGTGGATGGGTTTTAACACAACTAGAAGAAAGACTGGAGGCAAATACAGAGGAAAAGTGAGAAATGGAGAATGATCATGTAGAGAGCCCTCAGCATGGAGGATATGGTTGTTCCTACCTAAACCCAGGAATGTCTGTAAGGCCCTAGCCAGAGGACTTAGCAAGCTTATGGCATTTTGCTGAGTGTGTTTGACTTGGAGAAGGTTCCGCCTCCACCAGTTCTTGAAATTAATGAATTTGTTCAGTAGAAAGACCTGGAGCAAAAGAATGTTTATGAAGTCTCTGTAGTTGAGGCTGAGAGACGTTTGTGCTTAATTTTGTTTGTGCTTAATTTGTGTGTAATGTTTGTGCATTAAAGACTGGAACATGAGAATTTGTAGGTAAGGAACTGCTCTCTCTGCAGTTAATATGGCTGTTCTGAAGCTTCCAGGGTCTGAGGAAACTGACGTGGCTGCAGGATGGAGCAGAGCCAGAATGTGGAGCTCGGTAGATGGTCTCAACACTGAGCAAGTCCAGGCCAGAGGAGTCAGTGTGCGAGTCCCAGCATGGACACATGTGTGTGCTTTGTGCAATTTGTGTCTGCCTCTTTGCTTCATTCTTTCTTTTATAACTTGGCATGGATCCACCAAACATCAATAGAGGTTACTTCAGACCTTGTCTGCTGTGAGCTATCAGTAAATCTGGTTTCTTCTTTACAAACTAACCTTGTTCATCCTCAACTTTTTTTTTTTTTTTTTGGTTGGGAGCACCTGCAGAAGGTCTCTGCCTGGAGATGGTGTGCTAACTTATCTCTAGCGAGACCAGCAAGGCGCCCAGGTTTGATCATGGCAACAAGGCAAGGCTTTAGGGAGGATCATTGACAGCAATGAGGTAAAAGAAGCTCCTAACACAAGTGACTGCTTTGCACCTTGCCTGTAGGATGTGATGTTTGTGGTGACTTATTTAACAAGGGGCTAGAGAATGGAGATTTGTGTTTTAGCTCATGAATGGAGGGTGAAGGCCTGGAATTTTGTTGTTGTTTTTACTTTCTATTTTGGAATGATTTTTGACTTATAGAAAAAATTTCCAACTATCTTTCACCCAGATCACCCAAATGTGAACACTTTTTCACGTTTCTTATTGTTCTCCATCTCCCCACCTCCTCTGTCTGTCACCTCTATCTTTACCTGTATCTCCAGCTACATCATATTCTGTCTCTTTCTAGCTATACACATATACATTTCCACGGCAAACAGCTGGTTTTAATTAGGTTGTTTATTGGCTGGGGAAGAATGTTAGGTGGCATGGGTGACACTGGGGGGAACAGCTGATGAAAATCGTGGAGTATGAATGCCCCCCAAAATCTGCTTTGCTTCGTTATTTACAAGTATGTGTCTTTTTGAGAGGAGTTATCTGACTTATTGATTGCCATGGATTTTGAGATTTCTCAGTTAAAGCATGTTTGTTTTCATTGGAAAGGAAATACTGTGGTCAATTGCAGGGCTGAGCGCTGTTGGTTCTTTTGGAGATATGTAAAAAGGGAGGAATGTAGGGATTTTGTTTGGGGTTTTTCTTTACTAAGCTCAATCTTGTGGGTTATACATCCTTTGAGGCTTTTCTGAGAGTGGAGGGAAGCTGAGCACATGTGGAATGGCAGGGTTTACAGTGCAGGGTCACCTCCTTTACATCAGTCCTGGTTAGAGAATCATAAAAATAAAAACAAAGCTGAGACACAATGGCTTTCTGAATATATTTCTGTATTGAGTGTGAAAATTAATTACTTTTAGCCTGGCACTTTAAGTCTCAACAAATAGGACTCGGGTAACATGATTATTATGATTTTAAACATGAAAGCCATCTTTCTAAGTGGTATTTACTCTTCTGTGTGCTTTGGAGGCTCTCCCAGTCAATGTCAGCATGATGAATCACTTATTTAACTTTGCTTCTTGAAGTCTCTTTTAGTTTAATGCAACTGGACCTTTCTTTCTTTTTTTTAAAATGAAGAGTCATTCTGAATTCCTACGGGAACAAAACCACTTTTGATTTTTTAGGATGGGAATCATAAAAAGTGAGAATGGATTCAAAAGCCATTTATAGGATGAATTGCTTTTATAAAGATACAGGGGCAGGAGAGAAGGGAGCCAAGGGAAAGTGGGAATGATATCACTGATGAGGGACTAAGTGGACAGAAGAGGATGAGGCGCAGGAAGGGGACACAAGTTGACTGGAGAAGCTGGATGCTTTTTCTTTGCTAGCTTTTTGCCCAGTATTGAATAAATTCTTGATTTAGTGCTCGAGGTTGTCACAGTCTCACAATACCATGGACCAGTGCTGCACGATTCCTTGATACTGCATAGAAATGATGTGAAGATTATAATGTTGCTTGAAAGTGTCACAAGATATTCTTCGTTTTTTAGTGATAGTGATGGAGTAGTTTAGGTCACTCATCTCACTGAAAATAACCACCAAATAATTGTTCTCCAGTCACTAAATCGTGTCTGACTCTTTCCGACCTCATGAACTGCAGCACACGAGGCTCCTCTGTCCTTCACTCTCTCCCAGAGTTTGCTCAAATTCATGCCCATTGAGTCAGTTCTCCTCCTGCCCTCAATCTTTCCCAGCATCAGGGTCTTTTCCAAAGATTCAGCTCTCCGCATCATGTGGCCAAAGTGTTGGAGCTTCAGCTTCAGCATCAGTCCTTCCAATGAAGATTTAGGGTTGACTTCCATGAGGATTGACTGCAGTCAATCCTTGAGGATTCTCCTTGCAGTCCAAGGGACTCTCAAGTCTTTTCCAGCACAACAATTTGAAAGCATCAATTCTTTAGTGTTCAGCCTTCTTTATGGTCTAACTTTCACATCCATACATGACTACTGGAAAAACCATAGCTTTGACTATACAGACTTTGGCAGCAAACATTAAAAAAAAGTTCTTTAATAGCATCAAGGAGCTATAAAGGTAGTGAGGAATCACTGGCTCCAGATTCAGAGGAAGATGAAAATTCATAGAAGTGAGGTTGGCATTTGGGACTACTTTGACCGAAGGGCAACTGGGAAACTGAAATACATGTCTAGGAGAGTGAGAAATATGCTTCTAGTCCTGTAAGATCGGGGAGCATGAAATTTGAGCCCAGGGCTCCCCAGGATAAAACTTCCTATGCCTTGGTCTCAGTTTCAGTGGAGTTGCTTCTCCTAGAAATAAGGGAGAAATGGAAGTGAAACAGTTCCTCCATGAAATGTTGCCCATTTATAGCTCATCTGGGTGACCAAGAAAATTTTGTTGCCTGAAGTTGGACTGAATGATAATTGATTGGTTTGATTGTGCCCCAGGACTAGGCAAAAGCAAATGAAAACTGTATCTAAAGAAAAATAGCATCATCTGAGCCTTCAAAATATTTCTATAAATTAGCGCATAGTTAAAATCAACTATAACAAAACAAAAAGCTAGGCACATGGTACACATTCACCTATGAAGGAACCAGTGAAAATAAGAAATAACACACACACACTCATAAGAATATCAAGCATGGGCACTAATAGCAAGAGTCTACCTAGCGACTATATTTACTACTTTCAAGAAGAGAAAGGGAAGCTTGAAAAATTTGGTGAAAGTGTTAGTCCTTCAGTCATGTCTGACTCTTTGTGACCTCATGGACTATAGCCCACTAGGCTCCTCTGTCCATGGAATTCTCTAGGCAAGAAAACTGGAGTGGGTTGCCATTTCCTTCTCCAGTGGACCTTCCCCACCCAGGGGAAAATTTGGTAGATTATTGAAAACCATAAAAAGTGGCAAAGCAGACTTACATAAGAGCAAAGTAAATGCTAGAACTTGAAAATCTGACTGAATTAAAAATTCAATGTATAGGTTCAATGACAAATTAGATACAGTTGAAGAGAAAGCTATAGTGAACTATAACCTTGGTTATAGAAAAATATACAAAAGTAAGCATGTAAAGGCAATAAGGTCATGAGAAAACATAAAACCCATAGAGGATATAATTAAAAGGTCCAGCATATATCCAAAGGGCTACTCAGAAGGAGCAGAGTCTAAAAGTCTTAAGCATAAAACAAAAATGAGTGACAATGTCCTAGGAAAATTCCCAAAATTTCTTAGTCAAGATAAACATAAAGGATATATTATAGTGAAATTGTAGGCAATCAAATACCTAAAGCTGCCAGAGAGAAAAAGAGATTACTTTTAAAAGGTACAATAGTTAGACTGATAATAGAGTTATTGAAAGTAACAGTGGAAGTCAGAAGATAGTGGAGTATCTTTAATGTACTGATTAAAAAAAAAGAGTCACCAATATAGGCTGTTAATAAAAATGTCTTTAAAATATAAAGGTGAAATAAAGACATTTTCAGACAAAATCAGAGAGAGTTGTTACCACTAGACCTTCAGTAAAGGAAACATTAAGGAGAGTTGTTTAGGCAGACAGAAAGTAATCCTAGATGGAAGGTTAGAATACAGAATAAATCAAGAGCAAAAGGAAAGTATAAATATATGAGTAAATCCAAATTATATTGATTTATAAAACAATAATAAGTCATATTTGTGGGTACATATACGTGTAAGTTATTATTTATCTATTTATGTATCATCTAAGCAGAAATATCATTTTGCCACCAAAAGTCAGTATAGTCAAAGCTATGATTTTTCCAGTTCAGTTCAGTTCAGCTGCTCAGTTGTGTCCGACTCCTTGCAACCCCATGAATCACAGCACGCCAGGCCTCCCTGTCCATCACCAACTCCTGGAGTTCACTCAAACCCATGTCCCTCAAGTCGGTGATGCCATCCAGCCATCTCATCCTCTGTCGTCCCCTTCTCCTCCTGCCCCCAAACCCTCCCAGCATCAGGGTCTTTTCCAATGAGTCAACTCTTCGCATGAGGTGGCCAAAGTATTGGAGTTTCAGCTTCAGCATCAGTCCTTCCAATGTGGAGATATGAGAGTTGGATCATAAAGAAGGCTGAGCATTGAATAATTGATGCTTTCAAACTGTGGTGCTGGAGAAGACTCTTGAGAGTCTCTTGGACTGCAAGAAGATCAAATCAGTCAATCCTACAGGGAATCAGTCCTGAATATTCACTGGAAGGACTGATGCTGAAGCTGAAACTCCAATACTTTGGCTACCTGATGGGAAGAACTGACTCATTGGAAAAGACCTTGATGCTGAGAAAGATTGAAGGCAGGAGGAAAAGGGGACAACAGAGGATGAGATGGGTGGATGGCATCACTGACTTGATGGACATGAGTTTGAGCAAACTCTGGGAAATATTGAAGGACAGGGAACACTGGTGTACTACAGTCCATGGAATTGCAGAGAGTTAGACATGACTTAGCAACTGAACAATAACAGTGTATCATCTATCTATTTAAAGACAAGACAAAAAAATCTTTAAGTTGGGAGGGACATTAGAGAACTTTTAAGTGTTCTAAGGTCCTTTTATTGTCCAAGAGGCAGTAAAAGTACCAAGTACGTTTAAAGTTTGATAAGTCAAGAAGTCATGTTATAATTTCCAAGGTAACCATAAATGTAAAATAGAAAGTGTAAAATTTTCAAATAAATAAAGTGATAAAATGAAGCTATAAAAATGAAATAATTAAAAATGGTCAATCCAAAAAAAGGCAAGAAAAGAGAAAAAAACATGGAGTGAATGAAGCAAATAGAAAACATACTGAAAGATGGTAGGTTTAAAGTCAAATATATTAGCAAGTATATTAAATATAAATAGACAAAATACTTCAGTTAAAAGACAAAGACATTCTGACACGTTATAAATCAAAGCCAAATTTTATGGTCTTTTAAAGGCACAAGTTAAAATGTAAAGATAAAAAGAATTTGAAAATAAAAGAGTGGAATAAATTACACTGTGCCAATAGTACCAAAGGAATGCTGATAAATCTATATGGACATCAGACAAACTTGATCTTAAAGCAAAAAAAATTTGGAGATTGAGTCATTTTTTATTGACTAGGGATTCAATCCATTGGAAAGATAAAATAATTTAAAATTTATATGCATCTAATTTTATGTCCTTGAAATATTTGAAGCAAAAAGAGACAGAAAGACTTGTAAGGGGATATGGATAAATCTATAGGCATGCTGGAATTTTATAACAAATCTTCCTCAGAAAGAGGACAAGCAGGCAAAAAAAAAAATAATCTGTTAAAAAAAAAAGATTTCAAATGCATGAGTAAAAAACTGAGATGCTGAAACCTCAGCATGGGCCACAGAGCAAGTCTCAACAATTTCAAAGGATTTTAAAACAACAAGGTATATACTATGATCACAATTAAAAAACAAAAAGATAACTGGAAAATCAGCATATATTAAAAAAATCAGCATATATATTAAGACAAGTATTTAACTCAGTAGCCCCCACAAAATCTAAACAAATATACTGCTTTTTTTTTCAAAACATGTGAAAGTAACTCCCCTTAGGGAGATCTTCACTTTAAAATGATATATTAGGAAAGACTGTAGGCTGGAAAAACTCAATGAGCCAAGTATTTATCTCAAGAAATTGCCAAAAGGAAAGCAAAATAAATGCATAGAAAGAAGAAATAATAAAAACAAGAGCAGAAAGTACTGAAAAAGCAGAATAGAAAAGATCAACAAAGTCAAAAGTTGTGCTTTTTGAAAAGATGAATAAAAATTATTAACTGGGGTAAGACTGATCAATGAAAAAATGGAAAGAACATAGAAGTAACCAATGCTGGACTTGAAAAAAGGAGGCATATAGGCTGAGGCTTAGAGGATGGGCATTCGTCAGGAGGTGATGAAAGGGAAGGGGCATCTTGGGCAGTGGGAACAACCTGCATTGGGACTGAGGCCTCAGTTACTCACCGGCCAGAGCAGTTGGATGGTTGTAAGGGTAGGCAGGACAGGAGGCAGGGCAGGCCAGGATGGCCCAGACTGGGAGGGGCAAGCTGAGGATTTTGGGCTTTATCTTGAGGGCCAGGAGGCACCAGTGGAAGATTTTAAGAAAGAGAAAGAAAAAGCCATTTAGGCTGGCCATCCTGGCTACGCTTGGGGAATGATTAGGAGGTGAATGTGGTGGAGATGCCAACCTAGAGTGGGGGAGGCCAATAAGCAGACAGATGCCCAGGTGAGAAAGGCGAGGGCCTGGACCCAGGTGGTGAAGCCAGCAATGGAGCAGGCTCAGAAACACCCTGGGGCTGGTAGCTGCTGTCACAGGACATAGCTGTAGGAATCGCCAGTGTGTGCAAATAGCAAATAGCGTGGAGAAGAAGAGGAATCAACTGCCAAGGTGAAGAGTATTTGGAGAGTCAGGGAAAGTCCTAGTGTTAGTCCCTCAGTTGTGTCCAACTCTTTGCAACCCCACCGACTGTATCCTGCCAGGGTCCTTCAGTCCATGGAATTCTCCAGGAAAGAATATTGGAGTGCATTGCCATTCCCTTCTCCAGTGGATCTTCCTAACCCAGGGGTTGAACCCAGGTGGCTTAACCATCTGAGCCACCAGGGAAGCCCCTTATGTATTATAGGCATCATATTTACCCATCAGGACACCACCGGTGATTCTCAGAAGACTTCAGGGAAGAGTCTAGCTTCTGGAGCCCAAGAGTCTGGTGTCATCCTGGTGAGAATATGGCTGGGAGCTTGGTTTGCTGTAAAGGAGGAGAGAACACAGCATTGGAAAGCCCTGTGGGATCACAGACATTTTTTAAAAGTTGGAAGATGTAGCTCTTTCCGCCTTAACTGCTTGCCATCCTCCACCTGAGAAATGAAAATCAGTGACTCACATTATATGACTAAGATTTTCCAACTATGTCTGTCCAGGTTGTCCTATTTCCTCCCTCTTATTGCATAGAACCTCTTGATCACTCTTTGTTTATATGTCTTTGTCTAGTTACTTTATCTTAGCTTCCTAGGTGGCGCGGTGGTAGAATCCGCCTGCCAGTGCAGGAGACTCAAGAGGCTCCGGTTCCATCCCTGGGTCGGGAAGGTCCCCTGGAGGAGGAAATGGCAACCCACTCCAGTATTCTTGCCTGGAAATTTCAACGGACAGAGGAACCTGGCAAGCTGCAGTCCATGGGGTCACAAAGAGTTGGACGTAACTGGGCATGCAAGCACGCTAGTTACTTTATTTACCACATAAGAGGATAGGGAGACAAATTTTTTAAGAATTGCAAAAGAGGAAAATTTAAAGAATCATCATAGCTGTTTCTGCCAAGGAAGTCTATGAAATGTTTAAATCAGGAATGGCCAGTTTACATGTCAGACTGGTATTTCTGAATCCCAGTTTTTTCTTCTCTGTAACATATTATAATTGAAAGATGCCCAAACAGATGTTTTCCGTTATATGGATGTGGTTCCAAAGGTTTCTTCATATGCTGCTCACAGACAAATAATCCCGAAGGAGCTATAGGGGCCAATAATCTTCATTTTGTTATTGCATGTGAAAACCTCTCAGGCTGTTTATATCAGACGAATTTCATTTTGGAACAGCGTTATTATTAAGACACACCTTTCTGTGCACATGTTTAACAGTAAATTCCTTTCCCTTATCTCGTGGCTCAAAATTCTACTTACTCCTTTCATGGTCCTCAGATCATTTACTCACTGTGGTCATTGAGAATCCCTCTTCCTCAGTCAGATTTCATCCCTCAGACGTGGAGTCCCTTGGAAGAGATACTCAGATTATTCAAGTGTGTGTTCAGGCACACCTATGAACACAAGCGTCAAGTTTTCCTGTAGGACTGGTGCTCCAGAAATGAAATGTTTAAAGTGAAAATGGAGGAGACATTGTTTCTACAGGAGAGCTGGCGAAAGCATTGTTTGGTTAGACTCTATCAATATTGGTTTAAATCTTGTTATGTCTCAAAGTCATTCTGAAATCAGAGCTGACGGTGAAGAAGCCCTTGGAAAATAAGAGTAACCCTCTCCTGGGATCTGAAACTCTGACCCAAAGAATGGGAGGGGGACGATGCTGACTATGAGAGAGAGATCGCCAGTGCATAGGCAATGTGGACTGAAAAATAAATACCCGCAACCTAAAAGTTAAAAGTTAGATTTTATTCGGTGAGAATGTTAGGACTTGATCCCGGGAGACAATACCTCAGGAGACCCCCAGAGAGCTGACTCCAAGGAGGCAGGGGAGAAGCCAGGCTATAAACAAGGTTGCAGCAAGGGGCAGGTAATTTGAACACGAAAAGATTGCTGTTGATTAAGAAAAACTAAATCTCTCGCAGGAAGAGATTTAGCAGTCTTCTATGTATGGGAAGATGCAGGCATCTGGGCTTGCTGAAATCATTTCTTTCATATGCATCTAGCTATCTGGGGCCTGTCCCACTTTCTTTATTGTTCACATCCTAATTCCTTGTTTACCTTAAGAGATGGCGGATGTGGCGCACGGCCACCTCTCATGTCCCTCCAGGTCCTCAGCACTTACTGGGAGGAAGTAGCTGATGGCTTCCAAACAGCTGGCTTTGTTTCACCTGGGCTCAGAAATTTGTATTTGGAAAAGGCTTGTTGACTGGTGATAAAGCAGAAAATATTTCATTTCACAGCAGTAAAACTTCTGGGAATTCTAGAATATCCTAGGATTTTAGAACAGACTATCTAGTTACTTCCTCTGAGACTGTCCCGCGTCTTTTGCTCATCAGTAAACAAGGGCGGGAGAGACGAAGGGAAATACCACAGGGGGACCTTCCAGGTCTAGTGCTGGTGATGTTAACTACAACAAGGGGAGCAGGGTGGGCGGGTTAGAAGCTGGAGTTCCTTGGAACTTCTGGAGTTCCAGAACGTAGAGATCTCTCATGCTCTTTGCTGCGGGTGGAAGTGAAGGGGCACATTTCCTGCTAGTGGATGGATCTAACATAACCACAGACACCAGGCCCGAGTCCAGGAAGGAATGGCCAGCCCTGGGGCCTCCCTGTGCACCCAGGGGCACGGGTGGAGCAGGATGTAGAAATCTCAGCCACACTATTTGTCCATTTACTCATTCACTCACTCAGCAAGTGATCACTGAGCTCTTTCAGGATGGCGGGCATTGTACTCGGCTCTAAATAAACCATGGTGGGAAAAACAGGTACAGTCTCTGGACGCTTGAAGCTTCTGTTCCATTGGGAGAGATGGAGGTTAGAAAAACTAGGCAAATGAGGACTAAATGAAGAATAAAATCCATGCAGGAGGTTTCGGGTCACAAAGTCCTCTGGAGGCAGAGGCATTGGCCAGAAGGACAGGGGAGAGGGCTAGGACACCGGCCCAGCAAGGACGGAGCAGGTGGGAGCCGGGGTGGCGGGGGGGTGTTGCTGTGACAGCAGGGAAGAACCTAAGGAAGTTCAGGCCAGGGAGGGGGTGCTGGGAAGAGAGGGGGCTGGAAGTCTGAAAAAGCTTTTAGACCAGACAGTGGAAGCCAGAGGGTGGTTGTCAGCAGGAAAGTAACAACCCCTCCTCCCCCCACCCTCCCGCACTGGAAAGATATAATTGCAGCAGCTTGGAGAGTGGGTGGGGCTGGCTGGACACAGAGGGGTGTGGAGAACGCAGTGAGGCCAAGCGGGACGGGCCAGGTGGGAGGCTGCCCTTCCAGGTGGTCAAAGGCTGTGGCCTTGGCTTCCCCGTCTCCATCAACTCCCTTCATCTAAGACATTCATTATCCTCCTGCACTGGTCCCCCTGAGATGGGGCTCGGAGAAGAGCCCCTCATGAGCGCAGTGACAGCTTCAGGCAAATGACTTCAGGGAGGGAGTGTCTTCACTCCAGCAGTAGGTGAAGGAACCACACCACTGAGTAGATATAAACTGAGAAAGTGTGAATTGGCACCTTCTCACCCCTCCCAGGAGAAGGCGATGGCACCCCACTCCAGTACTCTTGCCTGGAAAATCCCATGAATGGAGGAGCCTGGTAGGCTGCAGTCCATGGGGTTGTTAGGAGTAGGACACGACTGAGCGACTTCACTTTCACTTTTCATTTTCATGCATTGGAGAAGGAAATGGCAACCCACTCCAGTGTGCTTGCCTGGAGAATCCCAGGGATGGGGGAGCCTGGTGGGCTGCCGTCTCTGGGGTCGCACAGAGTCGGACACAACTGAAGCGACTTAGCAGCAGCACCCTTCCCAGGTGGCGCAGAAGTAAAGGATCCGCCTGCAATGCTGCGAGACCTGGGGTTGATCCCTGGGTTGGGAAGATACCCCTGGAAAAGGGAATGGCAACCCACTCCAGTATTCTTGCTGGAGAATCCCACGGATGGAGGAGCCTGGTGGGCTACAGTTCATGGATGGGGTCACAAACAGTCAGACATGACTGAGCTACTAACACTCACTTAGTGACCTAATGGGATAGAAAGCACCTCAGTATTCCTCAATGCCATTTAAAAAATCTGTTAACATTAGAACCTATTATACAGAGTGAAGTGAGTCAGAAAGAAAGATAAATATCATATGCTAATGCATATATATATGGAATCTAGAAAGATGGTACTGAAGAATTGATTTTCAGGGCAGCAATGGAGAAACAGACAGAGAATAGACTTATGGACACGGGGAGAGGGGAGGAGAGGCCGAGATGCATGGAGAGAGTAACATGGAAACTTACAATACTGTGTGTAAAATAGATAGCCAATGGGAATTTGCTGTATGGCTCAGGAAACTCAAACAGGGGCTCTGTATCAATCTAGAGGGGTGGGATGGGGTGGGAGATGGGAGGGAGGTTCAAAAGGGAGGGGATATATGTATACCTATGGGTGATGGTGACTGCAGCCATGAAATTAAAAGACGCTTACTCCTTGGAAGAAAAGTTATGACCAACCTAGATAGCATATTGAAAAGCAGTGACATTACTCTGCCAACTAAGGTCCGTCTAGTCAAGGCTATGGTTTTTCCAGTAGTCATGTATGGATGTGAGAGTTGGACTGTAAAGAAGGCTGAACGCTGAAGAATTGATGCATTTGAACTGTGGTGTTGGAGAAGACTCTTGAGAGTCCCTTGGACTGCAAGGAGATCCAACCAGTCCATTCTGAAGGAGATCAGTCCTGCGATTTCTTTGGAAGGACTGATGCTAAAGCTGAAGCTCCAGTACTTTGGCCACCTCATGCAAAGAATTGACTCATTGGAAAAGACTCTGATGCTGGGAGAGATTGGGAGCAGGAGGAGAAGGGGACGACAGAGGATGAGATGGCTGGATGGCATCACTGACTCGATGGATGTGAGTCTGAGTGAACTCCGGGTGTTGGTGATGGACAGGGAGGCCTGGCGTGCTGCGATTCATGGGGTCGCAAAGAGTCGGACACGACTGAGCGACTGAACTGAACTGATGGGTGATTCATGTCGAGGTTTAACAGGAAACAACAAAATTCTGTAAAGCAATTATTCTTCAGTTAAAAAAATTTTTTTAAGCCTATTAACATTAATGTTCCCAGTTAGCAATATAGCATCCCAATCAAAATATTCTGCCATGCATACAGTAACATACACGTGGAGCTGGCAAGGTGAAGAGTCTATTGAAATGTTGACAACCTAGAGGAGAGGACCTGAAAATAATGAACAGATAGCTTCGAAAACATCTGCTATTGTTCCCAAAGGAACCCGCAGGAGAAAGCTTGCTTGCAAATCTTCTTCTGAAACGAGGAGACACAGTTTACAGGAAGATGGGACCAGAGGCGTCTTATGTTCCTATGTTACTCTTTGGCTCTCTGAAGGCTCCTGAGGTTTTGGGGTACACAGCAACAGGTTGAGATTTGAAGTTCATCTTTGGGGAGCCCATGTCATCATTGGTACAACCTCCTCCCTCTCAGAACTTCTTTCCTTCTGACCACCAGGCACCCTTTAAGCATTTCCCCACCCTCCTCCCCTGTGAGGTACCCAGGGCCACCCCTGCAGCCCCTCCCTGGTGGGACCCTTCAGGAAGTGGCCGCTCTTCCTCCTGCCATGGTGCAAGCTGACAGCTCGGGGTCCCTTCTCTGCACTGTTCGCTCTGTGCTCTGGGCCACCGGCTCACTGGACCTGTAATCCAGGCTATTGGGCCCTGGTGCTGGCAAGCACCTCACTGAGGTCACCAGAGAACAAAACACTACTTGCTTTCAATGCTGTCTTTACTTTAAAATTTGCCCTTAAAAAGCAGCCAGACAGAATTCATTATTCTCGAAGCAGACTTCCATTTTTGGGCAGGCCTGCCAAGTAGTTGCCGAGGAGACACAGAAGCAGTGGGATGTGAAGATGAGGCCTCGGGACACACATGTTTCTCCAGGTCTGGGCAGCAGGACCCTGGCTCAGTCTCCCCCTAGGACAGAGTCAAGTGCCAGACGATGCTCTTCGTTTGTCTCTGTGTCCCCACGTCACACCCCAGCTTAGGAGCCCATGGTTCCTGTCAGTGTTCTGCAGAAGCTGTATACATCCTGGACCAACACTGAAATAAAAAAGCACCCACGTTGGTTTTCCAGTAGTCACGTATGGATGTGAGAGTTGGCCCATAAAGAAAGCTGAGCGCCAAAGAATTGATGCTTTTGAACTGTGGTGCTGGAGAAGACTCTTGAGAGTCTCTTGGACTGCAAGGAGATCCAACCAGTCCATCCGAAAGGAAATCAAGCCTGAATATTCTTTGGAAGGACTGATGCTGAAGCTGAAACTCTAATACTTTGGCCACCTGATGCGAAGAACCAACTCATTGGAAAAGACCCTGATGCTGGGAAAGATTGAGGGCAGGAGGAGACGGGGACGACAGAAGATGAGATGGTTGGATGGCATCACCGACTTAATGGACATGGGTTTGGGTGATCTACGGGAGTTGGTAATGAACAGGGAAGCCTGGTGTGCTGCAGTCCATGGGGTTGCAAAGAGTTGGACACGACTGAACTGAGTGACTGAACTGAACTGATTTGCTTGTTCTCTCCTTTCCCCATATTCTAATCATATCTTTCCTCAAACCTCGGTGAGGACCGTGCCTCCTTCATGGATGTTTTACATACACTCTACCCACCTTTTCTCTGTCTTCTTCAAGCTATGTTCTTCACTCAGGAACTGTTCTCCATTGCTAGCTGTGCTACGTTGTTCTGGGCCAACGTGGTCAAGCTGGGTGCACTGTGATTCCTTACATTTCCTTCCCTGGGTTAGAGTTGGCCAAAGAGATCTGGACTCGAGATTTGGATGGCATCACCAACTCAATGGATATGAGTTTGGGTAAACTCCGGGAGTTGGTGATGGAGAGAGAAGCCTGGCGTGCTGAGGTTCATGGGGTCGCAAAGAGTTGGACACAAGTGAGCGACTGAACGGAACTGAACTGAAAGCGATTTGTGTGAGCCTTGGAAGGCAGGAGTGAAGCGTGACCATCACTCACAGAAGTTCCTGGTGGTCACGTCTAGCGATGGATGGACTCAGAGCTACCCAGTGGCTCCCAGCTTGTCCCAGGTCCTCTCTGCTCTGTGTCCAGCTCCTATGCCCAGCTGCTGGCTTGGCTGACCATAGTGGGTCCAAGCCCAGTATCAGGCCATAGACCCTCAGAGGTAGAAGCCACTGAGGCACGGCCCCAAATCCCCCTCCGTAAGACCCCTTTATTGTCTCACTTGGGGGCTGCCCACCCCAGCTTCTCAGATTTCCCCACAAGCTCTGACTTTTCTGTTAGAGCCACAGGTGGCTTAGTGAGTGATTCTTCTCTGATCCTTCAAACTTTGCCTTCCAAGTCTTCACTTCTTAAGCCACTCCAAGATTTACATGAGGTCTGAAGTGAAGTCGCTCAGTCGTGTCCGACTCTTTGCGACCTCATGGACTATAGCCCACCAGGCTCCTCTGTCCATGGGATTCTCCAGGCAAGAATACTGGACCGGGTTGCCATTTCTTTCTCCAGGAGATCTTCCCGACCCAGGGATGGAACTCAGGTCTCCCGCGTTGCAGGCAAATGCTCTACTGTCTGAATCACCAGCGAAGTCTAATTAGACCTCTAATGTGAGGTCTGATTCACAGTAAATGCCCTATCCCTAAAACCTGGCTTTACTTTTCTCATTGAACCTTAACTGGTACACCATCCAACCCTCCCAGATAATCTTTGAGCCTGCTGCACGGGGCCATGACTTAGACATTTCTTTGAACTACTTTATAGTGCCCAGGGCATTGCTGGAGACAAGTAGATGTCCAATGATGTTGGCTGATTGATAGACTGAAAAAAAAATGTTCCTACAAAATGTTTTTGTATAAATAACCCTCCTGCTGCTTCCCCTCTCCCAGAAAACATAGGAACCTGCTGCTAAATTCCAGGGCATGGAGTCATTCAAGTGTCAGCTTTTGTGTGTGAAGATCCACCATCATTTCTTAGGACTTGGTCTCAGGACAGTGGAGTGCAAAGCAGCGATTGAGCCCATTTGGTTTTTCCCTCTGCACCTAGGTGATCAGCTCTCACAGGTAGACTGCTATCAGATGAGTGACCAAGGGAGGGAGACTCAGGAGAAACTCATGGCCACTAGTGTTCAAGGCTCTGCTTTAACAAGTGGGTAGTCAGAAATATTAATGATATGTGAGGAACACTGTCACTCTTGAGATGTCTAGTAATCCATGTGTTCAAGAATGTGTGAGTCTTTCTAAGAGACGAGACCAGACCTGAAAGTCTGATGGTCCAACAAATGAGTCATAGAAGTTAAGTGTGGTTTTCACCACTTGCTTTCCTAACTCTTTCTTTCTTCCTTTGTATTAAAAACATATTTTGAAGTCTTATAATCATTTTTATTTTCTTGGGCTCCAAAATCACTGCAGACAGTGACCACCGCCATGAAATTAAAAGACACTTGCTCCTTGGAAGGAAAGCTATGAAAAACCCAGATAATGTATTAAAAGCAGAGACATCACTGTGCCAACAAGGGGCCATCTAGTCAAAGCTATGGTTTTTCCAGTAGTCATGTATGGATATGAGAGTTAGACCATAAAAAAGGGCTGAGTGCAAAAGAACTGGTGCTCTTGAACTGTGGGGCTGGAAAAGACTCTTGAGAGTTCCTTGTACAGCAAGGAGATTGTAAAGCAGTCAATTCTAAAGGAAATCAGTCCTGAATATTCATTGGAAGGACTGATGCTGAAGCTCCAATACTTTGGTCACCTGATGCAAAGAACTGACTCATTTGAAAAGACCCTGATGCTGGGAAAGATTGAAGGCAGGAGGAGAAGGGGGCAGCAGAGGATGAGATGGTTAGATAACATCACTGACTCAATGGACATAAGTTTGAGCAAACTCTGAGAGATAGTGGAGGACAGTGAAGCCTGGCATGCTGCAGTCCGTGGGCCTGCAAAGAATCGAACATGACTTACCGACTGAACAACAAAATTTCCTTCTTTCAAACACTTAACACAGAATTTATCTATGTTTGATGATCTTGCTCTCTGAAGTCCTTGTGTGGGGACCCAAATTTATTTCTGTTAACTCACGTTCATGGTAATTTTTCCTTTGCAAATTTGATCTTGGATGTGAGCTTGAATTTGTTTGATCTTTATACTGGGGAATCCTGAGAGCCCAAACTGGGGATTTCCCTCCAGAGAAGACTTTGCATTTGGTTCCACTAGGATTTGGCATACCGCAGCGTCTTCAGGTGGTCAAACTTTTTTTTTTGTTTGTTTTTAATTCCTTTAATGGTAATAGAGCTGCTTAGATTTTTTTGATTCATCCTGGATTCAATTTTGATAAAATGTTTTCTTGAGAATGTATTAATTACATACAAATTTACTAATTTATTGTCTTCAAATTATTTATTGATTTCTTGTTGTTTGATCTCCTTAGCATCTGTAGTTATATCTCCATTTCCCCCTAAAACATTAACTTGTACATTCTCTTTTGTTGCTTATTTTGATTCATTTCTTTTGGTTCAATTCTCTCCCTCCACAAAGTGAGATCCTAGATAAAATGAACTTTATACTGTTTTTTATGTGTCTGAGCTTCAGGAAGTAAGTTAAGTCTCCAAGGACACATTTTTTTTAAGTTATTGAGCTGAAATCAGAGCAGGGAGTCACAAGTGCCAAACAGAGGCATCAGGTGCAATTGATGTAAAAGCAAATGATGATCCCACTCATCAATAAAAAATCTGAAACTTGCACCTGCTTCTAGGTGAAAAGATGACTTTGAGATTCCTGCATTAAGTTTGACCACCTGTTCCTAAAAATTTGCTTTTACATCAATTGCACCTGATGCCTCTGTTTGGCACTTGTGACTCCCTGCTCTGATTTCAGCTCAATAACTTAAAAAAAATGTGTCCTTGGAGACTTAACTTACTTCCTGAAGCTCAGACACATAAAAAACAGTATAAAGTTCATTTTATCTAGGATCTCACTTTGTGGAGGGAGAGAAGTCTGAGCACTGTGGGGGGCCCCACATCTTATTCTCTCCAGGACTGTTTCCCTGGATAACTCAGCTTCATTGAGCCCATAGAATCCGTTTCTCTCCTTTGCCATATTTTTAGCCTCAGTCTTGAACTATCATTATACACTGATGATGTATAAATGGATACTGTAGTTAAAGAAAGGCACTTTCAAAAAGGCTATTCTATTAAACTGCTCTGTAAATGTCACAGAGTAAGACTTGAAAAGCTTTCAAGGCACTGAAACCAGAAATAGTATGTACAGCTTGGTCCATTTTTTGTGCCCACTTCCTTCTAGGGCAGATTTTAGCCTTTCCTGAGGCCATACTTTTTTTAACTCCAAAGTATTCCATGTTGGGACTATCTATAGAAAGTTAACTTTGAGAATTAGATTTCTAACTTGCTAGTCTAGCAAGAGAAGTCCTGTGCAAGCATAAAAGCAGTGAGAAAGGTGTGACCAATCTGTTCTTTAAAAACGTTGCAATAAAAGTCTCTTCCTAGAATTTTTGTCTGACGCTCTGAAGTGCAAGGAGATGCAACCAGTCCCTCCTAAAGGAGATCAGTCCTGGGTGTTCATTGGAAGGACTGATGTTGAAGCTGAAACTCCAATACTTTGGCCACCTGATGGGAAGAGCTGACTCATTTGAAAAGATCCTGATGCTGGGAAAGATTGAGGGCAGGAGGGGAAGGGGATGACAGAGGATGAGATGGTTGGATGGCATCACCGACTCAATGGACATGGGTTTGGGTGGACTCTGGGAGTTGGTGATGGACAGGGAGGCCTGGCATGCTGCAGTTCATGGGGTTGCAAAGAGTTGCACACGACTGAGCGACTGAACTGAACTGAAGTGTTAAGAGCAGACTAGGGGGAGCAGATTATTAGTTGCAATGTGTGGTGTTAGTAAAAGCCATTAATGCATGTTGACGTATGGCAGAAACCAACATATTTGGGTTGCACAGCCACTCAGAGTTAAGGTCTAAAGTAGGGGCGGGGTCCTCTTCTGTCCCCCGTGTCCTGAAGCTTTGTTTCATTCTGCACCACTTTATTTTGGCTTTCATGTCCTATAAATGTAACTTATTTGCTCAAGAAAGAATTCAAAGTATTTAGTCATAATTTCCTTTTCACAGGGGATAGGTGAAGTAATGTATTTTCTGGGAAAAAAAAAAAAAAAAAAAAGACATGCTGGCATGACCTGTGTTGAATTCTGTTGAAAACATGGAGTACTCAGAAATAGTCCTCTCTGAATGTTCCCCTTTGGGATAAAAAGGAAAGAGTTAAGTTACAAAATTCTGTTTTTCTCTAAAATTAAAAGAGTCTTCAGATTTACTTGGCAACAGTGTATACACACTGGGCTATCCTCTGGAGAAGCTGAGAACATTGATTTCTATTCATCTTCTCAAGAAAAACAGAAGTTTTGTGACCAAGTGGTCACGTGACTAAAAAGTGTGGATGTACGTATCTTCACAGCAGCCTTCTTACAGCCACAGTGTTCTACGTAACCCACCTGATGTAATGAGGGGATAGCCCCAGTTGTTCTGAAAATCTGTAATCCTTGTCAGCTCTCCGTCTTATGCATGCTTGTTATCTTCAGTTGAAAGGGATTAAAGTGAAGAGCTATACTGAACCTGGAGAGGAAGACCAGTGTCCTTTTTCAAAAATCTGAATTAGACATGGAAACAACCCAAATGCCCATCAACAGATGAAGGGCTAAAGAAAACATGGCGCACACACAATGGGAAGCTGCTCAGCCATCCCGCCATTTGTGACAGCGCTGATGAACCTAGAGACTGTTTTAAGGGAAATATGCCCGATTCAGAAGGACAGGTACTACATGCTTCCACTTACACGTGTGTGAAAGTCGCTCCGTCGTGCCCCACTCTTTGCGACCCCATGGACTATACGGTCCACGGGATTCTCCTGGCCAGAATTACTGGAGTGGATAGCCAGCCGTTCCAATCTCCACGGGATCTTCCCAACCCAGAGATCGAACCCAGGTCTCCCACATTGCATGCAGAGTCTTTACCAGCTGAGCCACCAGGAAAGCAGGATTCCACTTTATGAGGAATCTAAACTAGTCAGACACATAAAAGCAGCAAGTAGAGTGGAGGTGGCTGGGGGCTGGGGAAGATGGGCAGTTGTTGTTCAATGGATACAAAGCTCCGGTTATTCTCGAGGAAAGAGTTCTAGAGATTTCCCGGACAACACAGTGCTCATAGTTAACGATACAGAACTGTGTGCTTCAAAATTTGTTAAAAGAGGAAATCTCATGTTTGAGACCCTGGTTCCATTCCTGGGTCGGGAAGATCCGCTGGAGAAGGGATAGGCTACCCACTCAAGCATCCTCAGGCTTCTCTTGTAGCTCAGCTGGTAAAGAATCCGCCTGCAGTGTGGGAGACCTGGGTTCAATCCCTGAGTTGGGAAGATCCCCTGGAGAAGGGAAAGGCTGCCCACTCCCAAATTCTGGCCTGGAGAATTCAGGGACTATACAGCCCATGGGGTGGCGAAGAGTCGGACTCGACTTTCACTTTCACTTTAGTGTTCTTACCACAAACAAAAACCAAAACCACAAAGGGCCACAAGGAAGCTTTTGGAGGTAACGGACATGTTCATCACCTTGATTGTGGTGACTGTATCATGGGTGTATATGGGTGTCTCAAACTCAAGTTGTATCAATTTAACATGTGCAATTTTCTTTTTGTATCAGTTAAATCTCAATAAAATTCCAGTATTCTTGGCAGGAGAATCCCATACAGGAGTCTGGCAGGCTACAGTCCATGGGGTTGCAAAGAGTCGGACGTGACTGAGAGTCAGAGCACAAACGTCAATAAAACTGTTATTAAAAAAAGGGGGAAAAAATCTAAATCCTGGATGTTGTAAAGAAGAAAAGAATTTAGCTCTTATAGTTAATTGCTTTGTGAGAGTTAAATGATGGGATAATAACTGATTAGTTTGGAATGGAAACAATTTTTTTGCATTTTGTTTAAAGCCATGTGACTCCACATGATTTATATGAAATGATTTTAAAAGTCTTCATTTCTCTTTCTTTCTAAAACTGATGCTCCAGGACTGAATTATTGCTTTTTTTTAATTAAAATTTTTCATTGTATGTATACAATACATGCAATTTTATTGTTTGCATGTGTTTTATTTTTGTATTTATTCTATGTATAAGCTATGTAAAGCCTCAAACAAAAGTTTGGGCTTTTTCTGAGCCAGTTCATCTTCTCTTGTAGACCCATCACTTTGTTGGGTCGATCTGCTTGGAAATTCTCAAGTCACCTTTAGAAAATCAGCCTATGTTTTTTCTTTTGTTTACATTGTGCTCAACTAGTGCACTGTTGAGTCCTTTGTAGACCTGTTTTGCAGAAATCTGAATGGAAAAGACTGAGTGCAAATGATGAGTGGAGCTGGCTGTGGCCCACAGTCTAAATCACGCTCTGATGCAACACAAATGTTTGAGTTACTTTTTTAGGAGTGAATTTGAAAACTTTTAGTCAGTCATACTGAGGCCTTTCATCAATTCTTTGCCACTATTTCTTCAGATATTGCTTCAGCCTCATTTTCTTCTCCTTCCAATCACATGTATGTAACACATTTTCACCTGTCTCATATAATTTGTGCTTTTTGTTGTATCTCTCATTCTTTTCTTTTTTTTTCCCTCTCTCTGATACATACTGGATGTTTTCCACTGAGTTGTCTTAGCATATTGAAAAGCAGAGATATTACTTTGCCAACAAAGGTCCGTCTAGTCAAGGCTATAGTTTTTCCAGTGGTCATGTATGGATGTGAAAGTTGGACTGTGAAGAAACCTGAGCACCAAAGAATTGATACCTTTCAACTGTGGTGTTGGAGAAGACTCTTGAGAGTCCCTTGGACTGCAAGGAGATCCAACCAGTCCATCCTAAAGGAGACCAGTCTTGGGTGTTCATTGGAAAGACTGATGCTGAAGCTGAAACTCCAGTACTTTGGCCACCTCATGCAAAGAGTTGACTCATTGGAAAAGACCCTGATGCTGGGAGGGACTGGGGACAACAAACGATGAGATGGCTGGACGGAATCACCGACTCGATGGACATAAGTCTGGGTAAACTCTGGGAGTTGGTGATGGACAGGGAGGCCTGGCGTGCTGCGATTCATGGGGTCAAAAAGAGTCGGACACAACTGAGCGACTGAACTGAACTGAACTGAATTGTCTTCCAGTTTACGAATCCTCTTCTTCTTCTAGGTTTAATCTAACATTAAAACCATCTATACATCATGTGAAATGCCAAGCTGCATGAATCACAAGCTGGAATCAGGATTCCTGGGAGAAACATTAACAACCTCAGATATGCAGATGATGCCCCACTGATGCAGAAAGTGAAGAGGAACTAAAGAGCCTCTTGATGAGGGTGAGAGAGGAGTGAGAAACTGGTTTAAAACTCAACCAGTGAAAAAAACTAAGATCATAGCACCTGGCCCGAACACTGAATGGCAAATAGAAGGGGAAAAAACGGAAGCAGTGACAGATTTTATTTTCTTGGACTGGAAAATCACTGTAGACGGTGACTGCAGCCATGAAATTAAAACACACTTGCTCCTTGGAAGGAAAGCTATGACCAACCTAGACAGCATATTATAAAACAAAGAGATCACTTTGCCAGCAAAGGTCCCTATAGCCAAAGCTATAGTGTTTTCAGTAGTCATGTACGGATGTGACAGTTGGACCATAATTCTTCTAAAAGCAGAAGAATTTTTGCTTTTGAACTGTAGTGCTGGAGAAGACACTTGAGATTCCCTTGGACTGCAAGGAGATCAAATAAGTCTGCAAGGAGGTCAAACCAGTCCATCCTAAAGGAAATCAGTCCTGAATATTCTCTGGAAGGACTGATGCTGAACCTGAAGCTCCAGTGCTTTGGCCACCTGATGCGAAGAGCCAACTCATGGAAAAGACCTTGACGCTGGAGAAGATTGGAGGCAAAAGGAGAAAGGGGCGGCAAAGGATGAGATAATTAGATAGCATCACTGATTCAATGGACATGAATTTGAGCAAACTCCAGGACATCGTAAAGGACAGAGGAGCCTGACATGCCGCAGTCCATGGGGTCACAAAGAATCGGACACAACTTAGCAACTAAACAATAGTTGAGCTATTAATTTCAGCTATTATATTTCAGTTCTAGAATATCCATTTGATTTTTTAAAATAGATTTTACTTCTCTGGTGAAATTTTTATCCTGTCTTCTATTTACTGAACTTACTATTCATGGTTATCTTAACTTTCATATCTGATAGCCCCAATATCTGGATCTCCTGTGGGCCTTTTTCTATACTTTTTCTTTTTTAAAGCTATTTGGACCTCTTTTCTAGTATGCCTGGTAATAGTTATTGAATGCCAGGCAATGTATATGAAAAATTACAGGTGCTCTGGGTGATATCTTTCTCCAGAGAGATATTTTTGTTTCTGGAAAGCAGCTAGAATAGGGGCAGGTCATCTAAATCCTGTCTTGGATTGAGCTGACTAGAATCTGGTTTCAGTTCTCAGGAGGGTTGGTCTATTCATGATTCACTCATATCCTAATATAGCAGTTCAGGCATCCCAGCTGGAAGCCTGGATAAGCCCTTGACCTCCAATTTTTGTCTCCATGGCACCCTGAGACCACTGACTGCTCTGCATACCTTCTCAGTCTTGTGGGCACTGCTGTGTGCGTGCATACTAAGTAGCTTCAGTCGTGTTCGACTCTTTGTGACCCTATGGACTGCAGCCCACCAGGCTCCTCTGTCCATGGGATTCTCCAGGGAAGAATACTGGAGTGGGTTGCCATGCCCTCCTCCAGGGGATCTTCCTGACCCAGGGATCGAACCTGCATCTCTTATGTCTCCTGCATGGGCAGGCAGTTTCTTTACCACTAGCGCCACCTGGGAAGGCTGGGCACTGCTTACAAATCAGTAAATGACAGGGGAAAAGCATGGCAGATATCAGACACACTTCTCTGTGCATCCCTGTTTATTGGTTCCTGGCCCCGCAAGTGCTGCATACCTTGATGACCCTGGATTCTAATTTTTAACTCTCCAGTGTTTGAGACTGTCATGAGGTGTGTGTCACTTCTCATCTACTTTGCCACTTTCTCCTTGGATTTTCAGACTTTGAAAAATTGATTATAAATTAGCAATTTCATTAGAAGAAGAGTGGTGTATGATGTCAGACTCATCAGTAAGTTTTCTTTCTCTCCAGGATTTTAGCCCCTCAGGTCTTGCTACCTTGGCAGCTCCCCAATGCCTTTGAACAGATACTTTCAATATGTTAGTCAGTTATCTAGTGATATCTGATGGAAAGTTTTGTCTGTTACAAGTCAGTTCATCAAAACGAGAATCTTGTCTTCATTCATTCATATTATGTACTTACTATGAGACTTTACTTCCATTAAGGATATAAAGATGATAAACAAAATCTTTGCCTACTAAGAACTACCATCTACTTCAAACCAGAAAACAGATAATAACGATACAGTGGGAATAGTAAATATTATAGAATAGAAGTTATTTAAGTACATAGCATACAATGACAGCATAGAGAAAGAGTATTTGGTTCTAAGACTTGGGTGGGAGAGTGATTCATGAAAGAGTTGGTGCTGGACTTGAGCTTTGAATAAGAATTAGGGCATTAAGCACCGAAGAATTGATGCTTTTGAACTGTGGTTTTGGAGAAGACTCTTGAGAGTCCCTTGGACTGCAAGGAGATCCAACCAGTCCATCCTAAAGGAGATCAGTCCTGGGTGTTCATTGGTAGGACTAATGTTGAAGCTGAAACTCCAATACTTTGGCCACCTGATGCGAAGAGCTGACTCATTTGAAAAGACCCTGATGCTGGGAAAGATTGAGGGCAGGAGGAGAAGGGGACAACAGAGGATGAGACGGTTGGATGGCATCACTGACTCAATAAACTTGAGTTTATTTGGTAAACTCCGGGAGTTGGTGATGGACAGGGAGGCCTGGCTTGCTGCGGTTCATGGGGTCACAAAGAGTTGGACATGACTGAGTGACTGAACTGAGATAAAGGGGGTGACTCTGAGGTTCTGCTACAAATTATAACTGGAATAAATTTGAGAATTACCTGAGTTCTCTGCTTAGCTGGTCTATCTGTCTTCTTGGTTGAAATGCTCATTTTCACCTCTGTGTGAACATCCCGTTACTGGAGAATTACAGAAATATGCTTTTGGTCAATGATGGATTAATCTGTTTTTGCAATGCCTGTACTGGGTTAAGAACATACACACTTCTACAAATACTCAGGGCAACTGAAGAGGTAAACCTGGGCCTTGACCTTTGACCTTCTTCTCCCTGAATTACTCTATCCTTTAGGTTCCCATTTCTGTCAGTGACTCTACCTTTCTGATTTCTCAGGTTGGAAAGCTTTGAGTCATCTTTCATTTGCCTTCATTCTCAAAATCTATTGTTTTACAGAGATTTCTTTACGTAAGTTTCTCTGATTTCTCCTCTTGGGCTCCAGTCATCACTCTTGTGTAAATGAATATGCTGTCTTTCTTTGAAGTCTCTCTGACTCCAGTTTCTCCAGTCTATTTGTATACTCTTTACAGATTAATCTCCCAAACTAGAGCTCTCATTATGCTATTTTTCTGACCCCAAACCTGTATTGGCTCCTGATTGCCACTCATATAAACTCTACTCTTTTGTTGACTATTGAGGAAGCACCATAGTCTGGTTAATTTTATTTACCTAACCTTTTCGCTATTATTCGTAAACCTGGAATTTCTGTTCTAAGCTGGGAAAACCAAAATATGGTTACTTAAACAGACTTTAGATAATCTATACTAAGCATCCAGCCCAAGAGGCAAAACAAAAAAATAGAACAAACCCTGATTTGCGTTGTTTTCTCATTTTCCTCCAAGTGGAAGCCTTAATGATTCGAAAGAACATCTTCAATAGATATAGTTTCTGTCTAGAGCTAGGGATTTCTGGAGAAGGCAATGGCACCCCACTCCAGTACTCTTGCCTGGAAAATCCCCTGGGCGGAGGAGCCTGGTAGGCTGCAGTCCATGGGGTGGCTAAGAGTCAGACACGACTGAGCGGCTTTACTTTCACTTTTCACTTTCATGCATTGGAGGAGGAAATGGCAACCCACTCCAGTGTTCTTGCCTGGAGAATCCCAGGGACAGGGGAGCCTGGTGGCCTGCCGTCTATGGGGTAGCACAGAGTTGGACACGACTGAAGTGACTTAGCAGCAGCAGCAGCAGGGATTTCTGATGGCTTCCTGCATTTCCTCTTGGTGGCTTCCTTTTGTGATTAGATAGTGACATAGCTATAGATACGATTCTTTGCCTTCTATTTGCTTCTAAGAGTTGATTTCTTTGATGAGTGTATGCTGGGTTTTGGTAAAAGAATAGATTTAGGTTTCACATTTATTTCTAAGAGTTTGTGTGTATAAGTGTTCAGTGAGGGTTGTCAGATTGCTAACTGGTAGGTACTATCCTTTGCAAGACCCCTAACAAGAGCTATTTGAAAAGAAACAGAAAACTCCCCCCTTTATACCTCTCTTGAGAAATGTTCTAACTATTGTGTATCCTGTGTGTGTGTGTTAGTCACTCAGTTGACTCTTTGAGACCTCACGGACTGTAGCCTGCCAGGCTCCTCTGTCCAGGGGATTTGCCAAGCAAGAATATCGGAATGGGTAGCCATTCTCTTCTCCAGGGAATCTTCCTGACCCAGGGATCAAATCCAGATTTCCTGCATTGCAGGTGGATTCTTTACCATCTGAGCCACCTGGGAAGCTGTTGTGGATCCTAACAACTTGTCTTATGTTGTTGCAATGGTTGGAACAGAGAAGAACTTGGAGGAGATTGCAGTGTAAGTTCAGATTTCCACATATGTGAAAAGTCAGACTGCCTGGTTTCATTATGTAAATAAGCAAAATGATGTGTTATTTCCAGTATTCTATGAGTCAGATTTAACTATATTTTTTATTCTATTATGTACCCCAGGGAGGCCAAGTCTACTCAACAGACGTTTAGGGAACGGGAGTCCTGGGCGCATGAAGACTCCAAACAAGTTCCCTTGTCATCTCCGTGAATGCTGCCTGCTGGGTCACTCTCCCTGCCTCCCTCATGCCTTCCTCACAGCCCATCCAACTCCTGCCCCTTCTTGAAGACCAATTTTGATCCTGCTTTTCCATAAAATTTTCTCAACCCTTTCACTGACTAATGACTAACTGCATATGTGTTCAGTCATGTCTGACTCTTTGCAATCCAGTGGAATTCTCCAGGCAAGAATACTAGAGTGTGTAGACGTTTCCTCCTCCAGGGGATCTTCCCCACCCAGGGATCAAACCTGCAGTCTCCTGCATTGCAGGCGGATTCTGTACCATCTGAGCCACCAGGGACGCCCTAAAGCACAGGGTATTATTTCACTTCGCTGGCCACTTAGAGTAAGGTGTGGCCACGTGACTCACTTTGGTTGATGAGATGTGAGTGGACTAGACACGTAGCGTTTCTGGGTGGAAGCAGCAAGAGACTTCTCCCTCTAGCACTACCATCAGCAATTGGAGATGGCAGCACTCTTAGCCTAGGCCAATGAGTGACTGTTGCAAGTGGTGCCCCCTGCTGGCCTTTATACATGGAATCTGAGCTAGAAATGTTTAAGCCCCCTAGGGCTTCCCATGTGGCTCAGCTGGTAAAGAATCTGCCTGCAGTGCAGGAGACCTGGGTTCGATCCCTGGGTTGGGAAGGTCCCCTGGACAAGGGAATGGCTACCCACTCCAGTATTCTGGCCTGGAGAATTCAGTTTATGGGGTCACAAAGAGTTGGACACTTTCACTTTCACCTTAAACCCCTAAGGTTGTTGGGTCTTTTGCGTCTGCAGCATAACATAGAGCCTACCCTGGCTGATCCAGCTTATTTCCCGTCCCTCACTGAGCAGGAACTAAAATTTCTATACTTTGAAATTGAATGCTGAGAGGGCCAAAGGACTAACTTACTTACTTCTGCTGTAGATTGATTTCTTCTTGTTAGGCATTCACATTTTCTTTGGAGATTCTGGAATTACTAATGGATAATAAGCTTGAATGTCATGGAATGATAGGATTCTGTGTAAACCTTCCTTTCCTCTAAAAGAAGGCCCTGGAGGAATCATTGTTCCAAGAGACTCCCTCTTAAATGGCTAATAATTAAAGTCAGGGATCTTAGTTAAAAGAAAGACTGGTGCAAGGAAAGTTTGTGAGATCACTGTGCTGTAAATTTCCCCAAAGCTTATCATCAGCCTAGATCACAGGGGAAAGATCCACAAATATTTGTATAGGTGGTTAGAAAACACAGACTAGTCTAATGAGCTGTGATGTTTCTCTGGACTTGGACACATTTTTGGCTCCGGTTGTCATGGCGCCCCTCCAGGACCTAACTCTCAGTTGATCAGCTTTCCCTGGATACCAGATGCTTCAGCTCCGGTCCAGGCCCTCCAGGGAACAGACCCTGGTGCTTCCTGTGGAGTCTCAGCTGCCCTTTCATTCGGAGAGATTAGGACTTGCTGGTGAATTTGGTAGCTGAGTTGCTTAATTTCCTTTTTGGAAAGGCTGGGTAAATCTCTTCTTTGGGTTAAGTTATAGCTCCCCTGAGTCTAAATTAATGCCCTTGGCTTTCTGACATGTTTTGTGGTTGAGTCCTGTCCTAGGAGCTACTGGGTTAGTACCCAGGCTGTTATATCCATCACTGCTATAAAAATGCTGCCGTCTACAAAGGTGTCACAGGAACAGGTTGCTATGGTGAGTGTTCCACATGCTGGGAAACTCTCTACTCCATCGTCACTTCTGACAGCGTGATCCCCTCCAAGGGATGTGCTCATTCCCGATGTTAAAGCCATGGTGGAGATCTGAGTCTCATCAAGCCCGGACAATCGTTCAAGCTTTTTGGCCAGTTGTCTTGCCGCCACTGGGTTCTTTCTTCTCTGGAAGCTCTCACAGACTGTGCCAGACAGAGGACGTGAGTCTGAGTGAACTCCGGGAGTTGGTGATGGACAGGGAGGCCTGGCGTGCTGCGATTCGTGGGGTCGCAGAGAGTCGGACACGACTGAGCAACGGAACTGCACTGAACCTTTAGAAGGTGGGACGTCCAAAATCTAAGGGCCGAAAACCGGCTATGTCTCAAGATTAACTGGAACACAGAGACTTAGAAGCCGCCAAGAATCTCTCTTGCTCTTTTCTGCTCATCATGCATCATTCTTCTCTGCTCAGAGAGCCAGGGTTCCCGCATCCACATTGTAGGAACTGTGGCCACCCAGCACCAGCAGTCTACATCTAAGAGCTGTTACGCCAGGAGAAGGGTGGGTCATACAAAACATTACTGCCCATGGAAATCCTGTGGATGGAGATGCATGGTAAGAAAAGCTTCCCAGTGGAAGGGGGCTGCTTGTTTGACAAACAACAGGTGCCTTTAACCTGAAGGAAGGATCTTCCTTCAGCGCCTCCCACACCTGCCGCATGTAAGTCACCAGCCCTCATGCCTATTTGTGTCTCTGAGTTTTACAGATATTGTTGGTTCACCATCTTGAAATACCCCTGCTCTATGGGGAGCTGTCTTCCTTTTCGCCTACAAAACTCACTTTCTTTGCACAGATATTTTCAATGAATCCTACTGCACCCAGAAAACCCTTTCCGCTCTTGCTTGCTGAGGAGTTGGTTGGGCAGATTAATAAGTGGATCAAATCTAAGTGTCAGCTGTGGCCTCACTTTTGCTGGTGATCTCTGTGCAAAGGGATGGAAGCCCCAGGAGAACCCAGAGGGGTTCGGGTGCCTCTCAAACACAAAACAATCTCTATTCTGCAGAGTTGATTTTGGTTTAAAAACCACCCCCTTTATGTTCTAACAAACAGAACCGGACCAAACTTATCCATAACCACTCACATGAAGTCCATGTGGCCCAGCAGAATTTACCAGCATGGTGGGTGCAGAGTCTGAAGGGGTGGGGCTGCCTCTCAGCAACACACACGACTCAAAAGACAGAGTTCTCTGGTGTCAACCAGCCTCTGTGCCTCCACCATTGACCCTGGCCTGGTGAGCATCTCGTTGGTGCTTTTCTACTGCTCTTCTCTCTTGCCGTCTTCACTCATTTCTTCCCCTGCTCGGAAGCAAAACTGATCAGTTGTCCCTTTTCAGGCCATCTTGCTGCTCTCCAGGTGAAACTGAAGCTGAGGACAGAAGCTGTATCCAAGCCACCTGGGGAAGTGGTGGCTGGCTGCCCAGTGCCCAGCTTCTGGGAGCTGCTTTCCGCTCAGGTGCTAATTCCTGGTCCAGTAGGCTGTGGCCAGGAAGCAGAGCTGATCTTTTGTATAAAACCAGAGCATGGAAGACTTCCCTGGTGGTGGTCCAGGGGTTAAGAATCCCCCTGACACTGCAGGGGACGCGGGTTCGATCCCTAGCCTGGGGCTATTCCACATGCCACAGGCAATGAAGCCCGAGCGCCAAAACTGTTGAGCCTGCGAACTGCAGCTACTTAGCTCACACAGCTAGAGCCGGTGCTCTGCAACAGGAGAAGTCACCACAACAAGAACCCCGCGCACCGCAGAGGAGTAGCCCCCACTGGCTGCAACTACAGAAAGTCCGAGTGCAGCAACAAAGACCCAATGCAGCAAAAAAAAAAAAAAAAAAAGGAAGGAAGAAAGCAAAAAACCCACAGAGCATGGGGTACTGCTGCTTATTCGGAGCAGGGCAGGTGGGGACCATGCTTCCAGAACAGAGCTGCTTCTGGAGAGGGGGGCGGACTCCTCCCGCAGTGGGCAGGCGACTCAGGGCAGAGGATGGATGAAGGAAGCAGCATGTGGACAGGGGTGAGTATTTAATTTTTGTTTCTTTACTTGCAGACAGCCTTGAGGGATGTTCCCCAGCAAGATACAGTGTCTTCACCATGCAGTAGAGCTAAGTATCAATTTTTGAAGAGGGACTATGGTGACTCTCCCAGGGGAGGAGCCCCAGGCTGAGCCAGATGGGCCAGGGAGAGGGTGGGCCAGGGTAGGAGGCTAAGAGAGCTGACCCATGGACCCAGGGCACAGATGGATTGGAGGAGCTGCGGAACCAGGTCGACAGAAGAGCTTCAGGGGGAAGCCCAGGAGGATATGGAAAGAAAAGAAGGGGGTTAGAACTGAGGAGACAGACAGTGCTGATGAATGCCAGCAGTTTGGCTCAGGGAGGCTGGGTGAGGTGACAAGCATGGCAGCAGAAGAAAGGGCCCAGGCAACCCTGTCTACAGGGGCAGGTGGAATGACGGCCAAGGCCAAGGTTCTCCCGGAAGGTCAAAGGGTGGGAACCAGGCTGGAGCCCAGCCAGGAAAAGACGCTCCCTGCCCGTCCTCAAAAGACCTTGAAGACTGGAGAAAATGCAGGACTGGAGGGGAGAGAAGGGAGAGAACTGGGGGCCCAGGACCCAAGATGAGTGCTCCCCAGGTGTCTGCTCAGAAAGCACCAAGGAGGTGGGGCAGGGACTGCCAGGGGCTTGTTTTGCACTCAGCACAGTGCCTGGCGCGTAGTAGGTGCTCAGCGCACCTCTGCCAATCCTTGTGTGGGTGTGTGTCACGCGATCGGTGCCGTCGTCAACTGCGTCTAGGGCAAGCTCTAATAATACGATTCTTTTCAGGAAAAGTTCTGAGCACATTAGCAAGTTTCAAGCCCAGAAATCTTGACGCATCGAAACCCACCTAACTTTCCTTTTAGCCAGTTTTTGCCGTTCTTGTTTGGGTAGAGAGTCCCCCAACTTAACTCTCATGACACCTGTTAACCCTGGAAGAAGCCCGGCTTCCTTGGAGGGACTGAGGAACCCAGGAAGGAGCTGGCATCTGAACCAGGATCTGAGCTGTGGGCTCCAGCAGTGTTCACACCGCAGCCCTTACCCGGAGAGCTCACAGCCCTTTCTCTTTGGAGGCTTATCACACGGGCCCCCTGAAGCCAAAGAACATTGTCTGTCAATTTTAAATGTGATTTCTTTCTTCCTTCTTTCTTACACCCTCTTTCTCCTCCCTCCCTTTCCCTTTTTGTTTCCTTAAAAAGGGGGATTTTTGTTTCTTTTCCCAGTAATGTGGAGACCACGAGAGAAACATCATTCCTCCTGACCTTCTGACCCTGGGTGTACCTTCATTCATTCATTCAGCACTGGGAGTACCATTGTCTGGGATTGGGGAACAGTGCTCTCAAATCTTAGATGAGTAACTTCAACCTAGCAATAATTGAATAATAATAATAAAAGAAGAGCAAGACAATCTAATTACACTCCAAAATAGAAAGTCTACACCAGTGATTTTTTAATACTTGATTGTTTAACATCACTAGGGAAAAAAAAAAAAAAATTCCCGAGTTTCCCTGCCTGAATCAGAACCTCTGATGTTTAAGTTTTAAAATTGTTAAAAGTTTCCTTTTTTGTGCAGAAGCTTTTAATTTTAATTAGATCCCATTTGTTTATTTTTGCTTTTATTTCCAGAATTCTGGGAGGTGGATCATAGAGGATCCTGCTGTGGTTTATGTCAGAGAGTGTTTTGCCTATGTTCTCCTCTAAGAGTTTTATAGTTTCTGGTCTTACATTTAGATCTTTAATCCATTTTGAGTTTATCTTTGTGTGCAGTGTTAGAAAGTGATCTAGCTTCATTCTTTTACAAGTGGTTGACCAGTTTTCCCAGAACCACTTGTTAAAGAGATTGTCTTTACTCCATTGTATATTCTTGCCTCCTTTGTCAAAGATAAGGTGTCCATATGTATGTGGATTTATCTCTGGGCTTTCTATTTTGTTCCATTGATCTATATGTCTGTCTTTGTGCCAATACCATACTGTCTTGATGACTGTGGCTTTGTAGTAGAGCCTGAAGTCAGGCAAATTGATTCCTCCAGTTCCATCCTTCTTTCTCAAGATTGCTTTGGCTATTCGTGGTTTTTTGTATTTCCATACAAATCTTGAAATTATTTGTTCTAGTTCTGTGAAAAATATCGCCGGTATCTTGATAGGGATTGCATTGAATTTGTAAATTGCTTTGGGTAATATACTCATTTTCACTATATTGATTCTTCTGATCCATGAGCATGGTATATTTCTCCATCTATTAGTGTCCTCTTTGATTTCTTTCATCAGTGTTTTAAAGTTTTCTGTATATAGGTCTTTAGTTTCTTTAGGTAGATATATTCCTAAGTATTTTATTCTTTTTGTTGCAATGGTGAATGGAATTGTTTCCCTAATTTCTTCTTCTACTTTCTCATTATTAGTGTATACGAATGCAAGGGATTTCTGTGTGTTGATTTTATATCCTGCAACTTTACTATATTCATTAATTAGCTCTAGTAATTTTCTGGTAGAGTCTTTAGTGTTTTCTATGTAGAGGATCATGTCATCTGCAAACAGTGAGAGTTTTACTTCTTCTTTTCCAATTTGGATTCCTTTTATTTCTTTTTCTGCTCTGATTGCTGTGGCTAAAACTTCCAGAACTATGTTGAATAGTAGTGGTGAAAGTGGGCACCCTTGTCTTGTTCCTGACTTAAGGGGAAATGCTTTCAATTTTTCACCATTGAGGATAATGTTTGCTGTGGGTTTGTCATATATAGCTTTTATTATATTGAGGTATGTTCCTTCTATTCCTGCTTTCTGGAGAGTTTTTATCATAAATGGATGTTGAATTTTGTCAAAGGCCTTCTCTGCATCTATTGACATAATCATATGGTTTTTATTTTTCAATTTGTTAATGTGGTGAATTACATTGATTGATTTGCGGATGTTGAAGAATCCTTGCATCCCTGGGATAAAGCCCACTTGGTCGTGGTGTACGATCTTTTTAATGTGTTGTTGGATTCTGATTGCTAGAATTTTGTTGAGGATTTTTGCAACTATGTTCATCAGTGATATTGGCCTGTAGTTTTCCTTTTTTGTAGTATCTTTGTCAGGTTTTGGTATTAGGGTGATGGTGGCCTCATAGAATGAGTTTGGAAGTTTCCCTTCCTCTGCAATTTTCTGGAAGAGTTTGAGTAGGATAGGTGTTAACTCTTCTCGAAATTTTTGGTAGAATTCAGCTGTGAAGCCGTCTGGACCTGGGCTTTTGTTTGCTGGAAGATTTCTGATTACAGTTTCAATTTCCGTGCTTGTGATGGGTCTGTTAAGATTGTCTATTTCTTCCTGGCTTAGTTTTGGAAAATTGTATTTTCCTAAGAATTTGTCCATTTCTTCCAGGTTGTCCATTTTATTGGCATATAATTGCTGATAGTAGTCTCTTATGATCCTTTGTATTTCTGTGTTGTCTGTTGTGATCTCTCCATTTTCATTTCTAATTTTATTGATTTGATTTTTCTCTCTTTGCTTCTTGATGAGTCTGGCTAATGGTCTGTCAATTTTATTTATCCTTTCAAAGAACCAGCTTTTGACAGAGCTTGCCTGGCCTGGGACTGTGAATTAGTGTTTGCAAAATGCTGTAGATGACAGGCAAAATCTTTGACGTCAAGGATGGAGCAACATCTGGCTGGCTGGGTTATCACACTGGTCCCATTTGCTAATGAGGAAGGTGTCAGAGAGGAACCCAGCCCTGGGGACCAGCCAGCCATCTGCAGCACAGACGCCTGTTCATGTACCCTGCAGGTCGATATCCAAACGCTGCGTTTCTGCTCTGAATGCCTCAAAAGGGTAAGGTGGCCTATTACACTTCTGGTCGGTGCCAGGGTTTCCGTGATGCTTCAGTCTCCAGACTTGCCTGTTAAAGTTCCATCTGTTTCCTGTTTTACCCACATTCACTGTGTGGGACAATGATATTGAAGACTTTCCTCAAAGCCATGACAGATGATTGAAAATTATTTGAAAAATAACTCGATCATAATAACAACAATAATCCTACTACGAACCCTATGTTCCCTGAGCGTGCTTTCTACCCCCAGAATGCTTTCAAAGCTTCTGTGATTGCTTTGGGGCCAGCTTTTATCATGAGAGCATCTTCATAACTGACACATCAATTGAGGCCCCATTTGCTTCTTTACTAGAGCCAGACATCTTGGAATGTGAAGTCAAGTGGGCCTTAGAAAGTATCACTACGAACAAAGCTAGTGGAAGTGATGGAATTCCAGTTGAGCTGTTTCAAATCCTGAAAGATGATGCTGTGAAAGTGCTGCACTCAGTATGCCAGCAAGTTTGGAAAACTCAGCAGTGGCCACAGGACTGGAAAAGGTCCGTTTTCGTTCCAATCTCAAAGAAAGGCAATGCCAAAGAATGCTCAAACTACCGCACAATTGCACTCATCTCACATGCTAGTAAAGTAATGCTCAAAATTCTCCAAGCTAGGCTTCAGCAATACATGAACCGTGAACTCCCTGATGTTCAAGCTGGTTTTAGAAAAGGCAGAGGAAACAGAGATCAAATTGCCAACATCCGCTGGATCATGGAAAAAGCAAGAGAGTTCCAGAAAAACATCTATTTCTGCTTTATTGACTATGCCAAAGCCTTTGACTGTGTGGATCACAATAAACTGTGGAAAATTCTGAAAGAGATGGGAATACCAGACCACCTAACCTGCCTCTTGAGACATCTGTATGCAGGTCAGGAAGCAACAGTTAGAACTGGACATAGAACAACAGACTGGCTCCAAATTGGAAAAGGAGTACGTCAAGGCTGTATATTGTCACCCTGCTTATTTAACTTCTATACAGAGTACATCATGAGAAACGCTGGACTAGAAGAAACACAAGCTGGAATCAAGATTGCCGGGAGAAATATCAATCACCTCAGATATGCAGATGACACCACCCTTATGGCAGAAAGTGAAGAGGAGCTAAAAAGCCTCTTGAGGAAAGTAAGAGAGGAGAGTGAAAAAGTTGGCTTAAAGCTCAACATTCAGAAAACGAAGATCATGGCATCCGGTCCCATCACTTCATGTGAAATAGATGGGGAAACAGTAGAGACAGTGTCAGACTTTATTTTTTGGGGCTCCAAAATCACTGCAGATGGTGACTGCAGCCATGAAATTAAAAGACGCTTACTCCTTGGAAGAAAAGTTATGACCAACCTGGATAGTATATTCAAAAGCAGAGACATTACTTTGCCGACTAAGGTCCGTCTAGTCAAGGCTATGGTTTTTCCAGTGGTCATGTATGGATGTGAGAGTTGGACTGTGAACAAGGCTGAGCGCCGAAGAATTGATGCATTTGAACTGTGGTGTTGGAGAAGACTCTTGAGAGTCCCTTGGACTGCAAGGAGGTCCAACCAGTCCATTCTGAAGGAGATCAACCCTGGGATTTCTTTGGAAGGAATAATGCTAAAGCTGAAACTCCAGTACTTTGGCCACCTCATGTGAAGAGTTGACTCATTGGAAAAGACTCTGATGCTGGGAGAGATTGGGGGCAGGAAGAAAAGGGGATGACCCAGGATGAGATGGCTGGATGGCATCACGGACTCGATGGACGTGAGTCTGAGTGAACTCCGGGAGATGGTGATGGACAGGGAGGCCTGGCGTGCTGTGATTCATGGGGTCGCAAAGAGTCAGATACGACTGAGCGACTGAACTGAACTTGCTTCTTTACACATTTAATCACACGTAGAGATGCTGGGCTTCCGTGGTAGCTCAGGTGGTAAAGAATCCACCTGCAGTGTGGGAGACCCTGGTTTGATTCCTGGGTCAGGAAGATCCCCTGCAGAAGAGATAGGCTAACCACTCCAGTATTCTTGGGCTTCCCTGGTGGCTCAGACAGTAAAGAATCTGCCTGCAATGTGGGAGACCTGGGTTTGATCCCTGGCTTGGGAAGATCTCCTGGAGGAGGGCATGGCAACCCACTCTAATATGCTTGCCTGGAGAATCCCCATGGACAGAGGAGCCTGCGAGCTACAGTCCATGGGGTCGCCAAGAGTTGGGCATGACTGAGAGACTAAGCACAGCACACAGAGATCCTGCAGCCAGGGCAGCTGGCTCCAGATGACTCCTTTAGGGTGACTACACAAAGGGCATATACGTCAGCTATTTTAATAACATCGCAGCCTGCAGCTGAACCGTTCAATTGGACTCCTGAGATATTCCTTCTCAAATCATGTAGTACTCATTTTGGAAACTATCTCCCCCCACCCCCTGCCACACACCGCCTTTTAGTCTTTATTTATTGCTTTAGTTCAGTCCTGGATTCTCATCCCAAGCTGCGGGTAAGGAGGGCTATGGGTAAATTCATCCTTTACTTTAGAGTGACAGAACTAGAAATATCTGGTTTCTTTCTGTTTGGAAAAATTGAGTAGTCATGGAAAATGCTTATGACAGAGTTTACACAAGTGAGCCCTGAAAAGGATTCCTCCTGCCCTTCGCTTTTCCTCTTCTTTACTCCCTACCTTCCCTTCCTCCTTCCTTCTGTCCACATTTACTAAATATCCACACCGTCAGGCAACGTCCTGGATTCTGAGTCAGACTCAAAGGTGAAAACAAAACATAGTCTCTAACGTTATCTGAATACGCCACGGCAGACCTTGGGGAATGCCTTCCTGGCTCACAGTTCCTTTTGCTGCCGACTTCTTTTGTCAGGGCACAGACCTAGAAAGACACGGGACCCCCGGGGCAAAGGGGCAGGACTTTATTCCCCTCAGCAGCAGGTGAGCAGACTTATTTTTGCACTAGTTCTGAGCCCCAGTTCTCTCAGGGCAACGAGACACCCCTGGCCATAGTAGCTTGAATTACCAGAGAGGGTTTCTGAGTTTAGAGAATTCCAAGTCTTTTCTGAAGGGGAACGTGTTGGCCATTTTCTTCAAGAGGTCTCATTTCTGTGTTTTGAGACTGCTTGATGTACATGAAGTGTCTCTCCAACGTCCTCTCTGGACTCCCCAGAGTCCAGAGAAAGAGGCAGCAGCAGACAGAGGATGGGAGGGCTGGACGGTGTCGCCGACTCCATGGACGTGAGTCTGAGCAAGCTCTGGGAGCGGGTGATGGGCCGGGAGGCCTGTTGTGCTGCAGTCCATGGGATCACAGAGAGTCTGACACTACTGAGCGACTGAACTGAACTGAACTGAGACACGTCTGGAGTGAAGTGCGGTGAGGACCCAGATCCTGTCCCTGCTCTGCTGGTTGTCCTTGCCTGCTCTGTCTTCTCTTTCTGACCCTCCGTCTAGCTCCATAGTCTGCTCAAACCAGGACTGCAAACCTCATCCCTGACTAAGTCCTGGGCACCAGTTTTAGGTCCATTTATCAAGAGCTGGGGTTGGCAGACTGTCGTCCGACAGCCAAGTGTAGCTTGCAGTCTGTTTTTGTGCATCTCTGGAGCAAGGAAGGACTTTAAATTTTTAAAAGGTTGTAAAAAAAAGAGTGAGAAGAAAACAAGGGGGATTATCAGATAGGGACATCCCACAAAGCCTTAAATATTTCCAAGACCGAGTGACTGAACTGGTAACTGATTTACTATCTTGACCTTTAAAGGAAACATTTGCCAGTTCCGAGTCCAGATGTTTGATCACGTGACAGGGGAAAGGCTACCTATACAAGAACAGCAGCTGCACCAACCCCAGGATGGATGGGATGCTGGAGGCCTGGGATGGTGCTGCCTTCCCGTTCTCCGAGGTGTCCTCCTCCCCTCCCTGGCAGAAAGCTGACTGCGTGACCCTCCCACCTTCTGCCTGTCTTAAAAGATTCGGATTTCTCAGGCCATAAAATTATACCCTCTCTCTGTACATGTGTTAGTCTCTCAGTCATGTCTGACTCTTTGCAACCCCATGGACTGTAGCTCCTCTGTTCATGGAATTCTGCCGGCAAGAATACTAAATGGATTGTCTGTCCCTTCTCCATGGAATCTTCCTGACTCAGGGATCAAACTCAGGTCTCCTGCATTGTAGGCAGATTCTTTACTGTTTGAGCTATCAGGGAAGCCCTCTCTGTACACACACACACACACACACACACACACACACACACACTGTGTGTATACAATACACACACACACACACTGTTGTGAATTAAGTCAGAAAAGTGAAGAAGAGAATGTAAATCATTATTCCAGTTGTGATACGTGGTTTAAACTAGCGAGGAGCTGTGACTCATCTTTGTCTCTCGGTCAAGCGCAGCTACAGCATGAATTAGAATTTAGATGATGTTCTCAGACCGGGGGAACGAATTGCTGAGTGCCAGGAAAATAATACTACAATGTCTGTGCATGCACAGAGCTAGCTGGACAGCTTCTCAAATGGATTTCCTTTGTGTGGTCAACCATCTGAGCTCTGTAGAAATTCTCTCTTCTCAAAGTCATCTTGGAATCCCTGAGCCCTCAGATTCCAGCAGTATCTAATTTTTTTTAAACCTGTCCATTGACATAAAGACCTAACATGTTTATTCATACTTTCTATACACTGAAAGTCGCTCTCAAAAATATGGGAAAATGTGTTTGAGAATATTGATGCTCACCTTATAATGACTGTGGGACACTTTTTTCCTCTGGACTCCTTCCAGGGTTCACTTGAGCCTCTAACCTTGGCCTTGGAGTGTGGCAGGTGGAGTGATATACATAGACCACAAGAGACAAAGTGAGATTTCAACTAAATCAAGAGTGCGACTGAAGGACTTTCCTGGCAGTCCAGTGTTGAAGACTTCGCCTTCCAGTGTAGAGGGTGAGGGTTTGATTCCTTGCCATCGAGCTAAGATCCCACAGCCAAAAAACCAAAACGTAAAATAGAAGCAATATTGTAAGAAATTCAGTAAAGACTTTAAAAATGGCCCATATTAAAAAAGAAGTTTTTTGGTTTTTTTTAAAAGAGCACTATTAAAAGAACTGGACATTTGTATGATGGTAGTTTGCCATCTTGAAGCAAAATCATAGTTTTAAATTAGAATGTTCTATCATCTTAGAAACAGATGTGAATGAAATGTGACATGTGAATGACAAGGATTGGGATTATACTGAGAAAAAAAATATTTTTCTCATATTTTTCTAAGTCTCACTGGGTGACTGTAGAGTACAGAACACCTGGTCTGTTCCAAGGGCCATGTATGAATGAACTTGCTTAATTCCCACAGCCCATGAAGCAGACGTTGCTGTGGTCCTCATTCAACAGGAGAAGATGCCAAGGCACAGAGAGCAAATGGCGTAGCTCTCATCAAAGCCTGATGCTTAATTTCCAGAGCCCGTAGCCTTTCTTGACTGACCTATCGGGTGCTGAGCATGCAGGCATGCTCAGTCGTTCAGTCGTGTCCAACTCTTGGAGACGCCATGGGTTCCTCTGTCCATGGAATTCTCCAGGCAAGACTACTGGAGTGGGTTCCCACTTCTTCTTCCAGGGAAGTGGAAGGAAGACCAGAGGACTTCCTGACCCAAGTCCTCTGCATTGGGAAGTGGATTCTTTATCACGGAGCCCCCTGGGGAGCCCTAGGCTCTCGGACCTTCCAGTTATCTTCTGCAAGAGTGATGCCCATCAGTGGTCATAAATTAGAGTCACCTGGGAAATTTAAGAAAACCTGTGTAGCCTGGATCTCACTCAGACTTTCCTAGTGGGGTTGCTGCTACTTTTGGGGGCACCTCCTAACATGTAATGTGGATGGAGAATCACTCCTCCAAGGGGCTGCCTTAGGGTTCAAGTACATGCAATTGATACTTGGGATTTCATCTCATTGGCCAGGGTGGCGGTAGTGGTGGTGGTTTAGTCACTAAGTTCAGTTCAGTTCAATCGCTCAGTTGTGTCCAACTCTTTGTGACCCCATGGACCGCAGCACATCAGGCTTCCCTGTCCATCATCAACTCCCAGAGCTTACTCAAACTCATGTCCATCATGTCGGTGATGCCATCCAACCAGCTCATCTTCTGTCATCCCCCTCTCCCCCTGCCTTCAATCTTTCCCAGCATCCAGCTCTTTTCCAATGAGTAAGTTCTTTGCATCAGGTGGCCAAAGTATGGAAGTTTCAGCTTCAACATAGTCGCTAAATAGGTCTTGGCATTTTTTAAAAGCTGTCACATTATTCTCTTGTGTACCTATGGTTAAATACTAGGAACCACTGTTCTTTGTAGGACACCATAAAATAGAAATGGTTCATTTCATATCCCATCTAAAATCCTTAAAGACCATTTAATTCGGCACCTCTTAATATAAAGGAGTTTTCATGGTTCACACCAATGTTTAAATCTGTTTCAAACTAATGACCCTTTAAATATATATTTATATGTCTTTATTTTTTTTTTAATTTTTTGACCAGGCCAGATGGCACGTGGGTTCTTAATTCCCTGACCAGGGATCAAACCTGTACCCCTTGCACTGGAAGTGCAGAGTTAACAACTGGACCACTAGGGAAATCCCTTAAAATCTTTTTTTAAAGCAAATATTTTGCTTTACCAATTTTATATGTAATACTCACTCATAGAAGTTAATTTAAAGAACCAATACAATGGCCTAGATGTTCAATAAAGGAGAAATAAAAGAAAATAACTGGCAATAAAATAGTACAGCTTTTATTTTCAATATGTAAGTGGGTTCAGTTCAGTTCAGTTCAGTTCCGTTCAGTCGCTCAGTTGTGTCCGACTCTTTGCAACCCCATGAATCGCAGCACGCCAGGCCTCTCTGTCCATCACCAACTCCCAGAGTTCACTCAGACTCACGTCCATCGAGTCAGTGATGCCATCCAGCCATCTCATCCTCTGTCATCCCCTTCTCCTCCTGCCCCCAATCCCTCCCAGCATCAGAGTCTTTTCCAATGAGTCAAATCTTCACATGTGGTGGCCAAAGTACTGGAGTTTCAGCTTTAGCATCAGTCTTTCCAAAGAAATCCCATGGCTGATCTTCAGAATGGATTGGTTGGATCTCCTTGCAGTCCAAGGGACTCTCAAGAGTCTTCTCCAACACCACAGTTCAAACGCATCAATTCTTTGGCGCTCTGCCTTCTTCACAGTCCAACTCTCACATCCATACATGACCACTGGAAAAACCATAGCCTTGACTAGACGGACCTTTGTTGGCAAAGTAATGTCTCTGCTTTTCAATGCTAACTAGGTTGGTCATAACTTTTCTTCCAAGGAGTAAGTGGCTTTTAATTTCATGGCTGCAATCACCATCTGCAGTGATTTTGGAGCCCCTCAAAATAAAGACTGACACTATTTCCCCTGTTTCCCCATCTGTTTCCCATGAAGTGATGGGATCAGATGCCATGATCTTTGTTTTCTGAATGTAGAGCTTTAAGCCAACTTTTTCACTCTCCTCTTTCACTTTCATCAAGAGGCTTTTTAGTTCCTCTTCACTTTCTGCCATAAGGGTGGTGTCATCTGCATATCTGAGGTGATTGATATTTCTCCCAGCAATCTTGATTCCAGCTTGCGCTTCTTCCAGCCCAGCGTTTTCTCATGATGTACTCTGCAGAGAAGTTAAATAAGCAGGCTGACAATATACAGCCTTGACGTACTCCTTTTCCTATTTGGAACCAGTCTGTTGTTCCATATCAGTTCTAATTGTTGCTTCCTGACCTGCATACAGGTTTCTCAAGAGGCAGGTCAGATGGTCTGGTATTCCCATCTCTTTCAGAATTTTCCACAGTGTATTGTGATCCATGCTTTAGCATAGTCAATAAAGCAGAAATAGGTATTTTTCTGGAACTCTCTTGCTTTTTCCATGGTCCAGCAGATGTTGGCAATTTGATCTCTGTTTCCTCTGCCTTTTCTAAAACCAGCTTGAATATCTGGAAGTTCACGGTTCACGTATTGCTGAAGGCTGGCTTGGAGAATTTTGAGCATTACTTTACTAGCGTGTGAGATGACTGCAATTGTGCGGTAGTTTGAGCATTCTTTGGCATTGCCTTTCTTTGGGATTGGAATGAAAATGGACCTTTTCCAGTCCTGTGGCCACTGCTGAGTTTTCCAAACTTGCTGGCATATTGAGCACAGCACTTTCACAGCATTATCTTTCAGGATTTGAAATAGCTCAACTGGAATTCCATCACTTCCACTAGCTTTGTTTGTAGTGATATTTTCTAAGGCCCACTTGACTTCACATTCCAGGATGTTTGGCTCTAGGTGAGTGATCACACCATTGTGATTATCTTGGTCATGAAGCTCTTTTTTGTACAGTTCTTCTGTGTATTCTTGCAACCTCTTCTTAATATCTTCTGCTTCTGTTAGGTCCATACCATTTCTCTCCTCTATTGAGCCCATCTTTGCATGAAATGTTCCCTTGGTATCTCTAATTTTCTTGAAGATATCTCTAGTCTTTCCCATTCTGTTGTTTTCCTCTATTGCTTTGCATTGATCACTGAGGAAGGCTTTCTTATCTTTCCTTGCTATTCTTTGGAACTCTGCATTCAGATGCTTATATCTTTCCTTTTCTCCTTTGCTTTTGGCTTCTCTTCTTTTCACAGTTATTTGTAAGGCCTCCCCAGACAGCCATTTTGCTTTTTTGCATTTCTTTTCCATAGGGATGGTCTTGATCCCTGTCTCCTGTATAATGTCATGAACCTCATTCCATAGTTCATCAGGCACTCTATCTATCAGATCTAGGCCCTTAAATCTATTTCTTACTTCCACTGTATAATCATAAGGGATTTGATTTAGGTCATATGTGAATGGTCTAGTAGTTTTCCCTACTTTCTTCAATTTCGGTCTGAATTTGGCAATAAGGAGTTCATGATCTGAGCCACAGTCAGCTCCTGGCCTTGTTTCTGTTGACTGTATAGAGCTTGTCCATCTTTGGCTGCAAAGAATATGTTGATTTTGGTGTTGACCATCTGATGATATCCATGTGTAGAGTCTTCTCTTGTGTTGTTGGAAGAGGGTGTTTGCTATGACCAGTGCATTTTCTTGGCAAAACTCTATTTGTCTTCACCCTGATTCATTCCGTATTCCAAGGCCAAATTTGCCTGTTACTCCAGGTATTTCTTGACTTCCTACTTTTGCATTCCAGTCCCCTATAATGAAAAGGACTTCTTTTCTGGGTGTCCAAAAAGGCGCAGGCGGCTGCAACTGGCGCACATAGTGTGGCCGAGAGGAGTTATCCCACATCCAAGGTCAGGGGCAGCAGCCAAGAGTGCCAGGCTGCAATGGCACAAGAACGGCTGAGAGGAGCTATCTCACGTGCGAGGTCAGGGGCAGCGCCCGGGAGGAGCAACCCCACATCCAAGGAGCGGTGGCTGTGTGGGCACAGGAGGGCCTAGAGAAGCTATTCCATGTTCAAGGTCAGGAGGGGTGGCCGTGAGGAGATACCCCTTGTCCAAGGTAAGGAGCAGTGGCTGCACTTTGCTGGACAGCCGTGAAGAGATACCCCACGTCCAAGGTAAGAGAAACCCAAGTAAGACGGTAGGTGTTGCAAGCAGACATCAGAGGGCAGACACACTGAAACCATAATCACAGAAAACTAACCAATCTAATCACACTAGGACCACAGCCTTGTCTAACTCAATGAAACTAAGCCATGCCCGTGGGGCCACTCAAAATGGTGGGTCATGATGGAGAGGTCTAACAGAATCTGGCCCACTCGAGAAGGGAATGGCAAACCACTTCAGTATTCTTGCCTTGAGAACCCCATGAACTGTATGAAAAGGCAAAATGATAGGATACTGAAAGAGGAACTCCCCAGGTCAGTAGGTGCCCAATATGCTACTGGAGATCAGTGGAGAAATAACTCTAGAAAGAATGAAGGGATGGAGCCAAAGCAAAAACAATACCCAGCTGTTGATGTGACTGGTGATAGAAGCAAGGTCCGTCCGATGCTGTAAAGAGCAATATTGCATAGGAACCTGGAATGTCAGGTCCATGAATCAAGGCAAATTGGAAGTGGTCAAACAAGAGATGGCAAGAATGCACGTCGACATTCTAGGAATCAGCAAACTAAAATGGACTGGAATGGGTGAATTTAACTCAGATGACCATTATATCTACTACTGTGGGCAGGAATCCCTCAGAAGAAATGGAGTAGCCATCATGGTCAACAGAAGAGTCTGAAATGCAGTACTTGGATGCAGTCTCAAAAACGACAGAATGATCTCTGTTCGTTTCCAAGGCAAACCATTCAATACCACAGTAATCCAAGTCGATGCCCCAACCAGTAATGCTGAAGAAGCTGAAGTTGAACGATTCTATGAAGACCTACAAGACCTTTTAGAACTAACACCCCCCAAAAAAGATGTAAGTGTGTAAGCACCACCATATAAAGGGGAGTATTAAGGCTGTCACCCACACTTCTTGCATGTGGTCACTGGGAACACACTGCCACAGGAGTGTCAGGACAACCATCATGCTACAAGCAGTGTTGCTGTGGGTGCTGTGGTTTTTTGAAATGCTGAACTCTCAGTAAAATTTCAAAGACACAACGTACAATTTTCTCTTTGACTTACATGATGATTTGCATTTTTGGAAAAGTCAGTGTCTACTAATCCCATGGATGGAAGAGCCTGGTAGGCTACAGTCCGTGGGGTCACAAAGAGTCAGAGACGACTGAGCAACTTCACCTTACTAAGACTGTACAAAAGTTACTTTCTAGTTGGATGTAAAAGCAGAGTTGGGTTCCAAGCTCGGAAAACTATAAACAAGTTTCTCACCTACATAACTGTCTGGTGGGACATGGAACGGTTGCACAAAATTGTCTTCTGTGTTCCTGGCCTCCACCCACTCAATATAGGAACACCCAATCTTCACAATTCTCAAAAAAGAATTGGGCTTCCCTAGTGAATCAAGATTGCCAGGAGAAATAATAACCTCAGATATGCAGATGACACCACCCTTACGGCAGAAAGTGAAGAGGACCTAAAAAGCCTATTGATGAAAGTGAAAGTGGAAAGTGAAAAAGTTGGCCTAAAGCTCAACATTCAGAAAATGAAGATCATGCATCCGGTCCCATCACTTCATGGGAAATAGATGGGGAAACAGGGGAAACAGTGTCAGACTTTATTTTTGGGGGCTCCAAAATCACTGCAGATGGTGATTGCAGCCATGAAATTAAAAGCCACTTACTCCTTGGAAGAAAAGTTATGACCAACCTAGATAATATATTCAAAAGCAGAGACATTACTTTGCCAACAAAGGTCCATCTAGTCAAGGCTATCGTTTTTCCCGTGGTCATGTATGGATGTGAGAGTTGGACTGTGAAGAAGGCAGAGCGCCGAAGAATTGATGCGTTTGAACTGTGGTGTTGGAGAAGACTCTTGAGAGTCCCTTGGACTGCAAGGAGATCCAACCAGTCCATCCTGAAGGAGATCAACCCTGGGATTTCTTTGGAAGGAATGATGCTAAAGCTGAAACTCCAGTACTTTGGCCACCTCATGCGAAGAGTTAACTCACTGGAAAAGACTCTGATGCTGGGAGGGATTGGGGGCAGGAGGAGAAGGGGATGACCAAAGATGAGATCGCTGGATGGCGTCACTGACTCGATGGATGTGAGTCTGAGTGAACTCTGGGAGTTGGTGACAGACAGGGAGGCCTGGCGTGCTGCGATTCATGGGGTTGCAAAGAGTCGGACACGACTGAGCGACTGAACTGAACTGAACTGAGTGGCTCAGACAGTAAAGAACCTGCCTGCAATGCAGGAGACCCGGGTTCGATTCCTGAGTCAGGAAGATCCCTTGGAGAAGGAAATGGTAACCCATTGCAGTCCTCTTGCCTGGAGAATCCCATGGGCAGAAGAACCTGACAGGCTACAGTCCGTGGGATCACAAAGAGCCAGACACGACTGAGCAACTAACACTATCACACATTTCCAAAATGATCCCTAGGGGGCAGTAGCCCTCCACCAGTTAGATTTGATGACTTAGAAATGATTTTTCTCCAGGGTACATTCACAGGGGTAAGAGTGTTATTGGCAAGCAAGTGGCTATCATCCTATATGTGTGAGAAGGAAGTGGGCTAGGTTGTGGCCAAGCTAAGGGAAGCCAGCCTTTGTCTGGACTCACGCGGGGCTGTCCCCACACAGGGGCACAGGAGGAGATTTGAGAGGTTGCTCTGCCACTTTGGCAGTTCTTGATGTTAGTCACTCAGTTATAAGGACACACGCTGATATTTGACCTGAGTCTGCTAGAATCCAATAACTTAGAAGTGGATCTGCCAGAAAATACACAAAATGAATTTTTGGAAACTCCGCTGGAAACTGTGATCCGCGAAGGTAAGCGAGCTCCTCTTTCCAATCTCTCCGTCAAGACTGACTTCCCTGGAGCCTGTGTGCACGGGGACACTCTGAGACTTCCACCCTGAGCCAAACCTTCCCACTGCCTTTCATCCTTTTGCTAAATGAGAAAATCGCTGCTGCTGGGGATTAAATGCTTCCCCACTACTAGGAAATTGTGACGGTGACTTGAGTTCGTGCCTCATGCGGGGTTGCCTTGGGAACTCACAAAGACTCGGAGATGCACACCAAAGTGCAGACACCCAAAACATGGTGGTGGTGGGGAGAGAAGTGCCTGTTTCCCGCGTTTTCAGCAGTCTCTGTTTTAAAGCTATAAATAATGTCTCCATCCCTTTCCAAATCATTTTCTTCCAGGCAACCTTCGTATGATGACACATACGTGCGTGATGTATTTTCCATCAGGGCCATTTGCAGCTGGGGAGAGCTGATTCTCTTTTCTCTCTCTCTCTCTCTCTTTTTTTTTTTTTGGCTGTGAATGGTTTTCACTGCTCTGCAGGCTTTTCTCTAGTTCCGGTGTGCGGGCTTCTCGCTGCGGTGGCCTCTGTTGTCATGGAGCATGGGCTGTAAAGTGTGCAGCCTTCAGTAGCTGTGGCAGGCGGGCTCAGGGGTCCTGGGCTCTAGAGCACAGTCTCCAAAGTTGTGGCGCCCAGGCTTGGCTGCTCCGGGGTATGTGGGATCTTCCCAGATCAGGGATGGAACCCGTGTCTCCTGCATTTGCAGGCGGATGCCTTGCCACTGAGCCACCCGGAGAAGCCTGGGAGAGTTGATTCCTAACCCACGTTGCTCTCACACATTCCTGTGAGAGTTTGGTGGCATGGCGCCCCTTCTGGGAAAGAGGGCACAGTTCGTTCCTTGCTGGTTGTTTGGGTGAAGCTCCTGGGAGAGCCAAGCTCGCCCCTCTGGACTGGGAAGTTTTTGTGCAGATCTTAGGCTGCCTCACGTGACTCCAAAGGAAGGATTCTTAGAAAGTCCTGAGCTGGGTGATGGCAGTATTTTACACTGCTGTTCACTGATGATTCAGAGCCAGAATCAGGGAAGATAGGCGATGATGATGTCTACCACGTCAGAGCTCCCAATATTTAAATATCTCTCATGAATGCGGTGGTGGTGTTGTTTAGTCGCTAAGTTGTGTCTGACTCTTTGCAACCCCATGGACTGTAGCTCGCCAGGCTCCTCTGTCTACGGGATTCTCCAGGCAAGAACAGTGGAGTGGGTTGCCATTTCCTTCTCCAGGGGATCTTCCCAACCCAGGAGTCGAACCCAGGTTTCCTGCACTCAGGCGAGTCTCCTGCATTGCAGGCAGGTTGTTTACCAACAGAGCCACCAGGGAAACCTGATGTAGACGTTGGGTTGGCCAAAAAGTTCACTCCGGTTTTCCCGTGCACAGTATGGAAGAACCCGAACGAACTTTTGGGCCAAGCTGATATACCCTGATACTACACATTTTGCATTCCACACTGTGAAGCTAAGTTTGATTTCACCCATTTAGGTTTTAACATGTTCTCCTGTGTCAAAAATCAATAGTTCTCAGTAATCTGGGGAGAAACATTCCTTTGAGAATCTTATGAGAGCTCACCAATAAGAAAGCACGTCTTCGTATATCCACAAAAGTTTGCAAACAGTTTTAGGGGGTTTCAGACCACAGAATCCCACACAAGGATCTCCTAGGGGTCTATGGACCTTGTATTTGAAATTCCAGAACACATACTTGTTGAGAGAGCTTTTATTTTGGGGGGATTCTTAATTTTGATAGCCGTTGCCAGGTTTTTATTTGATTTTAAGCTAACATATACGACAAATTGCTTGTTGGAAGAGAGCAGAGATCATGGAAAAAATAAATCTGCTCCAAAATTATGTATAATCTGTGTTTGTTCTCTGCAAACCCTTAGTGAGGAAAGAGGGAAATAGTTGAGAGAGGTGTTTATGACACTGGGCATTTGTAATGAGTTGCAGTTTGAATATCCCCAGAGCAGCTCACTCAGTCTCATTGCCTGGAATGATTTCTTCCAGGGTCTGGCCACTTGGAAAAGAGAGACAGGATGGGACTTGGATTTGAACTAGTAAACAAGGTGGGTTGGGGACTTGGCTTCCAGTGGCTCCCTTGTTAGATGGTTGCTCTTGGGAGAGTAGAAAAGGAGAATGTATGTAATTGACTCACAGCTCAAAGAGAGATTTCCTTTAGGTTGGAGGGTCCTCTGAAGCTTACTCCCTGGAAGGATGGTGCTTGGTCATCATTTATGCCTTTCGTCCAATTGCTTTAACCGGATCTGGAGTGGGTATCGGCCTCACGGACGGAGAGTGTTGTTTGGGCTGAGCTGGAGGATTTCAAGGCCGGTTCTGAAAGTCTGGGCATTTCGGGAAAGAAAACCTGCAAGTGATCTTGGCTAAGGTCACTTCATTTCTCAGGCTGTCGGTGTTCTCAATGTAAAAATAACTGAAGCAAGACTTAATCATCTCCATAGTTTACCCATTTGGTGATTTCATTTGATTCAACAAATATTTATGGAGAGCTATTTGCCAAGAATGTTCTAGGCACTTGGAAGGATCAGCAAACAAAACAAACAGAATTCACTGTCCCCCTGGAGGGCGTGGGGCATGGGCTTGGGAGGGGGGATTGGCATTGGTATTGTTCTTAAAGTGGTGGTTGAGGTGCAGAGATGGGCCAAAGCTTTCTAGGCAGATGGAAGAGACAGGCAAAGGCCCTGAGGTTGGCATGACTGGGTAGAGAGGTAACAGGCAGTGTGCCCAGGGCTGTGGAAGTAGGTGGGGAGGGGGAGCAGAGTCAGGGACAAAACAACAGGTGGGCGGAGCTCCATGCATGCCCAGATTGGCAATGGAGCTTGGGCTGGGTCTTGAGCCCCATCCATGAAGGACCCCCTGAGCATTGAACAGCCTGCAAAATATGCAAGGTAGAGGGTGCCCTGAAAAGCCCCACATCATTTCATCTATAAAGGAAAGATGAAAGTCACCTTTCTCTAGGTCACAATGGCTTTTAGTTCAGAATGATTGCCATGACTCTGAAGCCCACTAGTAAAACTTCTGAGGCCCTAGAACTTTGCTCTCTTTCCATGAAATCCCCTACAAGGGGCTCCTGGGTGTCTCGCATGTGCTACAGATACCGTGTCAGTCCTCCTCACTCACCACGGCATGCTTTTGCTTTGCTGTTCCCAAGTTCGTCAGTGTCGCTGAGAGCTTGGCATCGAGCACGGGGCGTTCTGGGGATCTCGTTGCTCAGGGATCTTGGCCTGGGTGAGCTGTCTGTCCTGACAGCTGAGGACCCTGTCCTGAGGCTCTGACCCTCTTCCAGACCCTCTGATGGGACCCTCCGGGCAGAAGCCCCCTGAGTAGAGAGTACAGAGTATGATCACTGAAGTCAGAAAAACAAACAAACCTCCACATTGGATCAGTTTCACTATTTGAACTTTACAAGGAATTGGCTGTATAACTTGGGCTACTTACCCAAACCTTCTCCATGTGTAAAATGGGACTCATAATAGCATCTTGTCCTCATGGCGCTTTTGTAAGGAGTAACTGACATAGTACATACAAAGCCCTTATCATACTCTGCCATATAATACATGCTCAATAAACTTATTTCTTAAATCTTCTGAGTTCTCTGGAACAGTACTGATGTAAAATATTTTCACATGGTAACTTCAGAAACGAGTGTTAAATATAAGCTGGTGCAATGTTTCCATGAAAAAAGTTGGTGATATACATGAAGAGACTCAACTTAATTTTATCCTATTATGCAGTAATTTTGTTTCTTGGCTATGTGGTGGAAATTTTCAGAAGTGTGAACAAAGATATAAGAATGTTTATCAAAGTCTAATTATGGCATATACAAAGGTAGAATAGTATGCAGCCATTAAAAATAAAGTTTACAGAGAATCTTCAATGACATGAGAAAATCCTTGTGACATAGATTTAAATGGAAAGGTCAAGAATTAAAATTATATATTTAGTGTACTACCTAACTTGATAACTTTATCTTCTGTTATAGATAAAGACTGAACAGGAATATGGATTAAAATGTTAATAGTAGTTCTTTCTGGGTGGTGGGATTACAGATGTTTTTATTTGTTCTTTTGACTTTTCTGTACTTTCTAAAATAAACATGGGTTACTTTTTTAAGCAGGGGAGTAAAAAGCATTGCATTTTATTTCTAATTTTATTTTTAAATTGTGTGGTAAGTGCATGCATACTTATCAGACCATGTGTTTGGAATTTTATTTGGAAAATATGGTTACAGTAAATTTAGGTCAACTACTTTCCAAGATTTCTTAATTGGAAACTAAAAAAAAAAAAAAACTTGAAAATAAATTATTTCCTGGACTAGTCTGGATGAGAAGAGAAAATCAAATTTTAAAGGAGATGGAATAATGCCTTCAGCATCCCCATGTACAAATAACTCTCCCCTTTTGGTCTTCGGGACAGCGTTGGGGTGGGGTTGCTTCTGTTTCTTTTTGAGAAACAGCTCTGAGGCCTAGAAGTGCATCTGGACCAAGGGACAGACTTAGCTTGAGAGAAAAATAGCTGTCCTCGACTTTATCACTGTGTGTCAGTGTGACAACAGGAAAGGCGGAAGGGAATGACTCTTATCGGGGAGTGGGAGCCCTTGGTGTGCATGACGAAAACAGGCAACTATATTTCCAACAGCGTCCTTTATTTTTAGAGGATCTCTAATAGAAGAGCATGTAATATACAAAAGTGGAATCATGAAATGGTGTGGTACAGGGCTTCTCAAAACTTAACAAATGTAGGAGTAACCTGGGGCCTTGGTTGCTAGGCAGATTTTCCTTCAGAGGGGGTGGGCGAGGCCCCAGATCCTGAATTCTGTCCAACTCCCAGGTGACATGAGTACTGCCGGCCAAGGACCACATCTTGTCCTGTATGAAGGTACGCATGCGTGTGCATGTGTGTACTCGGTCGTTTAGTTGTGTGACTCTTTGCCATCCTTTGAATCTTGACCGGCCAGGCTCCTCTGTCCATGGGGTTCTCCAGGCAAGAATCTGGAGTGGGTTGCCATTTCCTCCTCTGGGGGATCTTCCTGACCCAAGGATGGAACCCACGTCTCCTGCATTTACAGGTGGATTCTTTGCCACTGAGCCACCAGGGAAGCCCCCCACACAGGTGTAGGATAGCCCAAAGGCGTTGTATTTTGACAAGGAAGAGAGGAGGCAGGAACTGAGATGCTGCCTTATCGCTTCATGAAGATCTTCCCAGAGGACTGTGGACCACGGTGCTAGACCAGTAGCTCTGAGCTTCCCTCTACCTCAGAATCAACCAGTGGAGTTTTAGAAAATAGAGTGAGATGCCTGCGTTCCCCCTCGCAGAGATTTTTATTTAGTTGGTCCTCGGCGTTCCTTTTTCAGTAGCTCTCCAGATGGGTTTGATGGACAGTGAGGGTTAAGATCAAAACCACCTGGAGAGCTACTAAGAAATGACCACCCAGGACCAGCTTCCCTGGCTCCTGCCTGACCTGCACTGGCTGGCCAGCTCGAGTCAGGGGTGTCTCTGTTTCTCCTGGCAGGGCCTGGGGCCCCTCCTATGTGCTCATGGGACGCCCTTGTTTGAGGCATTTTCTCAGTTTTCTGTATCTTGACTGCAGAAGAATCTTCAGGATAAGACAGAGGGTCCTGACCCAGCTCTCCCACCCCACTGATAAGTCCATGTTACCTGTGATCACCTCCTGATAGACTCAGTAGACCCAAGGAGCAGCCATTTAGAAAGCGTTCATACATGAATTTGGAATCTGGCTTTTTTGTGACACCCAGTCAACACTCAGGAAGCTAGGGAAAGATTTGGATGACATTTCTGGCTCTGATTCTTGCCAGAAACTCCCAAAGATTCCAAAACTAAATTAATTTTATTTTAGAGATGGAAGTTGGTAAATGCTGAAAATTCAGCTCCCTTCCCTCTTTATTAGTAAAATGAAAATATCCAGAACAGAATAATTTAAGATGCATACAAGAAAGTGGTTTAGATTCCAAAAGAATGCTTGCTCTGAGGTCCAGTGAAATAGCTTTTAACAAAATGAATAATACCCCCGCCTCACTGTACCTCACTGTGTGCACTGTTCGTTGAACCCATGGCAGGCAAGGCGCAAGCTGGAAGAGAATCTGAGGAGCCTTAGCAACTACAGACGCATTTATTCCCTCCTGGCTGGCACAGCGGCTGCAGGAGCAGACGTGACAATATAACCTAACAGCCCACAGTTGCCAGGGCTTCTCCAGGTGGAGCTTGTGTCTGCTTCAGTTCAGTTCAGTTCAGTCACTCAGTCATGCTCGACTCTGTTCGAACCCATGGACTGCAGCATGCCAGGGCTCCCTGTCCATCACCAGCTCCCAAAGCTTGCTCAAGCTCATGTTCATCCAGTCAGTGATGCCATCCAACCATCTCATCCTCTGTCGTCCCCTTCTCCTCCTGCCCTCAATCTTTCTCAGCATGAGTCTTTTCCTATGAGTCAGTTCTTCGCATCAGGTGGCCAAAGTATTGGAGCTTATGCTTCAGCATCAGTCCTTCCAATGAATATTCAGGACTGATTTCCTTTAGGACTGACTGGTTTGGTCTGACTTGCTGTCCAAGAACTTTCAAGAATCTTCTCCAATACCACAGTTCAAAAGCATCAATTCTTTGGTGCTCAGCTTTCTTTATAGTCCAACTCTCACAGCCATACATGACTAATGGAAAAACCATAGTTTTGACTAGATGGACTTTTGTTGGTAAAGTAATGTCTCTGCTTTTCAATATTCTGTCTAGGTTTGTCATAGCTTTTCTTCCAAGGAGTAAGCATCTTTTCATTTCATGGCTGCAGTCACCATTTGCAGTGATTTTGGAGCCCAAGAAAATGAAGTCTGTCACTGTTTCCATTGTTTCCCCATCTGTTTGCCATGAACTGATGGGACTGCATGACGCAATCTTAGGTTTCTGAATGTTGAGTTTTAAGCCATATCTTTCACTCTCCTCTTTCACTTTCATCAAGAGATTCTTTAATTCCTCTTCTCTTTTTTCCATAAGAGTGGTGTCATCTGCATATCTAAGGTTATTGATATTTCTTCTGGCAATCTTGATTCCAGTTTGCGCTTCATCCAGCTTGGCATTTCATATGATGTACTCTGCATATGACAATATATAGCCTTGATGTATTCCTTTTCCTATTTGGAACAAGTCCATTGTTCCATGTCTGGTTCTAATTGTTGCTTCTTGACCTGCATACAGGTTTCTCAGGAGGCAGGTAAGGTGGTCTGGCATTCCCATCTCTTGAAGAATTTTCCACAGTTTGTTGTGATCCACACAGTCAAAGGCTTTAGCATAGTTAATGAATCAGAAGTAGATGTTTCTCTGGAATTCTGTTGCTTTTTCGATGATCCAATGGATGTTGGCAATTTGATCTCTGGTTTCTCTGCCTTTCTAAAACCAGCTTCAACATCTAGAACTTCCGATTTACATATTGTTGAAGCCTCACTTGGAGAGTTTTGAGCATTACTTTTCTAGCGTGTGAGACGAGTGCAATTGTGCAGCAGTTTGAACATTTTTGGCATTGCCTTTCTTTGGGATTGAAATGAAAACTGACCTTTTCCAGTTCTGTAGCCACTGCTGAGTTTTCCAAATTTGCTGGCATATTGAGTGCAGCACTTTCACAGCGTCATCTTTTATGATTTGAAATAGCACAGCTGGAATTCCATCACCTCTACTAGCTTTGTTTATAGTCATGCTTCCTAAGGCCCACTTGACTTTGGACTTCAGTATGTCTGGCTCTAGGTGAGTGATCACAGCATCGTGGTTATCTGGGTCATGAAGATCTTTTCTGTACAGTTCTGTGTATTCTTGCCACCTCTTCTTAATATCTTCTGCTTCTGTTAGGTCCATACCATATCTGTTCTTTATTGTATCCTTATTTGCATGAAATCTTTCCTTGGTATCTCTAATTTTCTTGAAGAGATCTCTGGTCTTTCCCATTCTATTGTTTTCCTCTATTTTTTTGCCTTGATCACTGAGGAAGGCTTTCTTATCTCTCCTTGCTATTTTTTGGAACTCAACATTCAGTTGGATTTCTCTTTCCTTTTCTCCTTTGCCTTTCACTTCTCTTCTTTTCTCAGCTATTTGTAAGGCCTCCTCAGACAACCATTTTGCCTTTTTGTGTTTATTTTTCGTTGGGATGATTTTGGTCACCATCTCTTTATAAACCTTCATCCAGAGTTCTTCAGGCACTCTATCTATCAGATCTAATCCCTTGAATCTATTTGTCACCTGCACTGTATAACCATAAGGGATTTGATTTAGGTCAAGCTTGTTTTAGAAAAGGCAGAGGAACCAGAGATCAAATTGCCAACATCCGCTGGATCATCAAAAAAGCAAGAGAGTTCCAGAAAAACATCTATTTCTGCTTTATTGACTGTGCCAAAGCCTTTGACTGTGTGGATCACAATCAACTGTGGAAAATTCTGAAAGAGATGGGAATACCAGACCACCTGACCTGTCTCTTGAGAAATCTGTATGCAGGTGAAGAAGCAACAGTTAGAACTGGACATAGAACAACAGACTGGGTCCAAATAGGAAAAGGAGTACGTCAAGGCTGTATATTGTCAGCCTGCTTATTTAACTTCTATGCAGAGTACATCATGAGAAACTCTGGACTGGAAGAAACACAAGCTGGAATCAAGATTGCTGGGAGAAATATCAATCACCTCAGATATGCAGATGACACCACCCTTATGGCAGAAAGTGAAGAGGAACTAAAAAGCCTCTTGATGAAAGCAAAAGAGGAGAGTGAAAAAGTTGGCTTAAAGCTCAACATTCAGAAAATGAAGATCATGGCATCTGATCCCATCACTTCATGTGAAATAGATGGGGAAACAGTAGAGACAGTGTCAGACTTTATTTTTGGGGGCTCCAAAATCACTGCAGATGGTGACTACAGCCATGAAATTAAAAGACACTTACTCCTTGGAAGAAAAGTTATGACCAACCTAGATAGTATATTCAAAAGCAGAGACATTACTTTGCCGACTAAGGTCCGTCTAGTCAAGGCTATGGTTTTTTCTGTGGTCATGTATGGATGTGAGAGTTGGACTGTGAAGAAGGCTGAGTGCCAAAGAATTGATGTGTTTGAACTGTGGTGTTGGAGAAGACTCTTGAGGGTCCCTTGGACTGAAAGGAGATCCAACCAGTCTATTCTGAAGGAGATCAACCCTGGGATTTCTTTGGAAGGAATGATGCTAAAGCTGAAACTCCAGTACTTTGGCCACCTCATGCGAAGAGTTGACTCATTGGAAAAGACTCTGATGCTGGGAGAGATTGGGAGCAGGAGGAGAAGGGGACGACAGAGGATGAGATGGCTGGATGGCATCACGGTCTCGATGGACGTGAGTCTGAGTGAACTCTGGGAGATGGTGACGGACAGGGAGGGCTGGCGTGCTGTGATTCATGGGGTCGCAAAGAGTCGGACACGACTGAGCGACTGAACTGAACTGAATGGTCTAGTGGTTTTCCCTACTTTCTTCAATTTCAGGCTGAATTTGGAAATAAGAGTTCATGATCTGAGCCACAGTCAGCTCCCGGTCTTATTTCTGCTGACTGTATAGAGCTTCTCCATTGTTGGCTGCAAAGAGTATAAGCAATCTGATTTTGGTATTGACCATCCGGTAATGTCCATGTGTAGAGTCGTCTCTTGTTCTGCTAAAAGAGGGTGTCTGCTATGACCAGTTTGTTCTCTTTGCAGAACTCTGTTAGCCTTTGCCCTGCTTAATTCTGTACTCCAAGGCCAAATTTGCCTGTTACTCCAGGTATTCTTGACTTCCTACTTTTGTATTCCAGTCCCCTCTGATGAAAAGGATTATTTTGGGGGTGTTAGTTCTAGAAGGTCTTGTAGTTCTTCATGGAACAATTCAACTTCAGGTTCTTCAGCATTAGTGGTTGGGGCATAGACTTGGATTACTGTGATATTGAATGGTTTGCCTTGGAAAGGAATGGAGATCATTCTGTCATTTTTGAGACTGCACCCAAGTACAGCATTTTGAATTCTATGATGGCTACTCCATTTCTTCTAAGGGATTCTTGTCGACAATAGTAGATATAATGGTCATCTGAATTAAAGTCACCCGTTCTGGTCCATTTTGGTTCGCTGATTCCTAAAATGTCAGTGTTCACTTTTGCTATCTCCTGTCTGATCACTTCTCTGGTGGCTCAGCTGGTAAAGAATCCACCTGCAAAGCGCGAGACCTGGCTTTGATCCCTGGGTTGGGAAGATCCCCTGGAGAAGGGAATGGCTACCAACTCCAGTATTCCAGCCTAAAGAATTCCATGGACTGTATGGTCCATGGGGTGGCAAAGAGTCAGCCATGACTGAGTTACTTTCACTCACCCACTCACACAATTTACCTTGATTCGTGGACCTAACATTCCAGGTTCCTATGCAATATTGTTCTTTACAGAATCAGACTTTACTTCCATCAACAGTCACATCCACAACTGGGCATTGTTTTTGCTTTGGCTCAGCCTCTTCATTCTTTCTGGAGCTGTTTCTCCACTGTTCTCCAGTAGCATAGTGGGCACCTACCAACCTGGGAAGGTCACCTTTCAGTGTTGTATCTTCTTCCCTTTTCACACTGTTCATGTGGCTCTCAGGGCAAAATACTGAAGGGTTTACCATTCTCTTTTCCAGTGGACCACATTTTGTCAGAACTCTCCACCTCGACCAGTCCATCTTGGGTGGCCCTGCACGGCATGGCTCATAGTTTCATTGAGTTAGACAAGGCTGTGGTCCGTGTGATCAGTTTGGTTAGTTTTCTGTGACTGTGGTTTTCATTCTGCCTGCCCTCTGATGGAGAAGGATAAGACGCTTGTGGAAGCTTCCTGATGAGAGGGACTGGCTGTGGGGGACAGAAGTAGCCCATGACCAGGTGAGTGCTTTGTGACGTGCATGCGCAGTGCTGTAAGTGATCTCAGCTGGCCCATAATCAGTATTTACAAAACATGGAGCGAAAGCAAGAGGTCGTGGGGATAAGACAGCCTGACACCACCATCTTGGCTAATTTGCTCTTTTGCTACAACCTCAAACTGATAACTAACTTTGGTGACAGATGGTCAGAAAGGAGAAATATTCAGTTTTCTCATTTACAAAAGAAAAGTCATGTAAAAATGAGAACTGTAAAGCTGTCAGAGGTGCTTAGTTTTAGGTTAGGGCCGAATCAGTGTTAGACTGCTTGAAGTGAGTTCTTATTTATTTGTTTCTCTAGCTTCTTATCTATTTCTATTGTGGTGAAAGCACATCAAGTTAAATTTACGACCTTAGACTTTTATCATGTACAGTTCAGAAACGTGCATTCACATTATTATAAAATAGATTTCTAGAAATTTCTCCTCTTGCAAAACTGAAACTCCAGAGCCACTGAACACGAGTTCCCTCACCTCCATCTCCTGGCAATCACCATTTTTATTTCTGTGATTTTGACTCATTTACATACTTCATATCAGTGGAATCAGGCTTTTGGTGATTGGCGTACCTCAAATGAGTTTATTTTTTAATGAACACTTTCCGAAATAGTCTCCAGATCAGCAGGAATTAGCTAACAAATAACTGAAAAGCTCTCAGGATGTTGTCTTGAGCTGCAGGCTGGCTGTGTAGAAAGAAAGAGAGTGATTGACGCAAGGTGAGCCTGGTCGGTGGGCCTGGCACGGGGCAGGTGCTGCCATGCGTGAACCAGGCACACGGTGTCATGAGTGACAGGGACAGGTAGGTGTTGGTAAAAGGAAGATTCTGGGTTGGAATGCAGTAAAATGCTTCTTTTAGAGACAAATGAATGAAAAGAAAGCAGCCCCTGGGATTATTTTAATAAGCTCACCAAATGGGTCCTAACACAGAGTGATTCTGGTTCATTTGACACCTCAGCCACTTGAAGGTCACTTCAAAGCTCTGCAGAAGGGCACAGACTTTCTGCAGTGAAATGTTTTCACTGTGGCTTGTAAAGTCACAACAGAACTTCATATACAACCTCAAAGCTAGTTATGTACTTGGAAAGAGTGGTATGATTTTCCCTTTTTGCTTTGATGACAAAGGTGCCATTTTTAAGCTCTCCAGAGAGAGCTCTATGGAGGTGGAGCCTGACTGTTGTGTGGCCAGCTAACAGGCCATGGGACAGCAATGCTGGTGCGCATGGGCTTAGCATTAGAGCCACCCTGCTATTTTAGGTCGGCTTCCCAAGTGGCGCTAGTGGTAAAGAGCCAGGCTGCCAATGCAGGAGACACAAAAGATGCAGGTTTGATCCCTGGGTCAGGAAGATCCCCTGGAGGACTGCATGGCAACCCACTCCAGCAGGAGAATCCCATGGACAGAGGAGCCTGGTGGGCTACAGTCTACAGGGTTACAAAGAGTCGGACATGACTGAAGCAACTTAACATGCAAACACGCTATTTTAGGTGAGGTTGCAAGTCAACAAATAGCAGATCTTGAAGGACACATGGCCCCCCTGCTTCTTTGGCAAAATGCAGAGATTCAGAAGGTGAGTTCCTGGTATGAACACCAGTTAAATATTTCCTGACCAAGCCCAGCAACTCTGACTTGACCAGAGTGAAGGCTTAGGTGTCAGGAGGGTTAGTCTTTTGGAGGTTGGTGTCTGAAGCCATGAGATTTGGTGGGCAAAGAGACACTGCAGAAAGAAAGGGACTAGGAAACAGCTTACAGGGCACCAGAAAGCAGAGTGGGGAGTTGGGAAGGACAGCTAGATGTGCAACGTGTGAGAGGAGAGGAGAGAGAGGGGCTAGCGTTCAAACTGTGGTTACTATCCCAAAGGTCACGAGGGCACTCACATCGAGTTCAGCTTTGAACACTGGAAAGGGTGACAAACCCAGAATATTATAAAGTAAACAGTGTATGCTGCTTTGCCCTCTGGCTTTACCACTGGGATGGAAGGAAGTCAAAGGGGATGGAGAGCGTGAAGTTGCTGGAGTAGACCCACAACCATAGCAACACAGGACTGGTCTGGGTGGCGATTCCAACATTGTAACTACCAATGCAAGAAACAATTGGGGAAATTTAAATATAAAGTGGATACTAACTGGTAATAGGGAAGCCTTGCTGATTTTGTTAGGTGTGACTGTTAAGGCAATCATGGAAAAATTCATGCTATCAGTTAGAGATGTCTTCTGAAATATTTACATGCAAAATGGCCTAATACATGAGATATGCTTTATTTTTTTTTCCATTTGAGATCTGTTATTATTTTGGTTATTATTACTCTACCGATTTTTTAAAAACTGGAGTACAATTGCTTTTCAATGTTGTATTAGTTTCTGCTGTACAATGAAGTGATTCAGCTCTAAGTATTCATATATCTGCTTCCTCTGGAGCGTTACTCCACCCCTGGAGGTCATGGCCGAGCCCCAGGCTGAACTCCCTGTGTTACACGGAAGTTTTCCACTAGCTCTCTATTTTACATATGGTAGTGTGTATATGTTAATGCTACTTTTTCAGTTCATCCCGCCCTTTCCTTCCCTCCACTGCATCCACAGTGCATTTTCTATGTCTGCATATTGATACATATTTTTAAATAGTTCAGAAAAAAAGTGTATATGTGTGTGTGTGTGTGTGAGAGAGAGAGAGAGAGACAGAGAGCAAGAGAGGTGTAAAAAGCAAACAAAGATCAGTAAAATACTAGGATTGTTAAAAATATTTATTAAAATTGAACAGTGGGCAAAGGAGGACTCATCCTCTAGCTTACTCTCTTGTTTATGTTTGAGATTTTCCACAATAAGAATGTCTCCCTCCCTGCCTTGAAAATGTTGGTATTGGTTTAATTACATGAAAGCATCAGCACATTAACTCTAGGACCCTCTAGACTGCACATCACACTTGGGAACTCGGAGTCACACATTCCGTTGGCCTGACTCAATGGAATGCACAGCACACTGTAAATAGATCTAGGTTTATGGCTCTGAGAGATGCTTCCATGGATACAAGTCTGTACAGTCAGGCTGGAAGGTAGAGGCCTCTTCTCTCTGCTGGAGATGTGTTTATTCTTTTGCAATTAACATTCTTTCAAAGATCAATGTGTGATACAGTTTGCCCAGGGGTCAATATTTTACAGGCAGTGTAGACATTCACCTTTGGTGGCCCAGGATGCCTGTCTACGTTGGGTCAATCAAGTGAAATTCGTAGACTGACTCAGCATCAGCAAATAAAGGAGATGGGCAGGTGGCTCAGGGGCCTGGGCAAGACTTCCTGGGAAATGAATAGCCCTTCTTGTTCCCAAAGGCCCCCAGAGGAAGTCTTCTGGTGGGTGCAACCTAGCCATTTTCAGCCTTTTTCCTCATCTCCAGTCAGTTCAGTTCAGTTCAGTTGCTCAGTTGTGTCTGACTCTTTGTGACCCCATGGACTGCAGCATGCCAGGCCTCCTTGTCCATCACCAACTCCTGGAGCCTACTCAAACTCAAGTCCATCGCGTTGGTGATGCCATCCAACCATCTCATCTCCAGTTGTCATCCATTTTTCCAGTAGTCATGCACAGTTGTGAGAGTTGGACCACGAAGAAGTTGGACCAAGAAGAAGAGTTGGACCAGAAGCATCAATTCTTTGATGCTTTCAAAATGTGGTGTTGGATAAGAATCTTGAGTGCCCCTTGGACAGCAAGGAGATCAAACCAGTCAATCCTAAAGGAAATCAACTGTAAGTATTCATTGGAACAACTGATGGTGAAGCTGAAGATCCAATCCTTTGGCCATCTGATGGGAAGAGCCGACTCATTGGAAAAGACCCTGATGCTGTTGCAGAGAAGAAGCCACTTCTGACGCCGTGTTGGAACTGTTTCTTTGATTTGCATTTTGTTGCTTTATAATCATACAGAATGGTCTGCCTCACAGAATCCTGCCCCTCTGCCTGACTGTTAAACTAAACTACCTTTGTTCAGAAACTTGTCAACCTGTAGATGGCAGGAAGAAAGAAATGAACACATCCTCTGCCTGAGATTTGCCATTCTAAGAGATGTTTGCAAGATTAATGGCCCTTTTACTTTGCTTCCTCACCTCCTTCCATCTCTGAGCTATAAAACAACCTGGCACCCAGACCCTGATAAGACGGTTATTTTAAGGCACAAGCCTGCCATCTTCTCTGTTAGCTGAGTCCCTGATTAAAGTCCCTTCCATCCTCTTCTCTCGGATTCATTGGCCTGTTGTATGGTGAGCAGAGTGAGCTTGGACTCGGTAACAATGCTGGGAAAGATTGAGGGTGGGAGGAGAAGGGGACGGCAGAGGATGAGATGGTTGGATGGCATCACCAACTCAATGGACATGAGTCTGAGCAGACTCTGGGAGATGGTGAACAGCAGGGAAGCCTGGTGTGCTGCAGTCCATGGGGTCGCAAAGCGTCGGGCGCAACTTAGAGACTGAACAACAGGCTCACTTCCACCTCCTTCTGAGCCAGGTCAAAAATCAACCTGGCTCCTTTCTGACCCTTAGGATGTGCTGCTGAAGGCTGCTTAACATTTTCCATCTGTCCTTTTTTTTCCCCCTGCTTTGGAAACTGTCCCTTTTGCTCCCTTTAGAGTTTTATCTGAATTGCTGGCATTTCTCTGGTTGCAGGGCCTAGCCCAGCCGGGCCCAGCAGACACTTACATCCTGGCATCTAGTAATTTATTTTTATGAGTAACCTAGCCAGGAATACTTGAAAAACATGAACATTTCTAGTATAGAGTATTAATATTGAAACCTTCTCTAAAGCTTCAGTTCAGATTTTCCCTTTATTTGCAGGCTAAGGAGTCTTCACTGGATAAATCATAGACTTCTAATTAGTAGGAACCTTAGGAAATATTTATTCCAGTGCCGCTGTGAGTGCCCAAATCTATCCATGCATCAGATAGCTCAAGCAATTAACTCGTGACCAGTTTCATGATTGGAGCCAACTCTGCAACTCCGTGGACTATAGCCCACCAGGCTCCTCTGTCCATGGGATTCCCCAGGAAAGAATAATGGAGTAGGTTGCTGTTCCCTTCTCAGGGGATCTTCCCGACTCAGGGATCAGACCCAGTTCTCCTGCATTGCAGGCAGATTCTTTACCATCTGAGCCACCAGGGACGCCCCTAGGGGTGAAAAGGTGATGCTTATATAAAGTCACGTCCAGTGGGCACAAACGAATTCTAACTTACAATAGGCGGATGGTGTAGAAATTAAGCTGCCGGAATTTAGCATAGGTTGCAGGATACAGAGAAGGGCTCAGTTTTGTCCACTATTTTTGTATTCTAATGTCCCTTCACAATCAATCCCTGTATGCACAGAATCATTCAGTTCTTTCTTATAATATTTATTTTATTATTTCACCATATAGACAATAGCTTTACAAGTTCTACTGTTTGCATATAAAGAAAGGAATGGCTCTGTCACTTCTGGTTGAACAAATTAGGAACTTTTACAAAATTCTTGGCAGTAGAAATACAATATGCTTAAAAGCTGGTGGAAACAGGTTTTAAAGCTTATGTGTTATAAACATTATTAAACCATTTATCTGAAAGTTAATCCAGTAAAATAAACCACATTTTTCTTAAGCATATCTTTGAATACCAAAAGGCCAAAATTGTACTCGAGAACTAAGTATTAAATTATCTTTATTTTTGATATTTGTTAAGAAACCATTCAGCTGTTTTGGAGCAGTTTTTTGTCTGAAAACATAAGTCACAACTGGCTATTTAAAGCTTTTCTTCATACTTATTTTTATATTATTTTTTTCTTCATGTCTTCTGGCCTTGACTTTATTTCTCTTGTACTTTTTGTTGGGCTTCCCAGGTGGTGCTAGTGGTAAAGAACATGCCTGCCAATGCAGGAGACTTAAGAGAAGCTGGTCTGATCCCTGGGTCAGGAAGATCCCCTGGAGGAAGGCACAACAACCCACTCCAGTGTTCTTGCCTGGAAAATCCCATGGACAGAGGAGCCTGGAGGGTTACAGTCCATGGGCTCACAGAGAGCTGGACAAGACTGAAGCAACTTAGTGTGCATGTATGTCCTCTTTGTCAATAGGTTTGTGCAACTAAATCAGATGTCAGCTAAGGATTTTCCCTGAAGATTCATACATGAACAAAGAAACAAATTTTCTAATTGAATTGGAATTGTCTATAGATTAATAAATTGGTATATGCATGTATCTGTCTGAGTGTAAGTTTAACCTCTGAGTCAAGTTTAAAGAAGGTGAAGTTTATCCCTAACATTGCCTTTCTTATTCCTAGATGATGGTGAAGGTTAAAAGGCATCAGATAAATCCCCACCTATGGGTTGGCTAACCAACAAAATCGCCCTCAATAAGGGAAGACTTTCATCAGTTCAAGGGCACAGTCTGTAGGACAGTGGGTCCTAGTCATTTCCCATCATATCCTTCCAATCGCATTACCTTGGTGGTAATGCTCTCACCTGCCTGTGCAGCTTTCTCACGGCTGATTGTAGAGTGCTGTGTATAACTGCATATAACAATGTGACTGCAATGGTTGCGATGATTATTCCATCAAAATTTCGAGTGCTTTGTGCTGGTGACAAGAAGATAGATAAGACAGAATGACTGTTCTCCAGAAGCTTCTGTCAGCTGGAGAGGATGAACAGATTAAAGTAGTTGCTAAGTGAACTAAGGATACACTTTTCCTCTCCTCCACCATGAATGTGAGAATTGGGATTTCTGTATTCAAAGACAAGGTAGCAAAGACTATGGTTGGTGTTAGCATCTCAGGGGAGATACGACCCAAGCTAGGGTGACACTGCCAATACCATCGTGGTGAACACAGGCAAAAAATATATGAGGCAGAGCATAAGACCACAAGGCAAGACGGCCACTGCCATCCTGAAGGGGAAGAGATCTGGGATCGGATGCCTTAGAGAGTGAGACTTTCCAGGGTTGCAGTCCCAGAAGGCTCCTCCTCCCATCAGGAAGGCAGGGAGTGGGCTGAGTTTTTTTTTTTTTTAATATTTATTTATACTTATTGATTTCTTTGGCTGTGCCAGGTCTTAGTTGCAGCAGGCGGGATCTTCAGTCTTTCTCGAAGCAGGCGGGATCTTTCGCTGTGCCGTGCAGATCCACAGTCGCAGCTTGCAGGACCTAGTTCCATGACCAGGGATCGAACCCTGCATTGTGAACATGGAGTCTTAGCCACTAAACCACTAGGAAGTCCCTGGGCTGAGTGTTTAATTGTGAATTTTATTTCAAGAGCCGAGAAAGAGAAATTGTACATTTTATAGGTAAGATTGGCTGTAAGAAACAAATTTGCAAGGATAGGATAAGAACAAACAGGTTGATCAGAAAGGTCAGGAATTTTAAATACCCGGAATATCTGGCTTGGGTGTTTGGCTTTTATTCCATCGAAGAAGACAGGAGCGAGAGACATTGGATGTGGGAGCCCAGTGACAGAGCTCTGTGGCCCCGTGGTAACGACACGTACACCAGAGACCGAACCGTGACGGAACACGTGAAACAGAAGGGATAGACAGGCAGGAGAGATTCTGAAAAAATAAGGAAAAGAGTTGGTTGTCTAACTAGATATGGAGGTTCAGGGAAGTTAGGAGGTAAAGAAGAGTCTAAGATTTGTCCCTGGGGAATCATTAAGAGGCATCGTGCCTCCGATAGAAACTAGTGACATTGTAGTGGGTGGGCAGGGAGCTGGATTCTGTGATGAGATAATGATGAACTTAGTTTCAGTGTTAATTTTAAAGGAATGTCAGGTCATTCAGTGAGCTATGTGACCAGAGAGCCATTAGAGATGCATGAATGGAAACTGTGACAGAGGGCCGGGCTTGATATTCAGATCCTTGTGGGAGAAGAAGGTGCTGTCTAGAACCATCTCACTATGCATTCATCTGCCCATGCGTGTATGTACATATGTTTGGTTCAGTTCAGTCATTCAGTCGTGTCCGACTCTTTGTGACCCCGTGGACTGCAGCACTCCAGGCTTCCCTGTCCATCACCAACTCCTGGAGCTTGCTCAAACTCATGTCTATCGCATTGGTGATGCCATCCAACCATCTCATCTTCTGTTGTCCCCTTCTCCTCCTGCCTTCAATCTTTCCAAGCAACTCATTAACTTATTCATTGGCTCTCCATTCACACATTAATGTATTTGCTTTTCATGTATCCATCCATTAATTCCCCATATTCTTATTAGAATCCTTGCTGGGTGCCAGGTGTCATGATGCTCTTGAGAAAAGGGACAAGACACACTCTTGCCCCCAGGGTGCTCACTGCTGAAAGTCTGGATCTCTGCTGGGCAGCACCTTGACTTTCCCCCTCTTCTCCCCTAGCTGCTGCCTCAGTTTCTTTTTCTGTACAAAGCAGCTGCCAATGTGAGATCTAGAGTGAGAAGATTTCAGATTTGCTGAAGTAACGACCCATGGACAGGAATGTGGGGTTATATTTTCTAAACATTCTGGGACATGTGTTGCTTTTAAATTTAAAACAGATAGAAAGGACATTTGCCAGGACAGAAAAAGTGAGTTTTCCAGACAGTGATCATATTTAAGTTGGACTTCCAAGTAAGTGGAGCCCAAAGGCATTACCTTCCTGGAAGTTATATGCTGAGGACACACTGTCTTTGGGGCTGAACCCAAGGAAGCCTCAGCTCACACAGATGCAAGGTTGCTCTTCTGAGGCCTTTGGGGGTCTGGGGCTTGGGAGTTGAGTCCCACGAGGTTGATCTGTCTGGGAAAGACTCTCTGGGTTCAGACTCCTATCTTGGTCTCTGTGTTCGTTTTCGCACATGGATCTTCTCTTTGTGCATCTGGTCAATAGTTTATTCCCAGGAACGTGAAGTCATTGTTGGCCGGAGAACTTGAGCCCTTGGAATTTAACTCCTGCGTGAGTGTCTGGTTGTCTGGATTCCTTGTGTCCTCGGCACCCGTGGGGCTCGTTCCAAGCAGGCAGGTGTTGAAGACAGAGCAGTGGGTAGATCGGGCGGCTGGGGAGGAGACACGAGAAAGGATGCCTCCAGGCTTTTCTGCCCTGGTGTCATGACTCACAAATGTGATCTTCATTTGTTTCATGTGCTGCCAGGGGCGCCTGCAGTGATGTTCTTTCTTGCCTCTTTCCAGCTCCAATTCTCCCTGCTCCCCATGACCAGTCAGGCTCTGCTCCGCTGAGAAGGGTCTGCATGCTGGCTTTCCACTGAGCGGTCAGAACAACCTCTCCAAGAGCTTTGGGAAGACCCTAGGCCCTCTGTGGCACTGCCAGGGGCAGAGCTCTCAGACTCCAGGGGACACAGATTCCCTTGTGTCCTAGGTGGGTTTTGCCCCTTGGAGTGCAAACGCTCTGAACATGGGGTGGTTAGCGCCCGCTGCTGTCCTGGCATCAGGAGGTGGTCCCGATGGGTGCAGGGACGGTCCCTGCACAGTGAAGGGCTGCTGCGAGATTCACTCTTTAAATATAACTTCACTTCTGCGTGTGCAGGAGGTGGTGGAGGAGGGCCTCTCAACTCATCAGAAGTGACCTGGAGGCTGGGGCTGGGGCTTTCACCTCCTTTACACCAACCGCTCACACACACAGCGCCCAGCACACACAAGGCACCTGCGGCTGTCTGCTGCCGGTTGAGGCTCAGCGGTCTGTGGTTCCTCTGTGAAAGCTGGGATAAGAGACGAACCTTAGGATGTGCTCTGGCTGTCTAGTGCTGCTAACACACACCCCAGGGCCTGAGTTTATAAACACAGAAGCTTATTATTATGCATGTGGATGCTACGGGACAGAAATTTAAATACGGCACAAAAGGCTGGCTTATCTCTGCCCCATGGTGTCTGAGGTCTCACCTGGGGAGACCAGAATATCTGAGAGGGTCTTTAACAATGGAACTGGTTCTTCCTTCACATGTCTGGTGCCTGGGCTGAGATGACATGAAAGCTGGCCTGGTGGGCTCGCTACCGGAGTGCCTACATGCGTGGCCTCTTCACGTGGCTGGAGCTTCCTCCCAACCTGGTGGCCCTGGGGTCATCAGATTTCTGACCTGGAGGGTCAGAGCCCCAAGAGCAAGTGTTTTGGTAAACAAGTCCTTTTCTGCCTGCCTTAGGGCCTCAGAGAGTCATTTCCACCCCTCCTTTTATAGGTCAGAGCAGTCATAGATGCCTCCAGAATCCAGAGGAGAGAGGCCTGGCCTTTGGGGGGCAAAGTGTCAAAGCACTTGAGGTCTCGCTCTAAGGCTGCCACAGGCCCCAGCTGTATGAACCATCTCCCTCAGCATCAGAAACAGGGAGGTGATGGGTGGGAAATTAAGAAAGTCCTTGGGCCACAGAAAACAGTGATAATTTTAAAAAGCTTTTAGCTTTGGGGGCCCCAACCCCGAGTCCTGAGAGCTCCCTGGTCCAATTTCTCTTTAGTGGGAGTGGCAGCAAGGGTCCCTGGGGTGTCACCAGAAGTGCCACCCTGGGGACCTGCTTTGGGTCTGGGCACAGGGGCTCACATCGGCTTCTGAGTACAAGGCTCATACCTCCACTCACATCCACCTAAGAACTGTGAAGAATTTTCCACTCGAAACTTCCTACAAGCAGCTCTTTCTGGTCCCCCAAGATCAATATTTCATAGAACTTTTCTCTGATTTAGGGCTTCCCAGGTAGCATTAGTGGTAAAGAACTGGCCTGCCAGTGCAGAAGACATCAGAGACACAGGTTCGATGCCTGGGTCAGGAAGACTCCCTGGAGTAGGAAATGAAAACCCCCTCTAGTATCCTTGCTTGGAGAATCCCATGGACAGAGGAGCCTGGTGGGCTACCATTCATGGGGTCACCAAGAGTCAGACATGACCAAAGGGACTTATCATGCAAGCACGCACGCTCTTTGATTTGGGAGCATGACCCTCGTAGGGGCTCTCCCAGGACAGCAAGGACTCATTGCGTGGTCAGAGTCAGCAGGGCTTAGCTCGGATGCCCCACCCTTGTTCCAAAGATTGACTTTGATGGCTGAGTAATACTCCATTGTGTATATGTACCACAGCTTTCTTATCCATTCATCTACTGATGGACATCTAGGTTGTTTCCATGTCCTGGCTATTATAAACAGTGCTGCGATGAACATTGGGGTACATGTGTTTCTTTCAATTCTGGTTTCCTCTGTGTGTATGCCCAACAGTGGGATTGCTGTGTCATAAGGCATTTCTATTTGCAATTTTTTAAGGAATCTCCACACTGTTCTCCAGAGTGGCTGTACTAGTTTGCATTCCCACCAACAGTGTAGGAGGGTTCCCTTCTCTCCACACCCTCTCCAGCATTTATTGCTTGCAGATTTTTGGATCGCAGACATTCTGACTGGTGTGAAGTGGTACCTCATTGTGGTTTTGATTTGCATTTCTCTAATAATGAGTGATGTTGAGCCATTCTATGTCTGATGCAGGATATGACACGCTTGGGGCTGACGCGCGGGGATGACCCAGAGAGATGTTGTGGGGAGGGGGGTGGGAGGGGGGTTCATGTTTGGGAACGCATGTACACCTGTGGTGGATTCATGTCAATCTATGCCAAAACCAATACAGAATTGTAAAGTAAAAATTAAAAATAAATAAATTAATTAAAAAAAAAAAAAAAACAAAGATTGACTTTGGTGGGAGAAGTGCACTCATGGGAGACGTGTCCTCAGATCCCGTATCTGGCCTGGAGGAAGTTGGCCTTTGTTTGATCTTTTATCTGAAGCTCCGTGGGAAGTTTCAGTTTCCAGCTGGGGATGGTGATGAGTGTCTGTGAAACGCATTATCAACGAACTTCACCCCGTGAGCATGACTGTAAATGCCTCAGAGATAAGCATTATCAGCATCATCATGACCACCGAGGAGCTAGTGAAAAGAACGTTGACGCTATTCTGGGTAGCCTTTGAAAAATCCAAATCATCGTTAGTTCCCTCCGATTCACCAGCTCCGCGTGGCCATGGGGTCAGGTTCGGTTGCCACTGGAAAAGCACTTTTACCATTAGACCGTTCAGTCCAGGGGTGTTCTCAATGGGAGCAATCTTCCTTAGGAAGGAATCTTCACTTAAGACTCACGCCTGCAACTTGACCCTCCCAGGGGAGGCAGCCGATTCTGGTGCTGGAAAATAGCTGATGAGGACAATTCTCAGTTCTAAGTTCTGCTTCAAGCTGCTTTCAGAGCGGAGGAGCCCTCATCAGCCTCTGGAACCTTAAGGAAGAGGCCTGCTGGGCACAAGGCTTGAGGCTTCATGAAGAAACGCCTTCCTGCGTCATCTTTAAAAGACTTCGTTTGCATCTGGGGGTGATTCGAGATTAAAAAGGGGGACATGAAATCTAGAGGGCAAGTGAAGCAAAGAGTAGAAGGGGAGAGGACCAGGGAGAAGACACGCCAGGAAATATGAATGGCATGTGCTCAAAATAGCATCTCAGCTCAGTCAGACCCAAGACAATCTTGGCTTATCATTTATTCCATCATGAGTAAAATACTCAGTTCTGATCCACTCAGGTGAAAGAGATAATTATGACAGTATCTCCATAGGTGGAAGCCCTTACAGAAATCCTGTGTGGAACTCTAAAATAATCAACCTCTGCCTTGTCTCGTTCCTCGACAGCCCCACCCCATAGCATGTCCAGTATTAGATAATTAGATGTACGAGGCTTTGGCAAAGTCAGCTTTATAATGTAAAGCATCCCGGTTGCAAAGGAGAATGCCCTCTGGTAAAAGCATGAGATAGGATCGCTGCCTGGCGGCTGTGAGTTCTCATCCTGGTTCCTCCCAGCCTGGTGTCCACACATCTGGGGCCGTGGATTGTTTATTTATTGTGTTTTTGGCTGCAGCACAGAGGTCAGGCACCTTTACAAATTGCAGGCAGCAATGACCTCCCTGATGGCTCAGACGGTAAAGCGTCTGTCTACAATGTGGGAGACCCGGGTTCGATCCCTGGGTCAGGAAGATCCGCTGGAGAAGGAAATGGCAATCCACTCCAGTATTATTGCCTGGAAAATCCCATGGACAGAGGAGCCTGGTAGGCTACAGTCCATGGGGTCGCAGAGAGTCCGACACGACTGAGCGAAGTTCCTTCCTTCACTCTTCAGTGACTAAACCTCAATGTTTCTACCACCTCAAAAACCCTGGAGAAGAGAGTGTGTCACATATACACCCGGAAAAACAAGCTCCCAGATTTAAAAGAAATCAGAAACTACTGGTTGAGAAACATTGAATGTCTAAATGTTCTTCGGTTTTCACCCAGAAATGTACATTTTGGTCCTCTGTGCTAGGCTTGGAGCCTTCAGAGCTCAATTGTGTCTCTCTGGGTTTCTTGGGTGGCCCACAGAGGACCTCAGTAATGGATGGGGCATCGGTAGCAACCTTGTGAGCAGGTCTCATGGTTCAGCCTGGCCAAGTAACAGGTAAACTGAGGAAAGCAACCGTGTTTTCATGGACAAACAGGCTTACGCTCGCAACAGAAAAAGGTTTCTGCTGGGAGCCCAGTGGTCTGTTCTGGAGGCTGAGGGCTGCAGAGAGGACCAGCTTCTCTGACTTTCTTAGACCAAGGATGGAGGATGGAGTGAGAGCCCTGGCCCACGGGGATGCACCCACGTGAACATCCCAGCACTGTCAGCGGTGGCTGGGTTTAGCTTCAGCAGAGTGGGTGCCCTGGGGAACCTTGTCATCCCTAGATTGGCTCCTACCACCTGACATGCTCTGTGCTTGCTCCTTGAAAGAAAAGCTGTGATGAACCTAGACAGCATATTAAAAAGCAGAGACATCACTTTACAGACAAAGGTCCATCTAGTCCAAAGCTCTGGTTTTTCCAGTATTCATGTATGGATGTGAGAGTTGCACTATGAAGAAGGCTGAGCACTGAAGAGTTGATGCTTTTGAACTGTGGTGTTGGAGAAGCCTCTTGAGAGTCCCTTAGACTGCAAGGAGATCCAATCAGTCTATCCTAATGGAAATCAGCCCTGAATAGTCATTGCAAAGACTGATGCTGAAGCTGAAACTCTAATTCTTTGGTCACCTGATGCGAAGAACTGACTCACTGGAAAAGACCCTGATGCTGGGAAAGATTGAAGGCAGGAGGAGAAGGGGATGACAGAGGATGAGATGGTTGGATGACATCACCGACTCGATGGACCTGAGCTTGAGCAACTCTGGGAGTTGGTGATGGACAGGGAGCCTGGTGTGCTGCAGTCATGGGATCGCAGAGTCAAACATGACTGAGCAACTGAACAACAACCTGACACTCTCAAGACAGGCAGGATTCCTCCGAGTTGCTCTGAGTTTGGGTTTTGGCATCTGCCCTTGATAAACAGAACACGCCCTGCCGCCTCCTCTGCTCTGGATGGTTATGGCTCAAATTCCGACTTTCAAGATCGAGAGGACTTTTTTTTAAAAATCACTTTACCTTTTCAAAAAAACTGTAGATTTAATAACGTCTCAGCTTAAAGTTTTATTTTCTAAAGCCTCTTAGTAGCGCAGTGTGACAGAATGCCTAGAAAAACGAGGTACTTAATAGACCCAGGTGAACACCTGCTTTCAAAAGTCCTCATTGTCTCCAGAGGGAGCATGATTCAGTCCCTCTGAACACAGGCCTCTCCTCTCAAGGGACCATGTTCTCTGAGCAGGGCCCACATCTGACTCATGGGCGCCTGCTCATTTCTGCTTTTGGGCTGGCCCTCAGAGGACACGGAGCCTGTGAACTAACTGAAGGGTGGGGTCACCTTTGGCCCTGTGCCCTTGGCTTGGATGCAAGCTGTCTTTGAAGTGGTCTTGATGACATGAGAAGGTCACTTGTAGCCCTCAAGACCGGGGTGCTTGGCATTGTACAGAGTTTGGGGTTCTGTGGATGTTTGTTTCCAAAGATGGCTACCAACATTCTGCACGTGTTTTTGTTAAGCCACTTCAGTCGTGTCCGACTCTTTGCCACCCTAAGGACAGTAGCCCTCCAGGCTCCTCTGTCCATGGGATTCTCCAGACGAGAATACTGCAGTGGGTTGCCATGCCCTCCTCCAGTGGGTCCGTCCAACCCAGGGATCGAACCCACGTCTCTGATGTCTCCTGCATGGGCAGTTGGGTTCTTTACCATTAGTGTCACCTGGGAAATCCTCCCAAATCCTCACCAGTCCCTATTCTCTCTTTTTAAAAAATATTTGTTTACTTATTTGGCTGTGCCAGGTCTTAGTTGCAGCTTGTGGGGTCTTCAATCTTTGTTGCAGCATGAGGGATCTAGTTCCCTGTCCAGGGATTGATCCCAGGCCCCCTGCATTGTGAGCATGGAGTCTTAGCCACTGGACCACCAGAGAGGTCCCCCTATTCTCTTCTGAAATGTGGCTTCATCTCTCCTCTCATCTGAAGGTGGAGTCCTTTGCCTCTCTCCTTGAGACTTGGATGGCCCTTTGACCTGCTTTGCCAGCAGAAGAAGTGATGCTGTTTCATCTTCAAACCCGTGCATGATGGGTATTTTTTTTTTCCCTCCTTAAGGATGTAGGTCCAGTGAGCAGGAGTGAGCTGAAGCAACTGGTCATGTGTGAGCAGCTCTGGTTCCTGCCTGCTTCCTGTGAATGGATCACCCAGCACAGGACTTTTCCAGATCTGCAGGCTTGCACTGGACACTTTACAGGCTGGCTTCAGAGCAAGCATTCTCAATCTCTGGAAAAGGAGGAATCATAATCCTTTGATAATATTTTCCTAATAAATCGTGTGTCCTCCGTTGTATGAAACCTTCCTCTCTCAGTCTAGAGCAGCAGCTCAGCTTTTCACTAACTAGCAATGTGGCCTCAGCCTTCCTACCTGTAAAGGCAAGATGGCACAATCTGTGTTTGGTGGAGATGCTGGAAAATTGAGCTCCCCACCCCCCACCCCCAACCAGCAGTGCTGGGCCGGGGCTTTGTGATGGCTGTGTCCATCTTTCTGGGACCACTCGAGTTGGTCGGCCTCCTCTCCTGGCTTGCTCCATTTTCTGGACCCAACACCCACGTGTGTCTGGACTGAGACTGACTTTTCCCTGCCAACATTCAAGTCTGCTGTCACGTTCCTCCGTGGCTCCTGGATTCCATGACTTGCCTTCCAGACAGGGTCCCTGTGGTCCCCTCCTGCCTGCCTGGGGGTTCTCAAGGCAGCCCCGCCCACTCAGTTCATCTTGGCTTTGAAGTTGAGACCCAGACACCCCTCAGCAGGCACCGTCCTTTGACTTCTTTCTAGAGAGGGGGTTGGCTATGTGGAGTCGTTCATTTCTTGCCAAAATCATCTTCTTGTGTGTTTCTGGCCAAGGTTAAGGAAAAGAAAGAATAGCAAACGTCCTGGAAAAGAGCCCTTCTCTATGTTCTGAATGATCCTGAGCTTATTAGGTCTGTCCTTAAGTGAGACTCAATAAGAAAGCTCTCATATAAAATGTTCAGGTTGGAGAATCCTACCTCCCAGCCTCTCCTCCTCCACAGGTCCATCTCTGCTGCATATCTGTCTGTTGGCTCCACACCAGGCTCCTGACCTGCTTATGCTTTGCGTCTTCCCCGCTATCAAAACATGTTCTCAGGAAGGGCTCTTAGGAATCTATGTCTACTTTGCTGCAAACTACCACGACCAATGTTACTGTGTGCTGCTGTGCGCTAAGTCACTTCAGTCATGTCCAACTCTTTGTGACCCCATGGACTGTAGCCCACCAGGCTCCTCTGTCCTTGGGATTCTCCAGGCAAGAATACTGGGGTGGGTTGTTACGCCCTCCTCCAAAGTCACTGTGAAAGTTAAGTCGCTCAGTCGTGTCCGACTCTTTACGACACCATGGACTGTAGTCCACCAGGCTCCTCCGTCCATGGGATTCTCCAGGCAAGAATACTGGAGTGGGGTGCCATTTCCTTCTCCAGGGGATCTTCCCAACCCAGGGATCAAACCTAGGTCTCCCACATTAGAGGCAGACGCTTTAACCTCTTAGCCATCAGGGAAGGTTGTTACTGTAATGAGTATTAAATACAATAGGGGATAAAGCTTGAAGTCAAAGGAATGACTCTCTGTGGAATATTGACCTTGACTGGCAAGCTGATACTGAATTGAAGGGTTGTGTAGTCAGGGTGAAAGAGTCTCGCTATTAGAGAAACTAGGAGAGCCTCTAATCACATGTGTTGATCACTAACTACCTTTTGGAAGCCTACTCCAGAACTGAGCAGCAAATGCTGAGAACCTGCCCTGTGCTCAATCAGGTCACACACAGTAGGGGGTGCTGGTAGTGACCTTGACCTTGCCATGTTCCCTTGACTGTGCTCCTGCCTGGACTTCTGGGAGCCCCTGTTCCTGTCACGTGGCACTTCCCATTGTCCACACATTCCCAGTGCATGCTGCTTCTTTTCGTCTCCTCCATGTGACTCTTGACTCTAAGTCCTGGTAACTCTGTGGTGGTTTATGTTGGGGGGGGAATTGAGACTGCATCTGGGGGGTCACCTAGCCCCGCTGGGCTCCCTCTTCCACTCTGAGCAGTGGATACCCCCTCCCCTAACCCCAGCAGCTGGGACAAGATTTGCAAAGTAAGAATGACTGGCACTGGAAAGTTTGGGAGACCTCCTGCAAATGAGCCATCATGGTAACTGAGATAGATATAAGTATCTTGTTCAGATTGAGTGTAAAGAAATTAGTCTTCTTTACCTTCGCCTCTTGTTTTAATATGTAAATCAGTCATACATTTTTGTGTGTGTGTTGATTTTAAAGCTTGGTTCTATGTGGGCACGATTCAATGTGTGTTCCTGAGTCATTCACACTTTAATATGAAGGAAGGAGGTGGAAGAGCACTTAATGTCCAGAGAGTGTCCTGGTGGTTCCAGATATCATCAGAGCCGCTCTGCTCATGGGTTGGGAGCAGAGCACATGGATGTTCGGGGGCCCACTTCACATTACTTGGCTTCTACCTGTATAGAAAATTGGAGTTACGTGGCAGTAATGTGGCCAAAACACCTCCCGCCACTCTCACTCTGATGTTTAAACCATGACTTGTCGATGGTACAGGGACTAAGACACAATTTTGAATGGATCCTGGGTCTAATATGGTTATGGCTCAACTTCCCTGGTGGCTCAGATAGTAAAGAATCCAACTGCAATGCAGGAGACCTGGGTTCGATCCCTGGGTCAGGAAGATCCCCTGGAGAAGGAAATGGCTACCCACTCCAGTATTCTTGCCTGGAGGATCCCTGGCAAGAATGGACAGAGGAGCCTGGTGGGCTACAGTCCATGGGGGGGGCGCGGTGGCAAAGAGTCAGACACGACTTAGTGACTAACACGTTATGGTTATGTATCAGGGAATAAACTCTGATAATATTTAATTGGAAATGTTTTCTGTCTTTTGCTTAACTTGGTAAGCATGGTAAATGATGTAAACTCTGCTAAGAGAAAATGATTTTTTACAAAAAGCAGAGTCATCTTAAAAAGTTACAAACATAATTTAGTTCATGATGTAAAATTTCCTGATCAAAACAAATCTGTACTGTAGATATGAAAAATCATATGCATTTTCATGTGTAACTGGTGCTCCAAGTCGCTTTCTTTCTCTTTTTACAATTGAAGAATAGTTGATTTACAGCGTTGTGCCATTGGCTTTCTTAATGCAAGATTCAGAACATCTGCAAGGTCCCCGCAAATGAGTCCTGGGGTCAGGGTGGGTCTCCAGGGAGCTCTTGCCCCTGGTCCACCCAGGACTACTTGGCTCCACCATTTCTTCTTCTCTTTTCATCCCATTCATCAGCCCATCTTATTGTTTTTAGGCATTTCTATGAGAGCTGCACTTCTTTTAGGCATTCTGCATTCTGCACTTTTAGGCATTTCTAAGACAGCTGGATGAAGCACAAGCTGGAATCAAGATTGTCGGGAGAAATATCAATAACCTCAGACGCGCACATGACACCACCCTTATGGCAGAAAGTGAAGAGGAACTAAGTGAAGGTGAAAGTGAAAGAGGAGAGTGAGAAAGTTGCCTTAAAACTCAACATTCAGAAAACTAAGATCATGGCATCTGGTCCCATCACTTCATGCAAATAGATGGGGAAACAATGGGAACAGTGAGAGACTTTATTTTTGGGGACTCCAAAATCACTGCAGATGGTGACTGCAGCCATGAAATTAAAAGATGCTTGCTCCTTGGAAAAAAAGCTATGACAAACCTAGACAGTGTGTTAAAAAGCAGAGACATCACTTTGCCAACTTAGTAGACCAAAACCTAGACAGTGTATTAAAAAGCAGAGACATCACTTTGCCATAGCTCTGTCTAGTCAAAGCTTTGGTTTTTTCAGTATTCATGTATGGATGTGAGAGTTGGGCTATAAAGAAACCTGAATGCCAAAGAATTGATACTTTTGAACTGTGGTATTGGAGAAGACTCTTGAGAGTCCCTTGGACTGCAAGGAGATCCAACCAGTCCATCCTAAAGGAAATCAGTCCTGAGTATTCATTGGAAGGACTGATGCTAAAGCTAAAACTCCAATACTTTGACCACCTGATGTGAAGAACCAGCTCATTGGAAAAGACCCCGATGCTGGGAAAGATTGAAGGTGGGAGGAGAAGGGAACGACAGAGGATGAGATGGTGGGATGGCATCACCGACTCAACGGACATGAGTCTGAGTGAACTCCGGGAGTTGGTGATGGACAGGGAGGCCTGGTGTGCTGCAGTCCATGGGGTCGCAAAGAGTTGGACACGACTGAGCGATTGAACGGAACTAAAGAGAGCTGCAGACATCCGTGCCCTGCATCCCTACGCATGCCATTAACCGTTCAATATTTGTTAGGGTTTTTCGTATAGTGTCAGTCGTACTACCTTGAATGTTGATATTGTCTGGAGTTCTAGGAGGAGGCAGCTCATTTTATTTTTACCTGCAGCCCCCTCTCTCTGCAGGAATCAGATATAAGTCCATGGGGCACCGGGCCAGAGACAAAGGAATCACAAGTTCAGACTAAGTGTATCCAGCAAGAAATGAAAATTGGAGAGTAGGTTTTTGCAATCCTCCCAACATCCTGCATAATGTGAAAATAATAGGTCAATTAGTCAATATTTTTTTTTTAAAGGCATCAGGCCAGCCTGCTGTTGGAATTCATACAGACCTGACAAGGAACCATTGTCTGAACACTGAGCTTCTTAGCTGGCTCCTTTATTGAGGGTTGGTGTAATAGGCATCTGAAGAAACTGCTCAGAAATCTTACCGAGCCACTGCCAAACCATAGAGCTGTGGAACCGATCCTTCAGCTGCTTGAGCATCGTTCTGTTGGGAGGGGGCTGTGGTGTCAGGGTGCAGTGAGACCTGCACTGAGCATCTTTCCATGCACTCAACAACCCCCTTGCCAGTCCTGGCAGGCCATGGATTTACACAGAAAACCCTCTTTGACAATCTGTTGCCATCAACAATAGGTGATTAACTGAAGTTGGCCACCCCTCCCAGGGAGAGGGTGGAGGGCTTTCATTTTAATAAGCTTGCCAATGCATTTATTTAGAAAGACAAAAAGGGTTCAGAGCAGGAATGCTCTAATTAATCTGTCAGCCAACCTGGAGGAAGGAAGGGAAATCTTTTAAAACTATTTTATGGTGTATAGTTGCTTTCCAGGTGGCGCTAGTGGTAAAGAACCCACCTGTCAATGCAGGAGACTTAAAAGGCACGGGTTCATTTCCTGGGTCGGGAGGATCCCCTGGAGGCGGGTATGGCAGCCCACTCCAGTGTTCTTGCCTGGAGAATCCCATGGGCAGAGGAGCCTGGCGGGCTACAGTCCACAGGTCATAAAGCTTCGGACACGACTGACGCGACTGAGCATCCATGCTCAGCTGCTTCTCAGTGCCGTGTTAGTTTCTGCTGTAAGCAAAGTAGACCAGCTGTGTGTTTACATATATTCCTCTTTTTTGGAGGAAAGAAGATCTTTGAAACAAGAGTTGTGCATGCACAAAAGGCAGTTTTTTTTTTTTTTTTACCTTTCGAGTATGAATTTATAATAATAAAATTCATCTTTCTTTTGGCAGTCATTTCCTGCAATTATAAAACAATATGAAGCCTGACTATAAATAGGATAGGGTCAATGTTACTTCAGCAAAAGCACAAATATACTGAGCTGTGGATGGCTGGGGAAAAGATAAGGCTTTATTTTCCATGCATTTTGCTGTATTTGCTAAACTCCTCCTAGAATGAATAATTTTATAGCCAGGATGAGGATAGAAGTTTCATAATCTCAAAAGTGCTGAATGAGCAGGTTCTCAGAAACATTTGTAATTAGCCCTTGTTCTTCAACAATGTTAAAACTGTTTGCCTCTAAAAATAGTTTATTGGCTTTTGCCTTTGTTAATGCCATTAGTCTGTTTATGTGCTATGCTGTGCTACCAACACAAAAAAAGCCTCAGCCTAACGTGTCAGACTGCTTTTCAATTGGACCTAACTAAGTTAATGAGGTGTAATGTAATAAAATCTTCTTTTAAAATTAAACATTTGTGTTTTGTTTTGCTGAAAAATAAGTTTTCTGCAAAATTTAAGTCACATGATAAAGTAACTATAGAATATATATTAAAACATCAAATTAGGGAGAAACAGTGGCCTTCCCATGTCACTGTCCATGTCTTTCTTCTCCATCAACAACACCCAGGTTTTTTAGGGGGGACTGTCACTTACAGGGTTCGCAGCTCAGGACTGGGTTTGGATTGGATTAAGCCCATTGGTATATGCAGCGATTGTATTTTCTAAAGATGGCCGTTCTTCTAGATGCTCTTCTAGCACCTTGCTGCTCTTCCATTAAGAGGCAGAGTCTGTGTACCTGCCTCTTGAACCTGGGCGTGTTTTTGTGACTGTTTCACTCGGTAGCATAGGGTGAAGTCACGCTGCGTGGTTTCCGAGGCTGGGTCACAAAAATGACACTCACTCACTCTTTGTTCTCCTGGGACCCTGCAAGGTGGGCATTCTGACAGTTCTGAGACCTCCACGCTATGAGAAAGTAAAAGTGAAGCCACTCAGTCGTGTCCGACTCTTTGCAACCCCATGGAGCCTACCAGGCTCCGACGGCCACGGAATTTTCCAGGCAAGAATACAGGAGAGGGTTGCCATCTCCTTCTCCAGGGGATCTTCCCAACCCAGGGAACGAATCCAGGTCTCCCACATTGCAGACCAACGCTTTACCTTCTGAGCCACCAGGGAAGCCCTCCACTCTATGAGGGAACCCCAAACTGGCCCAGCTGGAGAGATCACACGGAGAAGCTCCAAGACTCTAGGAGGAGGGCCAGCTCCCAGTACCGACTACCCACCCCCCCACCTTTCCATCTCCCAGCCCCGTCTGACTGCAAAAGTACAAGGGACTCCAAGCCAGAGCTCACCCAGGTGAGCTTACTCAAATTCCTAACCTACAGAAACCAGGAGCCATAATGAAATGATTGTTGTTTGAGTCCCTAAGTTGTGGAGTGACTTGCTATCCAGGGACCAATAGCCACAGCAGTAGGTCTCATCTCTTTGGCCAGAGTGATTGTTGTAGGATGGACATGTGACCCAGTCCAGCCTGATCAGTGTAAGCCTGAAGCAGTTTGCTGGGAGTGCTGGAATCCTTCGGGCTTGGTAGGTTGAGTACACAGGCTCGGGAAGATACTGTAGCTGTCTGACTGTAGCGAAGTGAGACAGCCAGCAGGTGAAACCAACACACACAGCAAGCAGGGGAGGGAGAGGGATCATGATGACATCATTGTGCTCTGGATCAAGCTGCACCTGAAGCCACCACTTGATTTATTCATTACCTACTGAAGTCATCTATGGTCAAAAAATACTGGAACTGTGAGTCACCATACAGATTGCAAAATTCAATACGTCTTATGATACCTGAACATTTTCTATTTTTTTTTTCTGATCCATGACCAGCTAGACATTAGACAATCTTCAATGACAGGACACTCGCAGCCATCTGGAGCATCAATTCTATTTCCAAGGAGCTTTAATCATTGAGCCAAAATCTGTCTCTCGACCACAGTTTTTATGAGGCAAATTGTGAATGTGTGTGCGTCGGCTCAGTTGCTCAGTTGTATCTGACTCTTTGTGACCCCCATGGACGGTACCCCACCAGGCTCCTCTGTCCATGGAATTTCCTAGGCAAGAATATTGGAGTGGGTTGCCATTTCCTACTCCAGGAGATCATCCCAATTGCATCTCCTGTATGGACAGGTGGATTCTTTACCGCTGTGCCACCTGGGAAGGGTAAGTTTCAGCAAGTTGTCTAAGAAAGGATTTCATGAAATTCAAATCACCATGATGGAGTGATGTGGGCTGGATGCTGTAATGGCTTGATTGACAGCTGTTTCATCACTTTCTGCTTAAAGAGCATTGATTCATTGATCAACCTAAATCAGCATCTGATAACAATGACTGAATCCAACAAGATAAAATTGGAAAAAGATAAACATAATTTTTTTCCTTTATTCCTCTCAAAATCAACCATATAAGTAGAAGAGAAATGAAAACTGATTGAGTTCAGAGGTACCAGATACAGAAAGGCTTAGAAATTTCACTTGTCAAAAAGGCTTGATGCAAGGCAAGAGGGTTATGTACTTATTTTTAAAAGTTCTTGTGATCTTAAATTATTTATGCAGAAGCACAGTGTCCAAAAAACGGCTGGTAACTCTCTTTTCTCTGTGCTGGTTGGACTTACTCTGGAGTACAATGCTGGCTTTGTGGATGCCACATGCTAAGAAAGAAATTGACCAGTGTATGTTTAGAAGCAACTGGGGAATAGTGAGAAAAGCTGAAATCTTATCATAAGGGACATGGTTGAAGGATATGGACATGGGCCTGGAAACGACTCTGTAACATCTGGGCGTCTGGAAAGTCTGGTCAAGTCACTATTTTATCCTTTCGGGGGAAGCCCCCTGGGGGAAGATTCACAATAGCCTGCCAAGGGAGAACTTTAAAAAGCTACATCTTCTAACATATCTCTGCCTTCATCTGCAGGACTGGAAAATCCTTGAGGTGCTGATGGGAGCTCCAGAACCATTTCCTCAGAAAAATCACAGAAACCAAGTAACTTGAAAAACTTTTGAGTTTACAGATTCCTCTGAGGTACACACATCCCATGTAGAGAAGCCCTGTCCATTCATTTCCTTCTGCCTGTTTCCTCTTCTCCAAAGAAGCAAATGTTACAAAAGTCTTGCTTGAAATTGCTAAGCATGATGGGTTATTTTTGTAGAGATTTTCTTTCTCTTTTTCACCTTCAGAGCAGTGCAAAGATCATTAAAACCTTCTCTTTTGCTGGCAGTTTTTTCCCCCCATCTTTTCCTTAATACATTTTTTATTTCCGTCCCTCTTTCTGGTCTCTTCTTGCCTGCCTCTCCTTCCTCAACAAGGAAAGAAGGCAGGGATGTGGTGGCAGGGGTGTCGAGGCTGGGGAGCATGGCTGGAGGGAGGCTTGAACTGGCCACGGGGTCTTTCTGTTTCTTCCTTGACCTCTGACCCTCCCTTCCTGCCCATGCGCCTTCCGCCAGGTCCCATCTTTTTGTTGTTGTTGTTGTTTATTTTTAATTGGAAAGTAATTGCTTTACAATATTGTGTGTCTCTGCCATACATCAACATGAATCAGCCATAGGTATACATAAGTTCCTTCCTTCTTGAACCTCCCTCCTATCTCCCACCCCATCCCACCCCACTGGTTGTCACAGAGCACTAGGCTGAGCTCTCTGCATCATACAGCAAATTCTCACTGGCTATCTGTTTTACATATGGTAATGTGCATGTTTTAACACTCCTCTCTAAATTTATCCTGCCCTCTCCTTCCCACACTGTGTGCACAAGTCTGTTCTCTATGTCTGAATCTCCACTGCTGCCCTACAGATAGGTTCATCTGGGTCCCATCTTCACTCCAGAATTCTGAAGATTGTATGACACTCAGATAGGAGTCTCTATGTGATAGCCATGCTGACTTCACTGGAGAGAAGTGAAGTTGGTGATTGGGCATTGGGAGTTGGTGGTTACTTGTGTAGATTCTGAGCTTTGATAAAATATGATTTCAATGAACATTTGATGTCAGCTTGAATTGTAACTGAAATTACTTTTAGTCTTATCTCTACAAATGGACTATAAATGTCTCGTGGGTTGAGGTTTCATGCTGTATTACCTTTGTGCCTTTCACAGGAAATGGTAACACAGCTAATATTCCTGCCTCTGCAGTAATATTATAGTGTGTGCTGTGTGTTCAGTTGCTCAGTGGTATCCAACTCTGCAATCCCATATAGTTCTCCAGTCTCCTTTGTCCATGGAATTCTACAGGCAAGAATACTGGAGTGGGTTGAAGATGAGACCAGATATATGCCCACCAAAGGAAAGGAAATCAGAGTCTTAGAGAGATATCTGCACCCTCATGTTCATTGTAGGGTAATTCGCTGTAACCAAGACTTAAGAAACAAGGTAAGTGTCCATCAACAGACAAATGGATAAAGAAGATGTATATTACATATATAACATATATGAAGTGAAGTACAAGTGTTAGTCGTTCAGTTGTGTCTGACTCTTTGCAACCCCGAGGACTGTAGCCCACCAGGCTCCTCTGTCCATGGGATTCTCCAGGCAAGAACACTGGCGTGGGTGGCCGTTTCCTCCTCCAGGGGATCTTCCCCACCCAGGGATCAAACCCATGTCTCCTGCATTATGGGCAGATTCTTTACCGTCTGAGCCACCAGGGAAGACTATATAATGGACTATTATTCAACCATAAGAAAGCAGGAAAATTTGACATTTGTGACAACATGGACTGACCTTGAGGGTGTTAAATAAAATAAGTTAGAGAAGACATAGTGTATGACCTCACTTCCATGTGGAATCTGAAAAAACTGAAGTCATACAATCAGAGTGGAGTGGTGGTCACCAGGAGAGGGGGGTGAGGGAAAGCGTTCACATTTCTAGTTAGAAGATGAATGAGTTCTGGGTATCTAATGTGCATGGTAATTGACATTGATACCATGTATGATACATTTAACAAGTGTTAAGAGAGTAGATCTTCCATGTTCTCTCCACAGGAAAGAAATCGTAACTATACATGAGGGAGGTATCAGCTAACCCTAAGGTGGTGATCATTTTACAGCCTACAAGTACGTCATGTCAGCACATTGTCCACCTTAACTTTATGCTGTGATGTGTCAATGACATTTCAGTAAAGCTAGAACAACAGTGAAAAAGGCAGCTCCAAGTGATCAGCTCCTGGATAACTGAGAGTCGGTTAATAACCGTAGGCAATGAGAGCACAGGTTATGGAGTCCAGCTGGCAGACTGGAGCTGAGTTCATGTCACAGCTATGAGGTGTGTCACTGTGGGTGAGTCCCTGGGCTGGTTCCCAGTCTTCCCACACAGAAAATGGAATCATACTGTATTGTGAGGCTTTGTTGTTTAGTTACTAAGCCATGTCCCTCTTTTTGTGACCCCAGGAACTATAGCCCGCCAGGCCCCTCTGTCCATGGGATTTCCCAGGCAAAAATATTGGAGTGGGCTGCCATTTCCCTTCTTCAGGGGATCTTCCTGATTCAGGGATTGAAACTATGTCCTCTGCATTGTAGGCAGGTTCTTTACCACCGAACCACTTGGGAAACCCATCATGAGGTTTATGAGGGTTAAATGAAATAATTTATGCAGAGCAGTTAACCAAGTACCTGAGGCCCATACTCAACAATGTTAGTTATTGAGACTTCCCTGGTGCTCCAGTGGTCGGGGCTTCACCTTCCATTGCAGGGGGTACGGGTTTGATCCCTGGTCAGGAAGCTAGGCTCCCCCATGACTCATGGCCAAAAGACCAAAACAGAAAACAAGCAATGTTGTAACAAATTCAATATAGACTTTAAAAATGGTCCACATAAAAAAAGATTCTTAAAAAAACTGTTAGTTATTGCTATTTTCCTGAATATGGTCTTTACCTATATTTTGGGGAGCTGCCAAAATTTCCAGTGGGAAGCACAGTTTGCATCAGACCCAGCTGTGTCTGAGACACCAGCCCCTTCTTCCCATCGATGCTGCCGTGCAGCTTGTTGTCACAACACAAGGGGATTAAGCGTTCCATGAAGTAAAAACTCGTGGAGACCCTCCAAACATCCGATTCCCATGAATGTCTTACCAAAAGGGAATTGAAATGACTGGCTGAATTTATTCAGTGTATTTATTGCCAACTCCTGGATTTTCTTCATGTTCTATCCCATGTTCCAGTGTGTCCGGTTGTCTTAAATACCGTTCGGTCTGATTTCGTTTATGAAAATCAGGTGCAACCAAGCTGCCTTAAGCAAATAAAGCATTCATTCCTTCCAGCCTCCAACCTTAAGCCTAATGTTATATGTTCCGCACTCCAGCTTCACTTCCTTGCTGACATGCGTCCTCCCAGTTCTGCCAGCCCAGAGCCTACGTGATGGACATCTGTCAGTGGACCGGGGCTGGTGGATGGTGACCAGAGGTCCAGGGCTTTATTTGACGACAGCATGGTGTGTTCAAAGGATTCCAGATCAGCAGCAGGGGAGCCAATGCAGTTCTCATGAAGGGGAGCCTGTTCAAGGGGCTCAAGAAGGGGAGACCATCATTTGTCTAAAAAAGGAGCGTGCTCTCTGGCAAGGGTCCGGGCAGGAACCCTGCTTTCTCTCTGTGTCGACAACCTGCCGAACCACCACTGGCCTCCAGGAGGGGAGCACAAAGGGCCTTGTCTGGTAGCCACCCTGGCTCCATTTGGCATAAAACCCACAAGGAGAAATGTATAGAAGAAACTATTCAGGAGCGGGAACAAGGTGTATTTCAGATGCGAAGTCTGCAGAGAAAAATCTGTAGACTTTTTTTTTTTTTTTAAAGAAAAACAAGCCCCTGGAAATGAACTTTTGGAGAGAGATCGTTTATGCAGGAAATCTTCCCAGAAGGAGAAAAAAGAAACTGAGCTAAGAAGCAATCCAAATGAGAACATCCCCTCTCTGCTTCCCAAGGAACAAAAGTGGGAGATGGAAGTTGAGACATGAAAAGCTCACTGAAGCTCAGCTGGGGTCCTGGGTGGGCTGAGCAGAAATCCAGAGAGAACTGTCCTCCGTGCTGGCTCTCCTCTGTCTGTGTAGCCACTGCTCCGGCCCTCACCTCTCCTTGTGGCTGAGGAAATCCCGCAGTGAGTGACCACGTGCCCCTGGGCTGTCTGTGCTTCCATTCATTGTCTCTTCTTTTCTCCTTCCTTTTTCTCCATGGTCTGGACACTCGCTCCTTCCCTGCTGCTCCCCTCACCCCCATTTTTTTTTTAAATTTTTATTGAAGTAGAGTTGATTTACAATGCTGTGTTAGTTTCAGGTGTACAGCAATTTTTTTTTTTAACCTTGTAAGTAAAGAGAGAAGAGAATAGAGAGCATAGAATAGAAGAGAAGCGTTGCTGCTGCTGCTAAGTCGCTTCAGTCGTGTCCGACTCTGTGCGACCCCAAAGACGGCAGCCCACTAGGCTCCTCTGTCCCTGGGCTTCTTCAGGCAAGAACACTGGAGTGGGTTGCCATTCCTTCTCTAATGCATGAAAGTGAAAAGTGAAAGGGAAGTCACTCCAGTAAGTGTCCAACTCTTCGTGACTCCATGGACTGCAGCCCACCAGGCTCCTCTGTCCATGGGATTTTCCAGGCAAGAGTACTGGACTGGGATGCCATGGCCTTCTCTGAGAAGAGAAGAGAGAATAGAATTTAAGAGGCAGGACAGGAGAGTGAGCTCAAGGAACATTCCAGGCCCCTGGATTCTGGAGTCATGTGCAGTGTTACCACTGTCTCCGCTGCCCCCACCCCGAGGGGCAGCAAGGCTGAGGGCCTGGACCCAATGGGCTCCGATCTGGATGTTTTGCTCACAAGATGCAGGAATTAGGGAACTGCAGAAATCTGATGAGCAATGAGCAGCCAGAAGGAATCCTTCTGCAAACTGTGGTGTAGAACTCCCAGCTCTGAGATGCCCAAGTAGTTTGGTCAATTTGGCATCAGTGCCAAGTCAAATGGTTTGCTGCATCTCACAGAGACAATGATCTGTTTGTTCATTGATTTAGTAAGGGCTGCAGCACCTACTTATGCTCTTGTGTGCCCCCTGCGAAGTACAAAGCATCGTGCACCCTTAATGTTCTGAAAGTTTTAGAGACGAGATAAGATCGTCAAGCAAGTGGCAGCCTTTTTCACCTCCAAGGAAGGTGTCCCCTCCACCAGGAGCAGATGCCAACAATCTGAGTGGTCCTGGGGGGCCAAGAAAGACCCAACCCTCAAGGTGCTGGAGGGGGCCAAGCTCTCCCCCATGGAGAAGACAGAACCCCAGCCTCAGGAGTGGGCCCCAGGCCCCATGATCAGCAGCCAAGGAGGCCCTGTGAGATTTCCAGAATCCTTCCTGGATTAGCCTGGAGGAAGGTGAATCCAAGCAGGGTCTGGAGGCTGGTGGGTAGAACCTGGGGTGGGAGGAGGCTTGCAAGAAGGGCCCAAGACCACTGGGCCCACAAGCTGAGCCCAGGGCATGTGGGGGAACTAGGGGAGCTGCTGGAGGGGGCGAGGGAACCAAAAAGGGCAGGCCCGGGCTCCCACTCAGAGCTGGAGGCAAGGTGTGGGGAAGAAGAGGGAAGTCTGGACATTGCTCTGAGTGGACATTGCTTTGAGCAGAATTGTGTCCCCCAGCCCCCAAAGATGCACTGAAATCCTAGCCCCTGCACTTGTGAAGGGACCCGATTTGGAAATAGAGTCTTGGCAGTGAAATGGAGTTAAGATGAGGTCATTAAGTCTGTATGACTGGGGTCCTTGTAAGAAAAGGAGAAGGAACACAGAGACAGATGGACCCAGAGGGAGAAGAATCCTGTGAAGACAAGGGGGAGAACGGCATGACGATGCAGGTCAGCACCACGTGTCTACCAGCGGGGACCCCGAGACTGCTGGGGACACAGACGCCAGGAGGAGAGCAGGGCACAGACCCTCCAGAAGAGCTTCGAGAGACGGTGGCCCTGCCGACCCCTCGATTTGGGGCTTCCAGAACTGAGAGAGAATAAGTGCCTGGTGCTTTGCACAGGCGGCCTTGGAGACAAACACAGGGAGGGTGGTTGGGTGCATCCCTTTGAAATGGGACCACTTTGGTGCCATGCACAGGCCCAGTGACCCAGGGTACCGTGTCCTGCGGCTGCGGGAGCAGATGTATCACACCCCCCGGGACCTTTCGTGGCACCAGCAAACTTGCTTTTGAGACAATTCCGGTCATGACATGGATGGCTGTCTTCCCTGACTGAGTGCTCCCTCCGCGTCTCCTTACACAATGAAACCGGTTGATCACGCTTCCTCCAAAATAGCACCAGATGTTTAAAGGTGCCCCAGCCCATTCCCAGTACATGCTGTTTCCCATCAACAAGGTTTTTCTGTCTACATACTCGTTCTCAATCTCTATGAAGATGTCATTAAAAATTCATTGAGCACATCTTCAGGCAAACACATTTACCGAAGACCTACGTTCAACCGAAAACAGTAAGACTTACAGTAATGGGTCAAAACATAGCCTAAAAGGCCTTTGTAATTCATTGCAGATGGTCGCTGTGTTTGCAAAGGCCTTGGTGTGGGGGGTGCTTCCTGCAAAATCAGATATTCAACTGAGCGACTCAGCCACTGGAAGTCAGATGCAGGAGCAGAAACCACAGGCATGGAAACTCAAGTGAGAAAGAGGATTTTATTATAAACACAGGAGCACTGCTGGACTTGCCCAAAGGCCAGACCAGGAAGGTGCTCAGAGTACAGCAGAGCACAAACAGAATTGAAAAAGAACCCGTTGTTTGATTTTAAATAAATGGAGTGGCTAGCAGGTGCAAATCATAACTTTTCAGGACTTCTTTATGCTTAGTTCATAGTCGAGCTCTATTTTTATTTATCAGTGACTTGTGCAGGGGTGGGCAGGGGGCTCAGTCTTCTTTGGTTTGGGGTGTCTCCAGGTGGCCCAAATTCTGAAACATCCCATGGAATTGAGACTGCCTTGCACTAGGCCTGGGGCAGGCCTTTGGAGGAGGGGATCTTCCCCTCAACGCCCCCGACGCCCAGGTCAGCATGTCTGCAGGCCCATCTTGGTGGGCAGGCTTCCTCGGCTTCTCGGGGTGGGAGAGGAGGAAGGTGCTTATCCCATTTATACAGAGTAGTTCTACCTTAATTGCTCACCTCTCCCTCTCAGACACACAGTTCAGACAAACAATTCTTTTCCTGGTGGATCAGGCCCACCACTGGTTTCATAAACCATTCTCTCTCAGCCAGAGAGAATTCAAGATATTCAGAGAGGAAGAAAGACAACGTGGCAGATAATGCTATATTTAAAATGGATCACCAATAAGGCCCTACTGTGTAGCACGTGGAACTCTGCTCAATGTTACGTGCCAGCCTGGATGGGAGGCGGGTCTGGGGGAGAACAGATACATGTACGTGTATGGCTGAGTCCTTTCACCTTTCACCTAAAACCATCACAACATGTCAATTGTCTATACCCCAATATAAGACAGAAAAAAAAAAAAAAAGAGTGCAGATTCCAGAGCTGGACTTCATGGCTTCCCATCCTGACTCCACTGCATACTGATTAAACACTAACCACATTATTAATCCCCCTGATTCAATGAACATGAATTGGGTGAACTCTGGGAGATGGTGAGAGACAGGGAGGCCTGGTGTGCTGCCATCCCTGGGCTCACAAAGAGTAGGACATGACTCAGCAACTGAACAACAACAGCAACAACCTGCATCCATTCCCTTAGCTGTCAGATGGGCAGAGACTAGCCCCTATCTCGTAGGGCTTCTGTGAGATTAAACGAGCCACTGAATACCATGCCTGCATACATACCAGCTAAAATTACAAGAAACCCTTCAGAGAGCCTGTTACCTTCTGGATCAGAGAAGGTGGAGAGTCCCTATAGAAATGTGTTAATGGTGCAAGAGCTGGGAAGCTGGCCAAGAGCATCTCCTACTGAGGGCAAGGCACTGGGTCATGGTCAGCAAAGGGAATGGAGGGCAGATGGTGAAAGACTCGATGGTCAATATAGATGGAGGGGTGCCTCGGCTCCTGGGACAGCTGCTTTGTCCTCAGATGTCAGACTCCGTGTGGAGGTTATGAGAAGGTCACCATAGAAAGCGCTTTATGAGAGTGGCCTGAGTTATTCCCAGATAAGACTGTGAAGTGGGGTCAGTCCTATGGGAACTGGGTTAGGCCATTGACATCAAAACGGACTTGACTCTAGAGAATTGAAGGAATCCTTTTCTCCCATGTTGGCATCTCCAGTCCGTCTTCTTTGAGAAAGTGAGTCATGGGAGGCAAAGTCTGATGACCTTGACCCCTCGACGCAGACCTCCCTGCTTTGCCAGGAGGTTCTGGAGCTTGCAGACAGGAAAGGAGAGCAGAGCCTCCCTGCTTTGGAAACAGTGAATCCAGACTGCTCAACTTGGCCCAGGGCGGGGGAGAGGAGAAAGGTCGACTGAAAGTTCAGCCTCATTCTCAGCATGTTCTTCTTAATTTTCAGCCCACCCATCCACAGATAAGGAATTAGAGGCTCAGAGGGGTTAGTTTGCCAAAGTCACACAGTAAAATGTTGAGTTGGGGGAGGCTGGCAGATGAGGCTAAGGCCTACTCCCTGATTTTGAGTCATGTTTTTTTTTGTTTGTTTTTTTTGGGGGGGAGGGGGGTGGCATGCTGGAAGCTTCCTCCAGCCCCACCAGGAAATTTTCGAGCCCACACACAGGGCAGTTCAGCCAAACTGGGACAGCTGAGGGGTCACCGTCTTGGGATGTGTCCAGGTAGGAACACAGGAGTTAATCACTCCTGCTTGTGAAGTTCAGGGTCAGGGTCTGTAATGGGCCACCAGGCAGCCCTGATGCCAGGGCTCAGGCTTAGGATGAGGTGACTGGGCTTTGCTGCACAGGTGCTGTTGCCAGCTGGTTGTAATTCAAAGCCCGCAAGGCCACAGAGGGTCCCTGGCAGGAATGGGTCCCAGTTGCCCGTAGCAACAACTAGCCCATGGGCACACTCTTCATCAGCTTTTCTCCACTCCCTGGATGGCCTTTCCCCTCCCCTACTCTGGATCCTTCCTGGGGTCCCCTCTCTGATAAGCCAGCACGTCCCCGGAGACAGCGTCCCTGATGGCAACAGCTCACGGCACCTGTCCATCTGCAGGGCTGCGAGGCCCAGACGTGGCTCAAACACCAGCCCAGGTGTGGCTGGGAAGGTGTTTCTTAGATGTGATTCATATCTACGACCAGCAGACTTTGAGTAAAGAAAACCATCCTCCAGAGTGTGGGTGAGCCTCATCTGACGAGTGGAAGGCCTTAAGAGCAAAGACGGGGTTCCTGAAAGAAGGGGCCTTTCTTCCTCAAGACTGAAACACAGATGCCCCCAGCTTCCAGCTAGCTGCCTGCGGGACTTGAACTCAAGACCAGGATGGCAGCACCAGCGTTCACCTGGGCTTCCTGCCCGCCAGCCTGCCCTGAGTGTGGATTTCAGCGCTGTCAATCCAGCATACATGCAAGCCAGTCTCTAAAAATGAGCCTCCTGTCTACACACTCACACACATACTCACTCACACACATACTCACTCACATACTCACATACTCACATATACACATTCAAACATACTCACACACACACATACTCACAGATATACACACTCAAACATACACACTCACACACACACACTCACATGCACATACACTCACACATATACACACACTCAAACATACCCACATGCGCATGCACACTCACACGCACACTCACATACACACACTCACACACATGCTCACACACTCACTCTCTCACACACACTCACACACAGACTCGTCCCATGAACTGTCGCCTTCTCGGTGCTATGGCAGCACTCACAGGCCTCTGTTTCCTTTCTGATGAACTTTCTGTGTTACTTTTTACTTTCTTACAATATTTAGTTTCAATTTTCCTCTCTCCTGTTGTGTGTTTGCCACACCAAGCTCAGCCCCTCTCTGCCCCCCACACAGGCCCTTAGCTGTCCAATGGAGAAAGGAGGGCTGGAGTCCTGATCTCAAAGTGGCTGCTGCCGCGTGTCTGATTCGGAATCCCCGCTGACAGTCTGAAAGGCTTCAGGCAGCTTCTCCATGGCCAACACTCCCACTTTTATCCATTTACTCTTTCATATGTACGCATCCCAGCTTTACGATGTCGTCCCTGGTTAGCAAAGCACACGTTCATTGGTTTATTTAACACTGATCTATGTATCTGGCTGGGCCAGCTGTTAGTCCCCACCACGGGATCTTCAGTCTTCACTGGGGCACACGGGATCTCTAGTTATAGCATTTGGGTCTAGTTCTCTGACCAGAGATCAAACCTGGCCCCCTGCACTGGGAGCAAGGAGCCTTAGCCCCTGATCGAGCATTGGCACATGTTGCTGATGAAACTCCAAGTTGAATAATTAGGCTGTTGCATCATCCATCAGCCCAGCTGGGAGCTTGGTAGGACAGCCCACAGGTGGGCACAAAGGCTACTGAACACAATGGGATTTTGTATAGTTTTGGCTTAAACTGTGAAAGGCTAGAGACAGGCATGGTTCCCTACTCTCTTCATCTGACACATCTTTTCTTTTCTTTTTTTCTTTTTTTTGATGTGGACCCTTTTTAAAAGGCTTTTTTGAATTTGTTGCAACATTGCTTCTGTTTTATGTTTTCGGTTTTTGGCCATGAAGCACGGCGGTCTCAGCTCCACAGCCAGGGATTGAACCAGTGCCCCCTGCATTGGAAGGCAAAGTCTTAACCACTGGACTGCTGGGGAAAATCCCCCAGACAGATCTTGTTGTCACTGTTCACATCGCTCAGTCATGTCTGACTCTTTGCAACCATATAGACTGCAGAACACTAGGCTTCCCTGTCCTTCACTGTCTCCTGGAGTTTGCTCAAATTCATGTCCATTGAGTCAGTGATGCCATCTAACAATCTTATCCTCTGCTGCCCCCTTCTCCTCCCACCTTCAATCTTTCCCAGCATTGGTCTTTTCCAATGAGTCAGCTCTTTGCATTAGCTCTTTGCAAAGTATTGGAGCCTCAGCTTCAGCATCACTCCTTCCAATGAATATTCAGGACTGATTTCCTTTAGGATTGACTGGTTTGATCTCCTTGCTGTCTATAGGGACTCTCAGGAGTCTTATTTTGTACCACAGTTTGAAAGCATCAGTTCTTTGGTGCTCAGCCTTCTTTATGGTCCAACTCTCACGTTCACACACAGCTATTGGAAAAACCATAGGTTTGACTCTATGGATCTTTGTTAGCAAAGTGATATCTCTGCTTTTTAATACGTTATCTAGATTTGTCATAGCTTTCCTTCTAAGGAGCAAGTGTCTTTAATTTCATGGCTGCAGTCACCATCTGCAGTGACTTTGGAGGCCCCCCCCCAAAATAAAATCTGTCTCTATTTCCACTTTTCCCCCTTCAATTTGCCATGAAATGATGGGACTGGATGCCATGATCTTAGTTTTTTCAATGCTGAGTTTTAAGCCAGCTTTTTCACTCTCCTTTCACCCTCATCAAATGGCTCTTTAGTTCCTCTTTGCTTTCTGCCATTAGAGTAGTATCATCTGCATACTTGAGGTTGTTGATAGCTTTTCCAGCAATCTTGATTCCTGTTTGTGATTCATCCAGCCTTACATTTTGCAAGATGTACTCTGCATAGAAGTTAAATAAGTAGGGTGATAATATACAGCTTTGATGTACTCCTTTCCCATGTCCAGTCCTAACTGTTGCTTCCTGACCTGTGTACAGATTTCTCAGGAGGCAGGTGAAGTGGCCTGGTGCTCTCAGCTCTGTAAGAGTTTCCCACAGTGTGTCATGATGCACACAGTCAAAGGTTTTAGCATTGGCAATTAAGCAGAAATAGATGTTCTTCTGGAATTCCCTTGCTTTCTCTATGATCCAAGGAATGTTGACAATTTGATCTCTGGTGCCTCTGCCTTTTCTAAATCCAGTGTGGACATCTGGAAGTTCTGGGTTCATATACTGCTGAAGCCTACCTTGAGGGATTTTGAGCATTACCTCACCAGCATGTGAAATGCGAGCACTTGTGCGGCAGTTTGAACATTCTCAGGCACTGCCCTTCTTTGGGATTGGACACATCTTCGTGAGGAACAAACGGTGGCAAACAGGCTCCATTTGCTGCTTGATGTGTGAGAGGAGACCTTCTAGTCCCAACTTGACTGTGTTGGGATTTTTTATCTCAGGATCCAGACGGCACTGTTTTGAAAGCCTCTAGGGATGTTAATATCTCCACCTGCTCCTCAACCGCTACTCCTTGAGAAAAAACAACGGACTTTTCATTCCAGTAGAGAGAGTTTGTGAGATTTTTTTCTCCTACTGAATTTGTCTTGGATCCTAAAACCAAAGCTATCGCATACTTTACTTATATAGTCCTTTCATAAACACTTCTGAGGTTTTGGACACAGTAGATTTCTCTTGACAGATGGAAAACTGTGTTGCCGAAGGGAAAACCAAAGTACAAAATGAATTTGACTGAAAACTGACTTACTTCCAATTCCTAGGCTGCCCTAACATTGGAAACTCCCCTCTCTTCTCCAAAGATATTAATTAATCTTGGTCATTCTTGAATATTTACTCTAGGCCAAGTCCTATTCTAGGTAGCTTACAAGATTGCTAATTTACATAAACAACTAAAACTTCATGGAAAGCTGGAAAAACAAGATGAAAAATACATATTAGAAAAACATAAACAAAGCCAAGAAAAAACGTGGTATCTGCAGTTATATCCAACACAAAAACTTTAAGAAAAAACAATCATTATGATAAAAAGTTCACTACATAGAAAGGTTAAGTTCATTTAAAATATATAATTCTTAATTTCTGAATTTGGTAAAATAACATAGCCTCAAAATATGATTAATTGACTGTATCAATCAATCAAGAAAAATAAGCATATTCATGATCTTGGTGTGAGAATTTAACATATTTCTCTCAATTACTGGTATGTCAAGCAGACCAAAATAAATGTAAAAATGTGGGAAAAAATTGAAATGAATGATCAACTTGTTAGATATAGTGGACATTTATAGAATCAGAAGAGGGCTTCCCACATGGTACTGCTGGTAAAGAACCTACCCACCAGTGCAGGAGACATGAGAGATGCAGGTTTTATCCCTGGGTTTGGAAGATCCCCTGGAGGAGGGTATGCAACCCACTCCAGTATTCTTGCCTAGAGAATCCCATGGACGAAGGAGCCTGGCAGGCTACGGTCCATAGTGTAGCACAGAGTTAAACACAACTGAAGTGACTTAGCATGCATGCACGCACAGAACCAGAAATTAGGGAATACACATTCATCTCTACACTCTACACATGGAACATTCACAAAACTTAGAGAGACCTCATGCTAAGCCATAAACCAATTTCAATAAATTCAAAGAACTGGAAACACACACAACATATTCTTTGGCTACTATGTAATTGTTTGGTTGCTAAGTCATGTCCGACTCTTTTGTGACACTATGGACTGTATCCTGCCAGGGTCCTCTCTCCATGGGATTTCCCCAGCAGGAATATTGGAGTGGTTGCCATTTCCTTCTCCAGGGGATCTTCCCCAGTCAGGGGTCAAACCCATGTCTCCTGCTTGGCTGGTGGATTCTTTAACTCTGAGTCACCAGGGAAGACCCAGTTAAGAGCAGCAGCAGCCATTTCCTTCTCCAGGGGATCTTCCCCAGTCAGGGACTGAACCCATGTCTCCTGCTTGGCTGGCAGATTCTTTATCTCTGAGTCACCAGGGAATACCCAGTTAAGTTGAAATAAATAGCAAAAATTAAATGTGAAAACCTACAATTTTTAGCTTAACAAGTATGCTTCTGAAGAATGTGTATAAAAAGAAGCAACATTTAATTTAATGGAAATTTAAAATACAATTGAATGACAATATATGTGTATATATATATAATTCATGAGATATTGCCAAAGCAATAGTTTGATATATATATATATATATATATATATGCCTTAAAAGTTCATCTTAGGAAAGAAGAAAAGGCAAAAACTTGAGAAGCTGAGTATCCAATGCAAGAAGTTATCAAAGTAACTCCAGAAAATATTTAAAAAGTAGAAGAAGGAATGAGCAAAAATAAGTGAAATAGGAAGCAAAGACATAAGCAACAATGTCAAAAGGAATTTTTAAATAGATTAATAAAATAGACAAAGCATTGCTGAGATGAATCAAGAAAAATATAGAGAAGTCATAAACAAAAAATTAAGAGTGAAAGAATACCATAAATATAAATAACAGAGAGATATTAAGAAAGAATGCTATGAAATATATATATATATACTATATAATATATGTTATATAAAATATAATATATTGTAATATATATAACATATTATATTATATATCATTATAATGCAATTATATTAAATTAATTATTATGTTATATATTTATATTATTTATATATTATATAATTATATTTAAATCATATGCATGTGTGCAAGCTAAGTTGCTTCAGTCGTGTGTGACCTATGACTCTGTGAGACCCCATGGACTGTAGCACCAGGCTCCTCTGTCCATGGGATTCTCCAGGCAAGAATACTGGAGTGGATTTCCAAGCCCTCCTACAGGGGATCTTCCTGACCCAGGGATTGAACCCATGTCTTTTATTTCTCCTGCATTGGCAGGCAGGTTCATTATCACTATTTACCATCTGGGAAGCCCTTAAATAATATATTTAACAATAAACATATATATATATATATAACAATATACTATAATCACAAAAATTAAAAAGTGAAATAAAAATTCAAGGAAAATATCGCTTATCAAAACATACTCAAGAAAAAATAGAAAGCTTTGATAATTCCATTATTCTTAAAGAATTTATGGAAAGTTATATAATCTTTCTTCAGAGACTCAGATGGTTTTATAGGTGAGTTCTAAAACAAACTTTTAGATTATTGCATTGGCCAAAAAATTATTTGTATTTTTCCATAAGATATTATGGAAATATTATTCATTCAATCTCACACAAACCCTTTCAGAGAATACACAAAAGAGGAAGCAATGTAGTATAGCATAAGAGATATGTAGTATAAGAGGTCATTATGACCTTGATGACAAAACCAAACAAAGACTGAATAAAGGGAAGCTGCCAGACAAACTCACTCATGAACATGTATGCAAAAATCCTAAATAAAATATTAAGAAATCAAAGATAAGATTGTAACAAAGCAGAGAATACACCAAGATAAAGATGAATTTGTCTTAATAATGTAAGAGTTGTTTATAAAAAAATTTATAGATGTAACATATTATCTCCTGCTTTTCAATAGATGAAGCATTTCATAAAAGTAAAAAAATATATGTATATAGTAAGTCAAGAATGGAAAGGGACTTCCTTAATGATTGATCAGTGGTGTGTACCAAAATGATAGCCCACATTATTCTCAATGGTGAAATGCTAGAAGCATTAATTTTAAACTGGATACCATTTAGGAGCAAGATGAAGATACCACAATCACCATCTTTTTGACAGTAGAAATCATAGCTAGCACAGTAAGAGAATAACATTACAAGTCATGAAGTTGAGAAAAGAAAAAGACAAACCTATCACTGCTTATTAGGTGATACAGTTCAATCTACTTGAAAAAGCCTCAAAATATCTATAGAAAAATCATTAAGAGTGTTTCTGCAAGATGACTGGATTTAAGATTGATATAAAAAGTCAACTGCATTTATAAAACACCAGTAACTCAAACTCTTCCAGAAAATTGCAGAGGAAGGTAAACTTCCAAACTCATTCTATGAAGTCACCATCACCCTAATACCAAAACCAAAGATGCCACAAAAAAGAAAACAATGCCAATATCACTGATGAACATAGATATAAAAATCCTCAACAAAATTCCAGCAAACAGAATCCAACAAAATATTAAAAAGATCATACATCATGACCAAGTGGGCTTTATCCCAGGGATGCAAGGATTCTTCAATATTCACAAATAAATTAGTGTAATATACTATATTAACAAATTGAAAGATAAAAACCATATGATTATCTCAATAGATGCAGAGAAAGCCTTTGACAAAATTCAGCAACCATTTATGATAAAAAAAAAAAACTCTCCAGAAAGCAGGGATGGAAGGAACACACCTCAACACGATAAAAGCCATCTATGTTAAACCCACGGTAAACATTATCATCAATGGTGAAAAATTGAAAGCATTTCCTCTAAAGTCAGGAACAAGACAAGGGTGCCCACTCTCACCACTACTATTCAACATAGTAGTGGTGACTTCAACATTGGAAGTCTTAGACACAGCAATCAGAGAAGAAAAAGAAATAAAAGGAATCCAGATTGGAAAAGAAGTAAAACTCATTGTTTGCAGACTACATGATCCTCTACGTAGAAAACCCTAAAGACACCACTAGAAAATTACTAGAGCTAATCAATGAATATAATAAAGTTGCGGGATATAAAATTAATACAGAAATCACTTGCATTCCTATATAATAACAATGAGAAAACAGAGAAATTAAGGAAACAATCCCATTCATCATTGCAATGAAAATAATAAAATACTTAGGAATAAATTTACCTAAAGAAAAAAAGACCTATATATAGAAAACTATAAAACACTAATAAAAGAAATCAAAGACGACACAAATAGATGGAGAAATATACCATGTTCATGAATTGGAAGAATCAATATAATGAAAATGAGTATACTACCCAAAGCAATCTATAGATTCAATGCAATCTCTATCAAGCTACCAATGGTATTTTTCACAGACCTAGAACAAATAACTTCAAAATTTGCATGGAGACAGAAAATCTTGAATAGCCAAAGCAATCTTGAGAAAGAAGAATGAAACTGGAGGAACCAACCTGCCTGACTTTAGACTACACTACAAAGCTACAGTCATCAAGACAGTACAGTACTGGCACAAAAACAGAAATACAGATCAATGGAGCAAACCAGAAAACCCAGAGATGAATCCATGCACATATGGACCCCTTATCTTTGACAAAGGAGGCAAAAATATACAATGGAGAAAAGACAATCTCTTTAACAAGTGGTACTGGAAAAACTGGTCAACCACCTGTAAAAGAATGAAACTAGAACACTTTCTAACACCATATACAAAAATGAACTCAAACTGGATTAAAGATCTAAATGTAAGACCAGAAACTATAAAACTCCTAGAGGAAAACATAGGCTGAACACTCCCTGACATAAATCACAGCAAGATCCTCTATGACCCACCTCCCAGAGTAATGGAAATAAAAGTAAAAATAAACAAATGGGACATAATTAAGCTTAAAAGCTTTTGCACAACAAAGGAAGCTGTAAGCAAGGTGAAAGGGCAGCCTTCAGAATGTGAGAAAATAATAGCAAATGAAACAACTGACAAAGAATTAATTTCCAAAATATATAAGCAGCCCATGCAGCTCAATACCAGAAAAAGTAAATGACCCAATCAAAAAATGGGCCAAAGAACTAAACAGACATTTCTCCAAAGAAGACATACAGATGGCTAACAAACACATGAAAAGATGCTCCAACATCACTCATCATCAGAGAAATGCAAATCAAAACCACAATGAGGTACCATCTCAGGCCAGTCAGAATGGCTGCCATCAAAAAGTCTACAAACAATAAATGCTGGAGAGGGTGTGGAGAAATGGGATCCCTTTTACACTGTTGGTGGAAATGCAAACTAGTTACACCTCTGTGGAGAACAGTGTGGAGATTCCTTAAAAAACTGGAAATAGAACAGCCATATGACCCAACAGTCTCACTGCTGGGCATACACAGTGAGAAAACCAGAATTGAAAGACACATGTACCCCAGTGGTCATTGCAGCACTGTTTACAATAGCCAGGACATGGAAGCAACCTAGATGTCCATCAGCAGATGAATGGCTAGGAAAGTTGTGGTACATATAGACAATGGAATATTACTCAGCTATTAAAAAAGAATGTGTTTGAGTCAGCTTTAATGAGGTGGATGAAACTGGAGCCTATTATACAGAGTGAAGTAAGTCAGAAAGAAAAACACCAATACAGTATATTAACCCATATATATGGAATTTAGAAAGATGGTAATGATGACCCTACATGCAAGACAGCGAAAGAGACATAAATATAAAGAATTACTTTGGGGCCTCTGTAGGAGAAGGCGAGGGTGGGATGATTTGAGAGAACAGCATTGAAACATGTATATTACCATATGTGAAATAGATGACCAGTCCAAGTTCAATGCATGAAACAGGGCACTCAAAGCCGGTGCACTGGAACAACCCAGAGGGATGGGATGAGGAGGGAGAGGGGAGGGGGGCTCAGGATTGAGAACACATGTATACCCATGGCTGATTCATGTCAATGTATGGGAAAAATCACAATATGGTAAAGTAATTAGCCTCCAATTAAAATAAACAAATTTTAAAAAGATTTACATAAAAAGTTAACTGCATTTATAAAACACCAGCAACAATTTATAAAATACAGTAATAGCTACTAGTTGCTGTAACACACCTGTTTTCAAAGTTAGGCACTAGAAAGAAATCTAACAAAAGTTATGCCAGAGCTGTGTGAAGAAACATTTTAATACTGTTAACAGATATCAAAGTTCTAAATAAATGGAGAGAGAGAACATGGTTTTTGTGTGTTGTGTTTTTTTTTTTAGCCATCCAGTAAGTCAATTGTCTCAAATGTCTAACAGGTTTTCAAGGAACACAGCAGTTTCTATACAATTTAAATTGTATAGACAAAGGCTCTAGTATAATAGGATCAGCACACTTGTTAGGGTATCGCCAATGTGCTTTGTGGAACTCTGGAGTACATCCTTTGCTTCACACCGCCCTTCCTAGTGTTTTATCTTGTCTTCACATGGGGAATGCAGGCGTCTGAGAAATCCAAGAGGAAGAATCCAGCTGCCTATGCAAATGACAAATGACCAACCCATTTGGATAAGGATTTTTGGTCTCTGAAAGAACCTTCTCTGGGAGAGGAGTGTACATGGCAGTGTCTTGAAGACACAATAAATTTATTATGGGCTGCAAAAAATAATAAAAAAATAAAGTAAGGCTAACTGAAATAGTATGGTATTGGCTCAGTGAGAGACATAGTGACCCACGTAACAGAACAGAGAACCAAAAACAGTCCCACACTTTTTTTGAATTTGAAATATGATACAGGTGGCAGCGTAGATTACTAGGAAAGGATTAACTGTTCCGTAAGTGCTGTTGGGACCATTTGCTATCAAGATGGGAAAAAATGAAATTGGACCCAGACATCACACCATACACAAAAATCAATTCCAGATGGATGTAAAGCCTTCCATGTGAAAGGCAAAGTCTCGAACCTAAAGAAAAAGATACTGGAGAGTATCTTTAAGACTTTGGAGGCAGAGAAGTTTACCCTAAGCATTAACTATAAAAAAAAAATTGATATACTCAACTGCACTGAAAGGAAGGATTTCTGTGAGTAAAAATAAAATGAAACATGCTCCTGTCTAGAATATGTTTTTTTTTTAATTTAACCAAGTAAAGTTACTCTTTGTACATTAAAAATCCCTTCAAATTGTCAGTGTAGTAAAAGTCAGGTCCAACTCTTTGCGACGCCATGGACTATACAGTCCATGGAATTCTCTAGGCCAGAATACTGGAGTGGGTAGCCTTTCCCTTCTCCAGGGGATCTTCCCAACCCAAGGATCAAACCCAGGTCTCCCGAATTGCAGACAGATTCTTTACCAGCTGAGCCACAGGGGAAGCCCAAGGATACTGGAAGTCTATCCCTTCTCCAGCAGATCTTCCAGAACCAAGAATCGAACTGGGGTCTCCTGCATTGCAGATGGATTCTTTACCAACTGAGCTATTAGGGAAGCCCAAGGAAAAGAGAAATAATGCAATAAAAAAATCAACTGGATATTTTATAGAAAAGGAAGTATAAATGGCAAGTAAGCATACAAAATATAGTCAATATCTTTTTTAATCAGGGAAATGTAAACTAAGAACATACAATATATATCTTGGCTGAACTGTATTAACAAAAATCAATATGGCTGGAAACGCTAAGTACTGGAGAAGATTTAAATGCTGTAGAAGTGAGAATGTAAGTTGGTACAATCACTTTGGAGAAAAATGCAGCATTATCTTGTAAAGCTGAGAATGTGCTGAACACACTCTCCAAGCCAGAAGTTCCAATTCCACTCCCAGGAGTGGGTACATGCTCCATAGAGAGCGTTTGTGTATGTGGGCTGGAAAATAGGTACAATTGCATCCTTAACAGTGTTATCAGGGCAAAATCCCTGGAAACAGCCCAAATGTTCATTGTTAGGACTGGATAAATGTGTTGTATACCCATACAATGGAATATTAAATAACAAAGAAGATGAATTAATTTAGCAACATATAACAAACTGGAACACCCAGGACTGATCTCCTTTAGAATGGACTGGTTGGATCTCCTTGCAGTCCAAGGGACTCTCAAGAGTCCTCTCCAACACCACAGTTCAAAAGCATCAGTTCTTCGGCACTCAGCTTTCTTCACAGTCCAACTCTCACATCCATACATGACCACTGGAAAAACCATAGCCTTGACTAGACGGACCAAAAGGAGATCAGTCCTGGGTGTTCTCTGGAAGGAGTGATGCTAAAGCTGAAACTCCAGTACTTTGGCCACCTCATGTGAAGAGTTGACTCATTGGAAAAGACTCTGATGCTGGGAGGGATTGGGGGCAGGAGGAGAAGGAAGGGGTCGACAGAGGATGAGATGGCTGGATGGCGTCACCGACTCGATGGACGTGAGTTTGAGTGAACTCCGGGAGTTGGTGATGGACAGGGAGGCCTGGCATGCTGCAGTTCATGGGGTTTCAAAGAGTCGGACACGACTGAGAGACTGAAATGAACTGAACTGAACAAACTGGATGAATCTTGGAAAAAATTCTGAGTGCAATAAGCAAGTGAAAGAAGGTTGCATATTCACAGTGGGACTTTTTTTTTTTCCCCCGAGGCCAGATCTGCATTTTATTTTATTTTCCATTTATTTTTAAAATTGGAGTATAATTGCTTTACAATGCTGCACTGGTTTCTGCTGTACAACGATGTGAATCAACTATGACATACACATATCCTCTCCCTCTTGAACCTCCCTCCCAACCCCCATCCCACCCTCTAGGTTATCAAAGAGCACCAAGCTGAGCTCCCAGTGCTGTACAGCAGCTTCCTGCTAGCTAGCTATTTTTATGGTACCATTTTTATAAGGCTCAAAAACAAGCCATGTACTGCTGAAAGATACATGTGTAAACTATTTTTAAAAGGTGCAATGATAAACACAAGTTTCAGGATTTTCCTTATCACAGGCCAATCAGGAGGAAATATGTAGGTCATTTCAAAGGTATTGATCTGGTTGTTAAGTGATGGTTCTCAGCTATGTCTTTTATAATTATGTTTGATAACCAACATAGACCCTGGCTATATTATTCCATTAGTGAAGTATTTTGTTAAATATTTTAGGCACAAAAGCAAATCATCCAGTGACTTGTTGGCCTTATTACAAGTCTCAGACTTCATTTTTCCCATTCTTATTTATCTTCATTTTCCCATTCTCATTTCCTCTGGGACTTCTGAGCATCTGAATAGTCACCAGCCAGATCAGGAGCCAAGCCGTTGTGATTTTGTGAACTCTTCTGCATGAAAAATAATCTCTCCTCCCCTTTAGTCAGCACCCCTTTCCCTGCCCAGCTTCCTACAAACCCAAGACCCAACCCTCCAGCTGACTGTTTGGAGAAACGTTTTCCAAGATCTCATTAGGGGACACTCACATTCTGCCCCTGTTTTCTCCTCTTTCCTCCTTGGAAGGAAGACCGACAGTCTCAAGGTTCATGGTTGGGGCTGTCCTCGGAGACATTTTACAGGAATGTGGGCTTCTTGGGGCTTGACTGAACCCAACGCTCTGGCCTAACAGGTATGTGGGCGGCTTTATGAACTGACTGACTTTCTGTCTACCTCCCTTTTTTCCTTCCTTACATTAATGGTGATTCTATTAGCAAACCGTGGGGCCCTTGACATTCAGACTTCATAAAACCTGGCAGAAATGTAAAGCAGAAACGTCCACAGAACGGGGTGGACCCATCCCCCCACCTCACCTCAAGATTAGGTCAGCTTGGCTCCTGCCTCAGAGAGAGCTGGAGCTATGATTCATCACCATCACTTGCAAAACTAGGATGGCAATCTTTCCCAGCTGCTGGCCAGGGCAGAAACGAACACGGCTGTGCACCCATTCCAGACGAAGTGAGTGGGACTCAGAACTCTTTCAAAGGCTTCTGTGGTTCATGAGCACAGGGCCAAGTTTCAGCTGTGAATAACTCATGTGGAAACTCATGACTGAGTTCATGGGACCAACTGATTATGGACATGATTGAATTAAAAGCAGCCTCTGTGTCCAGTGAGCCATTGAGAAAACTTAAACCAGGAACGCTGAGTTCAGTGCACTGAGAGGATAGTTTGGGGTTGATGATACAGATGAAGCAAGGCAGAGGGCAGAAGAGGGGCCCATGGCAAAATCTAGGGGAACAGAGCAAGCAGCTCTGGGCATGGCAGCTGGAAGACCTCACAGGGTCTTCCTCTCTCAACATCTCATGCCAGGGGCTGGGTCCATCTTGGCACCACTCGTGGGCTTTGTGGATCAGGTGACGTGGTTGGATGCACAGGCCACGGTCAGCCCAGCACACCTCTCTGGGTTCCCAGCAGAAGCTGACTTTGGAGAAGACACTTAATCCTTCTGGATTTCCTTTTATTCATCTGTCAATGAGCTTAAGAATAATGCCAGTCTCCTAGGAGGGTGGTGAGGATTAATTGAGTTTCTTCATGAAAAAGGACTCATTCTGAGTCCGGCACATGTTGGGGTTTAATATTGACCAGCTGGTGCTTGTGGTTGCTGGGCCACAAACCAGTGCCACAAAGATGCTGAGATCCAGTTCTGGTTCTGTCTCAGGCCACTTCTGTGTTTCTGGGTACTAACTTCTCTCCCAAAGTCGGGGGCTGGGGGACCGGGGGGACTCACACAAGCACCTGGATCTGGGGAGGCAGAGGCCAGCTGTGAGCCTGTTATTTCAGCTGACAGATGATTGTAAAGAGCAGCTTATGAGATTATCCTATTTTACAGTGGTTGCTCTGAAAGTCTGTCACTACGCCCTAAAAATGTAAGTTCAGCCATGGAGTGGGAAAAAAAAAAAAAACACCTACAGGAAACTAGTTTTTACAAAGACACAAAAGAATCCAAAGTTATTTGGTTAAACATTGATTTTTTAAAATGCCTTCACTGTGACAGGGCACGTTTTAAGAGCACTGTATCTGTGCACGTCCTCTGAGAGGCTGTGGAATGCTCTGACACTCCCAGAGGCTGAGCTGGGGTAAACCAACCCGCCTTACCCCAGGCTTTCACCCTGTCCAGTGCGCCCCACCCCCCCAGCTGCCCCTCCAGCTGCACTGGCTGCTAATTCTGAATTCTGGACCTCGCCCTGTATTTCTTCTCTTGGACACTTAACAGTTTTGTCTTAATCAGGATTTCAAGGAGCAGTTGGCCACATAAACTCTCAATAATTTCCCTGCGAATCCATAAGCAATGTGAGAACAGGGCACGCGGGCCTCCAGGCTGCTTTTCATTTGGTTTCAGGCTCCTGAGTGTTCAGCTCCTGTCTTTGTGATGACTCAGTCCCGTCAGTTCCAAAGTTGTGTTCTTTATCCAAAGTTAAACTCTCTTGATCTGGGTAGGAGACGGGCATGAAGGGCCGCCCTGTCGTAAGCTGTGAGCTATCTTTGGGTGCCCAGCACCCTCCTGTCCATGCAGAGAAGCCATGCGGTGGGGAGGTGAGATGCTGGGTGGATGTGAGAGGAGGGTGATGTCCTCGGGCCCACGGCTCCTGAGTCCGCCTCCCTCACTTATCCCGGGGTATTTGCGGGAGGAGTGTTGGAGCCCTATGACATTGCAGGAAATGGTGCCTGCTTGCAGTGTTTTCTCACTCATGTTCTCTCAACATGTTTTCAAAATGTTGATTTTGAACTGGGTGTCCTGCTGTGATGAGTGAGAGTTTTCAACCAGAAGATTCTCCTTTGATAGCAGAAAGATACCCCAGTCACATGCTCATGGAGCTGCAACTCTAATTCAGCTCCCTGAGGATGGATGTTGGAAGTAGGTAAAAAGGCAATAAGACCAAAGAAGGCCACATAAATCAGTTTATGAACCAGTTTCAAAGTGCTTATCTGGAGCTTCAGGGCCAAGAGGCCAACATACTCAAGTAGTTCTGTCTCCACTGCTCTGAACTCGCAATGCACCAGACTAACCATGAGAAGCAGACAAGATCTCAGCTTCAGGTTTCACCCAATGGCCTGAAAGTTCCAGAAACTTTTGATACAAAAACAAGGGACTGGAAGGTGGGTGGCGAGGATGCACGTGCACGTGTGCACACACACACATACACACACACACTTGAAAACAGGTGTTTGCATTATCAGGTTTTTACTTATTTATTCATTCATTCATAATAAACAATTTTGAATATGTGTGGTATACTATATCTTCTGTTAGGTAGAGGGAATATAGGCATGAATGTGATGCTATCATATCAAGGATTGTATAGACTGTTGAAGGAGAAAGGCATTTATTACATGATACACTGTAAATAATAAATAATACAATGCACTATAAGAATCCACTAAAAACCATACAGGCAAAATGTGGTGGAAACGTAGGTGATGGGCTTATAAGTAAGCCTGCAAAACCAGGGACATTTCCACAGAAGCAAGAATTAGGTCTTAAAGAACAAGAGAAATTCACCTCAAGAAGAACGTAGGAATAATGTCCAGACAGGTTCCAATTACTACAAATGGTTAGTTTAGTCTATATTGGATAATCAAGGCTAGATCATACTTGTGTCTGTGAGGGTTAAGTTGTTGAAAATAGAATCCTCTAGTTTACACGGACTTTCCTGGTACCTCAGACATTAAAGAATCCGCTCACAATGCCAAAGACCAAGGTTTGTTCCCTGGGTTGGGAAGAGCCTCTGGAAAAGAGAACGGCTACTCACTCCAGTATTCTTGCCTGGAGAATCCCATGGCCAGAGGAGCTTGGGGGATATAGTTTACCCAGGAAAGAACTTAGTACAGGTCTTTTAACTGGCTTAGAGAATCAGTGGCAGTGCTGAGGAAATAGACTCCTTGCTGAGTTTTCAGGAAATATGTCCCAAAGGCACACAGCAACAGTGACCCACCAAGAGACTTCTAACTTCTCAATGATTCAGAAGCCACTGGTCCAGAACCACAACCCCTCAACAAACGGACCCCATGATGAAGAGGCAGCCATGGTCAGAAAAACTGATGTGTCTACGGCCTCCAGGACTTTCTATGACCCACAGAAGTATGCCCTATTCCTTGTCAGTTGACTCCCAAGGTTTACTAAACACTGAGACCTCCACTAACACTGATATAAAAAGGCTCTAAGCACATCCTTGACTGTGCTTCTCAGATACACAACTTCTGCCTCACTCTGCCATCCAAAACTCACTCAAGACCGTCTGATGGTTCTCATCCTTGGTTACACAGAGAACCCTAGATGCAAGACCTGAGAAATGTGGATAATACTGGTCCAGATTCTGGATTACAGAAAAGTGTTCTGAAGCAGGGTGGAATGGAGAAATAATAGTTAAAACAGAAACACATGTATATATTCATACAGATAGCTTATGTGTATATTTGTATGTCTTCCTTTTCGATGGATCTTTTTGTTTTTTGTGAAATGTCCCTCCTTACCTTCTGCAACACTCCTTGATTTAAAGTCTACTTTAATATTAATAGAGTCATGCTAGTTTTCGAGTGCTTATATACTGCTTGTTTGTTTTATCTTTCCATCCTCTTCTTAATGCTTTCAACCTGTTTTTGCCTTTATATTTTAAAGAAGATAGTTGGGTTTTGCTTTATAACTTTTATCTTTTAATTAAAATGCTCAGTCCCTTTTACTCAATGTAATTATTGATATCGTTGGTTTTAAGTCATGTATTTTACTTTACATATACGTTATAAACCCCATCTTACAATGCTAGTATTTTTAATTAAATAGTTATTTATCTGTTGCAGAAATTAAGAGAAGAAAAGATGTATCTTTTGTATCTATCCATATATTTAACTGTTTTATGTTCTTTAATCATTCTTACATATCTGTGTTTCCCTCTGATATCATTTCCTCTCACACTAAATAACTTCTTTTAATATTTCTTGTAATGAAATTCTGCTGGAAACAAATTCTCTCAGCTTTTATTTAACTGAATATATCCTCTTTTAAAAAAGATCTCTTTAAAAATTTCATAACATTGTCTTCTGGCTTCTGTTGTTTCTGATGAGAAGTTAACCATAATTTGAATTATTGTTCCTCTGAATGTAACAGATCATTTCTTCCCACTCATTTTATCTTCCCTTCCATTTAAAAATTTTCTTTATCTTTGACTCTCAGAATTTTGACTATGATCCAGCTTGGCCTGGTTTTCTGGACATGTTGGCTCTGTGAGTTGGTGGGTTTTCACCAAATCTAGGGAAATTTCGATCATACTTTCTTTTTTTCTTCTGCTCTTTGACTTTTCTTTTTTTTTAAATTAATTTATTTATTTTAATTGAAGGTTAATTTCTTTACAACATTGTAATGGTTTTTGCCATACTGATCATACTTTCTTCCAATATATTTTCCTGCTTTTATTCTTCCTCTTCTTTTCTGGGATTTATTACATGCACTTTAGATCATTTCCTACCCATAGGTCACTGAAGCTCTGTTTATTTTGGCTTGCTCTTACTTCTCTCTATTCTTCAGAGTGAGTAATTTATATGGATCTGCCTCTGAATTTCTTCGGTCATATCTAATCTGACCACTAATTCATATTTTCCTTTTAAATTTTGTTGTTTTACTTCTGGAATTTCCATTAGTTCTTTTTTATAGTTTCAATTTCTCTGCTGAGACTATCTCTTTGTTTATTGAGATCATAATTTCCTTTAAGACTTTCAGCATATTTATTATACCTGTTTCAAAGTTCTTGTATAGTAATTCTAATATCTGGGTCATTTCAGGGTTTGTTTTTGTTTACTATTTTTGTCCTTGATTGTGGGTGAAAGCTTTCTGCTTCTCACATGTCTAAAAATTTTTGTTAATATGCTGGACATTTTGGACAATACAAATGGCCTTTAATTTCTGGAGCTGTATTTATACCTAAGGATTGGTCTTTCTGGTGCCTCAGCTGAGTACTTGAGATGTTAATAAGGTCTTTCCACTGTGGGTGAACTAGAATTCCACTCTCTTTAAGAACCATGTATCTTTAATATCTCTGTTCTTCTTTCAACTTTGTAGCAGCTCTCTCTGCTAAGCCTATTGGAACAATACTGAAGCCAGCCCCTGACCAAGGACTCACTGAGAATTATTATATACATTCTTGCTGCTTCCCACTTCTATCTTCCTTCTTCCCCAGGGCAACACCCTTCTCCCCCAGGGCAACACCCTTCTCTCTTATATTCTAAGCCCTGAAATCCAAACTATGCTTTCCCATTTCAGGAGGACCTCCCTCCTTGATCTCCTTGCTGTCCAAGGGACCCTCAAGAGTCTTCTCTAGCACCACAATTTGAAAGCATCAATTCTTGGGCACTCAGCCTTCTTTAGATCCAACTTTCAGATTGGTAAATGACTACTGGAAAATCCATAGCAAGGAGATCACACCAGTCAGTCCTAAAGGAAATCAACTCTGAATAGTCATTGAAAGGACTGATGCTAAAGATGAAGCTCCAATACTTTGGGCACCTGATGCAAAGAGTCAACTGACTGGGAGAGACCTAATTCTGGGAAAGCTTGAGGGCAGGAGGAGAAGAGGGTGACAAAGGATGAGATGGTTGGATGGCATCACAGACTCAATGGATATGAGTTTAAGTAAACTCTAGGAGATAGTGAAGGACAGGGAAACCTGTGTCTGTTGCAGTCCATGAGGTCACAAAGAGCTGGACACGGCTTAGCAAGTAAACAACAGGGCTGCCCTACTCTGAATTCTACCTCCTGATGCCCAAAGTTAAGAAATTATCCCCAATTCAGACCCCAGTTGAGACCTCACCCCAGAGAGCTAGGATGAACATTGGACTCACATTGTGTACTTCCCTTTTCTCTGGGATCCCAGTGTGGCAGTGCCTATTGTTCAGTCCCTGAAAACAAAGTAGTCATGTTGGTTCAGGCTTATTGTTGTTCAGGCTTCTCCTGTGGCTCAGTGGCAAAGACACAGGAGACGTGGGTTCAATCCCTGGGTTGGGAAGATCCCCTGGAGAAGGAAATGGCAACCCACTGCAGTATTTCTGCCTGGGATATCCCACATACAGAAGAGCCTGGTGGGTTATAGTCCATGGGATCGCAAAGAGTCAGACATGACTGAGCACCCATCCATATCAGAGTTGTTTGTGGTGTAATGGTAAATCTGGTACCAGTTACTCCAATCTGGAGAGAAAAAGAAGTTTCTCTATATGTATATTTGAAATGCATAAAATAATAAAATAAAGAGAAAAATCAAAATGTAATCATCTTAGGGCATCTCTTTTCATTCTAAATCAATTTGAATTTAAAACACTTTATAAGTGAATATAGATGACATGTAAATTTTATGTTGAGAAAAAATCTAAATATAAGATACATCTATTTAGAATTTTGCATTTGGGTGTGACAGGCAGGAAAATTCTTGTGTTGCTAACAACTCCTGGAGATTTTAGCATGAATTGAATAATCTTATTTTCCCATTGAGAGTTTCCAAGAATGAAGTGAGTGTTTCCGTTAATAAATTGGCCAGACCAGAGGAGCTTGGAATAGCATAAAATAAATGACTTCAAGAGAGATGATTTAAGTAGAATGGAGAGGTTGAGGTGGAGATATAGAATGAAGTTGCTGTTCCATTTCGAATACTACAGAAAGTGTGATTCAAAGAGGAGACAACTATTTATTTTAGCTGCTTGAACTCTAATGAGGCGAGTGTGTGATTGACATCCCAGAATACTACACAACCGTCCTCCAGTCACCAAGAGGCTCACATAAGCCCTCTGGGAAGTTCTTTATTTAATGTTCTCTTTGCTTCAGTGGTCAAATCTGGGCTCTCCAGGGAGAGCCTAATGGGCCAGCCACATTTCAAGCTGAAACCTAATAAATGCAATGAAATTTTAAATGAACTCATGTTTAAAGGACTCATAAAAGAGGTATTGTTATGTGCCAAATATATTGAAGAAAGACTCTGTCCATAACATAAATGAAAGGAAATGTCAGCTCTCTATGCTTAATTCAATTGCAGGTAATTTTTCAGTGTCTGATTTAAACGATTGCTTCCTATTACAGTCAGCTAAGACCTTCGGTCCAGGCAGGATGTATTACAGCACCTGACCCTGAGGAATATGTGGTAACCAGGCAGAGGCAGACTCCTACCTGGACCATGGAGACTTATTAAGGTTCACCTGAGGCCAAGATTAAGGCAGGGGAGCATGTGACTGACAAAAGATCAAGGCTATGTGAGCTGGTGGTGAGAGCTCAGGCTTTGGAATCACACCTGCCTGGGTCACAGTGCTGACTGTGACTCTAAGTAGGTTAACTTGACCTCTCTGAAGGTAGTTTCCTTATCTGCAGAATGTTGATCATAATTGCATCAACTTCTCAGAATCCACATGATGCTTCAACGAGACTGTAAGGTCCTGAGCACAGATCTTGAAGATCTTTTTAAATTAACTTTAATTATTATTATTTTTGGTTGCCCTGAGTCTCTGTTGCTACACACAGGCTCTCTCTAGTTGTGGCGAGCAGGGCTACTCTTTGTTGCGGTGCCTGGGCTTCTCACTGCCGGGGCTTCTCTTGTTGCACAGCACAGGCTTTAGGTACTGGGCTTTGGTAGTTGTGGCTTGCACACCCTAGAGTGGGGACTCAGTAGTTGTGGTGCATGAGCTTAGTTGCTTCACAGCATGTGGAATCTTCCTGGACCAGGGATCAGACCCATGTTCGCTGCATTGGCAGGCAGATTCTTATTCACTGTACCACAGGAAAGTCCTTTGAAGATCTTAATGTTCAGTGAGGGGTTCACTTCAGTTCAGTTCAGTCGCTCAGTCGTGTCCGACTCTTTGCGACCCCATGAATTGCAGCACACCAGGCCTCCCTGTCCATCACCATCTCCCGGAATTCACTCAGACTCACATCCATCGAGTCTGTGATGCCATCCAGCCATCTCATCCTCTGCCGTCCCCTTCTCCTCCTGCCCCCAATCTCTCCCAGCATCAGAGTCTTTTCCAATGAGTCAACTCTTCGCATGAGGTGGCCAAAGTACTGGAGATTCAGCTTCAGCATCATTCCTTCCAAAGAAATCCCAGGGCTGATCTCCTTCAGAATGGACTGGTTGGATCTCCTTCAGAATGGACTGGTTGGATCTCCTTGCAGTCCAAGGGACTCTCAAGAGTCTTCTCCAACACCACAGTTCAAAAGCATCAATTCTTCGGTGCTCAGCCTTCTTCACAGTCCAACTCTCACATCCATACATGACCACTGGAAAAACCATAGCCTTGACTAGACGGACCTTAGTTGGCAAAGTAATGTCTCTGCTTTTCACTATGCTATCTAGGTTGGTCATAACTTTTCTTCCAAGGAGTAAGCGTCTTTTAATTTCATGGCTGCAGTCACCATTTGCAGTGATTTTGGAGCCCCAAAAAATAAAGTCTGACACTGTTTCCACTGTTTCCCCATCTATTTCCCATGAAGTGATGGGATAAGATGCCATGATCTTTGTTTTCTGAATGTTGAGCTTTAAGTCAACTTTTTCACTCTCCTCTTTCACTTTCATCAAGAGGCTTTTTAGTTCCTCTTCACTTTCTGCCATAAGGGTGGTGTCATCTGCATATCTGAGGTGATTGATATTTCTCCCGGCAATCTTGATTCCAGCTTGTGTTTCTTCCAGCCCAGCGTTTCTCATGATGTACTCTGCAGAGAAGTTAAATAAGCAGGCTGACAATATACAGCCTTGACATACTCCTTTTCCTATTTGGAACCAGTCTGTATTCCATGTCCAGTTCTAACTGTTGCTTCCTGACCTGCATACAGATGTCTCAAGAGGCAGGTCAGGTGGTCTGGTATTCCCATCTCTTGAAGAATTTTCCACAGTTTATTGTGATCCACACGGTCAAAGGCTTTGGCATCGTCAATAAAGCAGAAATAGATGTTTTTCTGGAACTCTCTTGCTTTTTCCATGATCCAGCAGATGTTGGCAATTTGATTTCTGGTTCCTCTGCCTTTTCTAAAACCAGCTTGAACATCAGGGAGTTCACGGTTCATGTATTGCTGAAGTCTGGCTTGGAGAATTTTGAGCATTACTTTACTAGCATGTGAGATGAGTGCAATTGTGTGGTAGTTTGAGCATTCTTTGGCATTGCCTTTCTTTGGGATTGGAATGAAAACTGACCTTTTCCAGTCCTGTGGCCACTGCTGAGTTTTCCAAACTTGCTGGGATATTGAGTGCAGCACTTTCACAGCATCATCTTTCAGGATTTGAAACAGCTCAACTGGAATTCCATCACTTCCACTAGCTTTGTTTGTAGTGATGCTTTCTAAGGCCCACTTGACTTCACATTCCAAGATGTCTGGCTCTAGATTAGTGATCACATCATCATGATTATCTGGGTCATGAAGATCTTTTTTGTACAGTTCTTCTGTGTATTCTTGCCACCTCTTCTTAATATCTTCTGCTTATGAAATGCATGTCCCATGACCTCTCTGTAACCTGCACATCACTAACAAAATAAAGTCAACACCTTGTGGTTTCTGCAGTGTTAAGATGCTAGTAGATCACAGGTTGCTGCTAAGTCACTTCAGTCATGTCCAACTCTGTGCAACCCTGTAGACGGCAGCCCACCAGGCTCCCTCATCTCTGGGGTTCTCCAGGCAAGAACACTGGAGTGGGTCGCCATTTCCTTCTCCAATGCACGAAAGTGAAAAGTGAAGTCGCTCAGTCATGTCCAACTCTTAGCGATCCCATGGACTGCAGTCCACCAGGCTCCTCTGTCCATGGGATTTTCCAGGCAAGAGTATTGGAGTGGGATGCCATTGCCTTCTCCGGATCACAGGTTAGGGATGAACAAGAGTCCTCTCCCTTTTCCTCCCCTCCCCCACCCCTGCAAACTTACCCTCAAGGGACCCTTGTTCTCTGCAGCACCCGGGAAGCCCCGCATTCACCCACTGACTAATTAGGTCTAGGAGAAGGCAATGGCACCCCACTTCAGTACTATTGCCTGGAAAATCCCATGGACGGAGGAGCCTGGTAGGCTGCAGTCCATGGGGTCGCTAAGAGTCGGACACGACTAAGCGACTTCACTTTCACTTTTCACTTTCATGCATTGGAGAAGGAAATGGCAACCCACTCCAGTGTTCTTGCCTGGAGAATCCCAGGGATGGGGGAGCCTGGTGGGCTGCCATCTATGGGGTCACACAGAGTTGGACACGACTGAAGTGACTTAGCATAGCATAATTAGGTCTGTCACTGTCATTTCAAAATGACTTTGTTGTTGATGTTAAGCAGATATTTGCACACACTATTTAAGATAATGGCAAAGATTCGTCCTGGAATTTGAATTGGGTGAGCAAAGCTTTTTGAGGCTGAAAAAGGAGGCCCCAGGAATGTAGGAGGTTTTGGGAGAAGGCCACCCTGTTTAGTTCACTGCTGCTCAAAGGATGCTTTCTGGAAAGCAGGGTGCTGGGAAGAGCTCATTAAATGCTTGAAATTTATTTGCACAACTAACACAAAATCCAGAGACACTGATTTTGAGATGACCATTATATCTACTACTGTGGGCAGGAATCCCTTAGAAGAAATGGAGTAGCCATCATGGTCAACAAAAGAGTCTGAAATGCAGTACTTGGATGCAGTCTCAAAAATGAAAGAATGATCTCTGTTCATTTCCAAGGCAAACCATTCAATATCACAGTAATCTAAGCCTATGCCCCAACCGGTAACACTGAAGAAGCTGAAGTTGAATGCTTCTATGAAGACCTCCAAGACCTTTTAGAACTAACACCCCAAAAGATGTCCTTTTCATTATAGGGTACTGGAATGCAAAAGTAGGAAGTCAAGAAACACCTGGGGTAACAGGCAAATTTGGCCTTGGAATATGGGATGAAGCAGGGCAAAGGCTAATAAGAGTTTTACCAAAAGAACACACTGGTCATAGCAAACACCCTCTTCCAACAACAAAAGAGAAGACTCTACACATGGACATCACCAGATGGTCAACACTGAAATCAGATTGATTATATTCTTTGCAGCCAAAGATGGAGAAGCTCTATACAGTCAGCAAAAATAAGACCAGGAGCTGACAGTGGCTCAGATCATGAACTCCTTAGTGCCAAATTCAGACTCAAATTGAAGAAAGTAGGGAAAACCACTAGATCATTCAGGTATGACCTAAATCAAATCCCTTATGATTATACAGTGGAAGTGAGAAATAGATTTAAGGGCCTAGATCTGATAGATAGAGTGCCTGATGAACTATGGACGGAGGTTTGTGACATTGTACAGGAGACAGGGATCAAGACCATCCCCATGGAAAGGAAATGCAAAAAAGCAAAATGACTGTCTGGGGAGGCCTTACAAATAGCTGTGAAAAGAAGAGAAGTGAAAAGCAAAGGAGAAAAGGAAAGATATAAGCATCTGAATGCAGTGTTCCAAAGAATAGCAAAGAGAGATGAGAAAGCCTTCTTCAGCAATTCAGCAATGAAATAGAGGAAAACAACAGAATGGGAAAGACTAGAGATCTCTTCAAGAAAATTAGAGATATCAAGGGAACATTTCATGCAAAGACGGGTTCGATAAAGGACAGAAATGGTACGGACCTAACAGAAGCAGAAGATATTAAGAAGAGGTGGCAAGAATACACAGAAGAACTGTACAAAAAAGATCTTCACAACCCAGATAATCACCATGGTGTGATCACTCACCTAGAGCCAGAATACAAAGTCGCATTCCTGGAATGCGAAGTCAAGTGGGCTAGTGGAGATTATGGAAATCCAGCTGAACTATTTCAAATCTTGAAAGATGATGCTGTGAAAGTGCTGCACTCAATGTGCCAGCAATTTTGGAAAACTCTGCAGTGGCCACAGGACTGAAAAAGCTCAGTTTTCATTCCAATCCCAAAGAAAGGCAATGCCAAAGAATGCTCACACTACCGCACAATTGCACTCATCTCACACGCTAGTAAGGTAATGCTCAAAATTCTCCAAGCCAGGCTTCACCAGTACATGAACTATGAACTTCCAGATGTTGAAGCTGGTTTTAGAAAAGCCAGAGGAATCAGAGATCAAATTGCCAACATCTGCTGGATCATGGAAAAAGCAAGAGAGTTCCAGAAAAACATCTATTTCTGCTTTATTGACGATGCCAAAGCCTTTGATTGTGTGGATCACAATAAACTGTGGAAAATTCTTCAAGAGATAGGAATACCAGACCACCTAACCTGCCTCTTGAGAAACCTATATGCAAGTCAGGAAGCAACAGTTAGAACTGGACATGGAATACAGACTGGTTCCAAATAGGAAAGGGAGTACGTCAAGGCTATATATTGTCAGCCTGCTTATTTAACTTCTCTGCAGAGTACATCATGAGAAACGCTGGGCTGGAAGAAGAACAAGCTAGAATCAAGTTTTCTGGGAGAAATATCAATCACCTCAGATATGCAGATGACACCACCCTTATGGCAGAAAGTGAAGAGGAACTAAAAAGCCTCTTGATGAAAGTGAAAGAGGAGAGTGAAAAAGTTGGGTTAAAGCTCAACATTCAGAAAAAGAAGATCATGGCATCTTATCCCATCACTTCATGGGAAATAGATGGGGAAACAGTGGAAACAGTGTCAGACTTTATTTTGGGGGGCTCCAAAATCACTGCAGATGGTGACTGCAGCCATGAAATTAAAAGACACTTACTCCTTGGAAGGAAAGTTATGACCAACCTAGATAGCATAGTGAAAAGCAGAGACATTACTTTGCCAACTAAGGTCCGTCTAGTCAAGGCTATGGTTTTTCCAGTGGTCATGTATGGATGTGAGAGTTGGACTGTGAAGAAAGTTGAGCGCCGAAGAATTGATGCTTTTGAACTGTGGTGTTGGAGAAGACTCTTGAGAGTCCCTTGGACTGCAAGGAGATCCAACCAGTCCATTCTAAAGGAGAGGTCAGTCCTGGGTATTCTTGGAAGGACTGATGCTGAAGCTGAAACTCCAATTCTTTGGTCACCTCATGCGAAGAGTTGACTCATTGGAAAAGACTCTGATGCTGGGAGAGATTGGGGGCAGGAGGAGAAGGGGATGACAGAGGATGAGATGGCTGGAAGACATCACTGACTCGATGGACGTGAGTCTGAGTGAACTCCTGGAGATGGTGATGGACAGGGAGGCCTGGTGTGCTGCGATTCATGGGGTCACGAAGAGTTGGACATGACTGAGCGACTGAACTGAACTGACTGAATCAAGTATCTATGTAATTAATTCATTTTGTTGTATCTGCTTGCTGGCTTTGCAGGGCTTTGAAGAATGGGGAGGCTCTTCAGGGGTGAGTGGAGCTGATTTGAAGGTCATTAAAGGTGAAGAGGCAGTGTGACTGGTTAGAACCATTTGTTGTCTCACTGCCCTGGGACCACTGTGGTTTGGGGTCTCCCCGCCACGGCATTTATATTGGGCCACCCTGCTCCCACCCCTCTCTTTGTGGAATGTTTTACTTTACTTCCTTTATCAAAATTGTGTCCATCTTTGGTCCCTTCCTTCCAGGCATTTTTCTGGGTATTGGTGGTAACTTTGCTGCTGCTAGTAGCTTCAATCGTGTCCGACTCTGTGCGACTGCGCAGATGGCAGCCCACCGGGCTCCCCTGTCCCTGGGATTCTCCAGGCAAGAACCCTGGAGTGGGTTGCCATTTCCTTCTCCAATGCATGAAAGTGAAAAGTGAAAGTGAAGTCGCTCATTCGGGTCCAATCCTTAGCGACCCCATGGACTGCAGCCCACCAGGCTCCTCCGTCCATGGGATTTTCCAGGCAATAGTACTGGAGTGGGGTGCCATTGCCTTCTCTGGGTGCTAATTTTGGGGAGTGCTTAAAATCACACCTCGTATTTGGCCACATACAGTGGTTGACGGGGAGCAGAGGCTCTGGAGATGGGTGCACACAGCTAATGGGCCTCCTGGTCCTGGAATTCAGACCTGGCTGTCCTCACCATATGCTTGAACCGCATGCTGACCTCCGTGGGGGCCGCAGCCCTGGAATCTGAGGAATCCCCTTGGGGTCCTGACGCGATGTGAGGGGAGCGGCAAGTCACCAGCAATGTGAGGAGGCCTTTCCCTCTCCTGCCGGCCCATCTTGTCAGGTGTGTGCGTGCAGAGGCTTCTCCAAGGGGCTTCCCCATGGTCTCCAGCCCCAGGCCCAGGGAACCCTTCAGGGGCAGGACGGGTAGCAGGGGTTGAGTGTGGCCACACGCTGGGTGGTTGGGTCTGGAAGAACCAGGGCCTTCCTTCTCACTGGAAAAAAAGAAAAGAAAACATGTTAGGAGAGTACTAAAGTACCACAGAAAACCCAGCAGAGTGTGTGTTTCTATGAAAAACCAACCAAGCAACCCCCTGTGGTTACTCCTTGCTGGATTTGCCGTTGAAGGTGGATAAACCCTAACTGCCCTTAGTCACGGTTTCCTGTAAGTGTCCTGTGAGTCCCTCAGGCCAGGTCCTCAACCCACCAGGCTCTGGGTCCTCTTGATCCTGCCCTGCTCTTCCCTGGGGTGAGAGGACAAGGTTTTTTACATTATGATTTGTGATGCTCTTTGACTTGATTATTAAAACTGCTCTTCAGTCCCTGAGTATCTACAGAGACTCCCTGACCATCCACCATGCTCCTCACTCTGCTGGGGGTCCTTCTATCCATCACCATTTCACACCCTGCATCTTGTCTGCAAAATGAGAAAGATTTTAAACATCAGAAGATGTCATAGATACAAAATCACGTTCCCTATAGATTAGTTTCAGTTCAGTTCAGTCGCTCAGTCATGTCCGACTCTTTGCGACCCCATGAATCGCAGCACGCCAGGCCTCCCTGTCCATCACCAACTCCAGGAGTTTACTCAAACTCATGTCCATCGAGTCGGTGATGCCATCCAGCCATCTCATCCTCTGTCGTCCCCTTTTCCTCCTGCCCCCAATCTCTCCCAGCATCAGAGTCTTTTCCAATGAGTCAACTCTTCGCATGAGGTGGCCAAAGTACTGGAGATTCAGCTTCAGCATCATTCCTTCCAAAGAAATCCCAGGGCTGATCTCCTTCAGAATGGACTGGTTGGATCTCCTTGCAGTCCAAGGGACTCTCAAGAGTCTTCTCCAACACCACAGTTCAAACGCATCAATTCTTTGGCGCTCAGCTTTCTTCACAGTCCAACTCTCACATCCATACATGACCACAGGAAAAACCATAGCCTTGACTAGACGGACCTTAGTCGGCAAAGTAATCTCTCTGCTTTTCAATATGCTATCTAGGTTGGTCATAACTTTCCTTCCAAGGAGTAGGCATCTTTTAATTTCATGGCTGCAGTCACCATCTGCAGTGATTTTGGAGCCCCCCAAAATAAAGTCTGACACTGTTTCCACTGTTTCCCCATCTATTTCCCATGAAGTGATGGGACCAGATGCCATGATCTTCATTTTCTGAATGTTGAAGTTTAAGCCAACTTTTTCACTCTCCTCTTTCACTTTCATCAGAGGCTTTTTAGTTCCTCTTCACTTTCTGCCATAAGGGTGGTGTCATCTGCATATCTGAGGTTATTGATATTTCTCCCAGCAATCTTGATTCCAGCTTGCGCTTCTTCCAGCCCAGCATTTCTCATGATGTACTCTGCATAGAAATTAAATAAGCAGGGTGACAATATATAGCCTTGACGTACTCCTTTTCCTATTTGGAACCAGCCGGTTGTTCCATGTCTAGTTCTAACTGTTGCTTCCTGACCTGCATATAGATTTCTCAAGAGGCAGGTTAGGTGGTTTGGTATTCCCATCTCTCTCAGAATTTTCCTCAGTTTATTGTGATCCATACAGTCAAAGGCTTTGGCATCGTCAATAAAGCAGAAATACATGTTTGTTTTTTTTTAACTCTCTTGCTTTTTCCATGATCCAGTAGATGTTGGCAATTTGATCTCTGGTTCTTCTGCCTTTTCTAAAACCAGCTTGAATATCTGGATGTTCATGGTTCACGTATTTCTGAAGCCTGGCTTGGAGAAATTTGAGCATTACCTTACTAGCGTGTGAGATGAGTGCAATTGTGCGGTAGTTTGAGCATTCTTTGGCATTGCCTTTCTTTGGGATTGGAATGAAAACTGACCTTTTTCAGTCCTGTGGCCACTGCTGAGTTTTCCAAATTTGCTGGCATATTGAGTGCAGCACTTTCACAGCATCATCTTTCAGGATTTGAAATAGCTCAACTGGAATTCCATCACCTCCACTAGCTTTGTTCATAGGGATGCTTTCTAAGGCCCACTTGACTTCACATTCCAGGATGTCTGGCTCTAGATGAGTGATCACACCATTGTGATTATGTGGGTCATGAAGATCTTTTTTGTACAGTTCTGTGTGTTCTTGCCACCTCTTCTTAATATCTTCTGCTTCTGTTAGGTCCATACCATTTCTGTCCTTTAGTTTAGAGGCTAGAAAAAAAGGAAATTTCAAAATGACTTTTCATACCCACTCCCCTTACCCCAATTCACTTGGAGATCAGGTAAAATGTGAGCTTGGAGGTGGCAACACCTGATGAACCAAAACTACAAATCTAGACGGCGTGTTAAACAGCAGAGACATTATTTTACCGACGAAGGTCTGTCTCGTCAAAGCTATGGTTTTTCCAGTAGTCATGTATGGATATGAGAGTTGGACCATAAAGAAAGCTGAGAGCTGAAGAATTGATGCTTTTGAACTGTGGTGCTGGAAAAGACTCTTGAGAGTCCCTTGGACAGCAAGATAATCAAACCAGTTAATCCTAAAGGAAATTAACCCTGAATATTCATTGGAAGGACTGATGGTGAAGCTAAAGCTCCAATACTTTGGCCACCTGATACAAAGAACTGACTCATTTGAAAAGACTCTGATGCTGGGAAAGATTGAAGGCAAAAGAAGAAGAGGGCAACAGAGGATGAGAAGGTTGGATGGCATCACTGAGTCAATGGACATGAGTTCAAACAAACTCTGGGAGATAGTGAAGGACAAAGGAGCCTGGCATGCTGCAATCCATGGAGTCACAAAGAGTCAGGCACAACTTAGCAACCAAACAACAACAGGTTCAAAAAGATCATGTCACCCCTTTAAGTGAAAGGTACTTGAGCAACTGAGTCATCACAATGAGAGCCTGTGGACTCTCTGATTTAGAGCCTGGATAGGAGGCAGTGATGACCTGAGATCCTGCACACAGGGAGTCTCCTGAACCAGGGGAAGCTTAGTGTAAACACACTGAGACATTTTTACTTCCTTTTAAGAGGATGAACCATACATTTCTGGGTGTTGTCACAGATTTCCTGTGTGAAGGATTCTCTCAAGCGTCTCAATCAGAAAATGTTTCTACTGGGACCAGAAAGACAAATGAAAAGCATGACCCTCCCTCCTGGGAAGAGAGCAATTCTTGGCCGCCAGTTCCAGTGGACATGCAGGAGCCAGGAGTGCCGAGGCCAATGCAGACCTCAGCTCTGCTCCTCGGGCTCTCAGCCCGGGTCACAGGGCCCCAGGGCCTTGACCTTGACCCTCAATTCAGCCCCAAACCCCAAGGCTCCCCATCCCAGTGTCTGAAGAGGTCAGAGGTGGAAACTTTATTGACTCACCGTGGGACTTTCCAAGTGGGAAGCTAGGCTCTTCTTCCCGTATATTACAATAATAAAAAATAATCACCGCTGCCATTGAATTTTTATGCTAACCACACCAGGTCCAGACATCTGCATTAAAATAAGCTGCAGAACCTTGGGTAAGGATTTTTCCACAGCTGCAAAGCTCTGCAAAAACTAGGAAATGTCCAACAGCTGCTGCAGCCACGAAAATATTACAGGAATGAAGACATTTCGAATGTAAGAGAAATGGCTGATTATGTACATCAAAGCGGCCTTAATGAAGAGTAGTTTCTTTTGGCTAACACTACAAAAGTGAGGAATGAGCCATAAGTTAAAACTATGAAGATAAAGACCTTTCATTAATCATGTAGGAGACTGGAGAAAGGGGTTTTCCTGAGCGAGGTTGAGGAGATCATATTCAAATGAGAGGCAGCCTGAATAGCATGGGATGGGATAGAACCTCATTCCTGTCAAAGAGGAAGAGTCAGCTGGAAAAACTTTGAAAAGGACCAATTTTAATGCTGCTTTTGAGGACCCAGTTTAGTAAGATGGAAACGGAAAACATTATCATTACCCGATCTTGTTGCAGTAAATAAATATGGCAATCATAGCTTTCATTAAATGTGAAATCAGTTGTCTTTTTTAGAAGAGAACAAACTTGTAACATCTGCAGAAGTGTCTCAGCCTCTCTTGCTTGGTGCATTCAGAGGTCAGCAGGTCCATGTGTCCTGGGCAGGAAAGAAGTTGCTTATCTGATCTACCACCCCTCCCTGTGTGGACTACTTTTCCCTTCCTGAGGTATCCTTTTTCGGGATCCTGTGAGATTATTTCAGAGGACACAAATCAGGATTCTCTGGAGAGACAGAACCAATAGGATATACAGAAATGAGAGAGAGAGGCAGAGATTTGGGCTAGAAAGTCCAAAGTCTGCAGGGTAGACCAGCAAACCAGAAATTCAGGCAGCATTCTCATGCTATAGTCTTGAGTCAGAAAATTCCTTCATTTTAGGGAAAACCATATTACTGTTTTTAAGGCTTTCAACTGATTGGATGAGGCCCAACCACATTATGGAGGCTAATCTTTACTTAAAGTCACCTTATGCTGAGCATATCTACAAAATACTTTCACAGCAACACCTAGACTAGTGCCTTACCGAAAAACTGGGTACCATAGGCCAGTCAGGATGACACATAAAATTAACATCACACCCTGTATTCATTTCAAGAACATTCCAGAAGGTGGGGGTAGGCGTGGAAAACTGTGGGTTGGTGGGATAGTGTTAATTCTATTTCCCAGAGGTGGAATAAATGTCATTCTCTTATTTTCAAATTTTAATAAAATTTCCAAATTCTAAAGACAATAAGGATTATTTAGGGCTAAAAGGATATTGCCATTTAAAATCAGGCCATAGGTTGCTACAGCTGTGAAGCCAGGTTGTGAAAGTCTGAAAATCTCTCCTTTGTTCACTCAGACACACAGTTCACACTGGGAGGTGTGAGGATCCAGACTGTAGAAGGCCCCCAGCACACCTCCTGCTGCCCCTGGGCAGGGGGAGGCCCCTGGGCACAGCGATTCCTGGCTACCACCTGCGCAGCATGAGGGGATCTATTTTCAGAAGGCAAACTGTTTCAGGCTGCCCAGGACTCTGTGTTGTTGCTTTTTAATTGGAGTATAGTTGCTTTGCAGCATTGTTATTAATAGTTTCTGCTGTACAGCAAAATGAATCAGCCATATATATGTATAGATATATCCCCTCTTTTTAAAATTTCCATTTAGATCACCACAAACACTACGTGGAGTTTCCTGGGCTCCACAGGAGGTTCTCAGTAGTTACCTATTTTATACACAGTAGTGTAAATCCCCATCCGCCAATCCCCATCTCCCAATCCGTCCCACTCTCCCTTCCCTCCTTGGTGTTCATATACTCGTATGTCTGCACCTCTATTTCTGCTTTGCAAATAAGTTCATCTATTCCATCAGCAACTCAGTGGACATGAACTTGAGTAAACTCCAGGAGATAGTAGAAGACAGAGAGGCCTGGCGTGCTGCAGTCCCTGGGGTCACAAGGAGTTGGACACGACTTAGCGACTGAACAACAATACCATTTTTCTAGATTCCACATATGTGCGTTAATATAGGACTCTGTTTTGCAAAGTGCCTGCCAGTCATTGAGAGATAGGATCGTTGGCCCCAGAGCCACGGGCATGCTGGGGTTCCTGCCTGTAGGACCACACCCTTGTCCTTGATGCAGGCCCTTCTCCATCCTTCTTGCCCTTGCTGCCGTCTCTGGCAGGGACATTCATGACTTCTTGACCTTTAGGTTCTTGATCTGCAAATTCAGGAGGAGAAAAGCTTTCTGATCTCCTTTTCTCTTTTTTGCCTGTGGAATCTGCCTCTTCCAGGGTGAGTGCAGATCCTTGTCTTCAGTTAAGCCCTCCAGGGCCCCTCTGGCCACGACTGACCTCCTCCTCCTCTCTTCTTCTGAAGGCTTATTCTTTCTATCATTCATTTGAAAAATATTTGATCTGTTGCTAATATTTAGGCCCAGATTTTGTCTCTTCAACAAGATTGGAAACTAAAAGCTTAACTCAAGTGTCACCTGTGTTTAAAACCTGCCCTGTACTTCTCCCCACCTCCCCTGCAAACACAGCCCCTCCCTGCTACAAAAACACCCACCATGTATACACACACACACACACACACACACACACACACACACACACACACACACTGTTCCCAGAGCAGAGATATAATAAATACTTATGAGTGATGCTGATGACTTATACTGCATCACAAACTCACATATAGTAATTTGACATATAATGACAGTTTTTTCAGAAAAGAAGTTTACCTCAGAGTGCTATTTTAGGTAGTTTTACCACCTTAAAATTTCATTTATTGAGCAATTACTATGTGCTAAAGACCATTATTTATATGTGCTATCTTGCTAAATCTCACAACAGCCCTGTAAAGTGGAATTCACATGGGCATTATTTATTCATTTACTTGTCTTTATTTATCAAGTTGTATTTATCATAGCACTTACTACATATTAGGTGTTCTATTAAAAATTCAGTTTTAGTTTATTAACCCTGGATTCTACCACTTAGATTCCTCTTCATCTTTATCTTTTTAAATTAATTTTTATTGGAGTTACTTTACAATGTTGTGTTAGTTTCTACTGTACAGCAAAGGGAATCGGCCACGCATACACACGCCCCCTCCCTTTTGGACTTCCTTCCCATTCAAGATCACCACAGTGCATTGAGGAGAGTTCCCCGTATGCACATTATTAAAATGGTTAATTTTGACTTAGAGTGCTTAAATAATTTGCCCAAGGTCACGGATGCTTTTTGCATCAAGCAAGCAGCCCCTGCCTTTCAGAGGCTAAAACCCCAAGAGAGAAGAATCACAAGGAAAATCAGTCCCTCTGCTTTTCAGTTTTCTTCTCGCTTCTTGTTGCAAAACCACCGTGACATCATACAGAGATCGCTTCCAGTCTGTTATTTTCATTTTTGATTTTAGTATATGATTTTGGTTTTCACTCATGTTTTTATTAGAAAATAGTTTTTCTCCATGCAGTGCCACTTCTGAGGCAGTACCCATGAACTGGCAAAGTTCATCACACTGGCATTGATACAGTAGAAAAAGTCAGTCCCAGCTTACCAAGTGACTGGTCCACAATAAACTGAGATACCAGTGCAAGCAGAGGAATGGAGAAGGGGGTGCAGAGCGAAGAGGTGGGAGAGGCATTTTAGAATTCATCAGGATATGAGCACTAGAGTCTCTCTTTTTGTAACGACAACAAAAAGCATGTTTTTGAGGGTAGAGTTCTTTTAAGTTCTACTGAACATCTGAGGGACTTAATGTTTATTTTTTTCTTCTGAAAATAGACCACTAAAATTAATATCAAATGGGGTAGAAACTGTTGCTGAAGCAGGCTGTGGAAATGTCTGCCCACCCTGGCCCTCCACCCTGGTTAAATCCATCCCCAACCACCATGATCAGAACATTCCCCTCCCCCTCCAAACCCTGACCCCACTGCCATCTGTCTGTCCATCCTGTCCCTGACCTGCCAGGATGTCACAGGCGAGTCTCAGATGGGCCTCCTGGCAACTATGGAAACTAAGGCTCTTCTAAGGAGGATTGCGTCATGGTAGAAGTGCAACTCCAGACTGCCAACTCGCCCTGGTTTGCCCGAAACTTTCCCAGTTGTTGCATTGAAAGTCCTGTGTCCAGGGAAACCCCCTCAATCCTGTGCAAACATTTGGTCACCCTACACCCTTCACCATAGTATCTGTCCATGGGACCAGGCCCCACCCCATACCCGAGAGACATATATTTTTATCTAGAAAGAATCCAAAACGTGATTGCTTTGTTTCTTAGATGAAATTATGTGCCTGAGGATTTTCAGAAGTTGCTATTTTTTGTCTTAAAAATCTTCAAGGGTCTTATTAAACCAAAATGATGTCAGAAAGTAATGTTTTTAAGCTGTGCCCCACCCCCAACCCCACTGCTGTGCTTGGCTTTTCCATTAGAACCTTCATCAACTCTAATGACACTTCCTTTTTACTTCTTGTGGTGACCCAAGGACAAAAGAGCAGATAAAACCAAGGAGGGTCTTGGAATGCAGGAACAGAAAAACCAGACCCTTATCATCCTTCCCTCCCATCCCCAAATGTTGTAACTATTAATGAATTTCAGGTCCTCCTGTCTCCCCTCCTTCCCCATAGGGGGAGAAGGTATTTGCCTTACTCTCCCCACTACCCCCCCCCAGTATACCTACCTTATCCAATCAGCAAATGACCTGCAAGACTCCTACCCTGCTCCTTACACCCTGGGTATGAAAATTAATGAAGGACCCCTGTTCACCGCTGGCTCTCCCTGACTATCAGGAAGCTGGCCTACAGTGCTGGCCGTGACTCTCCCCTCCACACTCTAACGAACCGGATTCTTCTTTCATTCTGCCTCCTGTCTGGAAATTCTTTTCCAGCCCGCACCTGGACTTCCCTCATGTGTTTTGAATACCAAGAATTTCTACATATCTAGTGCCTCTGCTCAAAGACGTTTCTTGTACTGTTTCATGGACAGCATTTTAAGATCAAGTTGACCTTCTCTTTAGAGCATTTCTGGTAGAACCTGATTCACATTGTATCGAGCTCTTTTATAGCAGCTGTGAACCCCGTCTCTAACTCTCGGCCGTTTTCTTTAGCCTTCAGGGGTGGGGGTTCCAGCTGTCAGAAGACCAGCACACAGTCAGGGCCACTCCAGATGCTCTGCTGTATTTGGCGCTTCCATTCCCAGCCCCCGCCCGGCCCTCCGCCATCGTGCACTCACTCAGAGACCAGGATCAGAATGCTCCTCCTTGGCTGACACTTGCCTCTGGTCCTTCAGGACCACCCATCCCAGGTCTCACCCAGCCTCCCCGGAGAGCGACGACACACACAGAGCATCTCTCTATGAGTCACTCCCTGTGATCCTAAGCAAGTCACTTAACCTTCCTGGTCTCAACTTACTGTACCTAGATGATTAAAATGCCTGACACTTAAAATTATTGGGACAAAATGTTTATTAGAAAAGCACTCCAGAAACTCTGAATCACATCAGTTCAGTTCAGTCACTCAGTCATGTCCAACTCTTTGTGACCCCGTGGACTGCAGCACGCCAGGCCTCCCTATCCATCACCAACTCCCGGAGTTTGCTCAAACTCATGTCCATTGAGTCGATGATGCCATCCAACCATTTCATCCTCTGTTGTCCCCTTCTCCTGCCTTCAGTCTTTCCCAGCATCAGGGTTTTTGCCAATGAGTCAGTTCTTCACATCAGGTGGCCAAAGTATTGGAGCTTATGCTTCATCATCAGTCCTTCCAATGAATATTCAGGATTGATTTCCTTTAGGATTCACTGATTTGATCTCCTTGCAGTCCAAGGGACTATCAAGCGTCTTATCCAACACCACAGTTCAAAAACATCAGTTCTTCAGCACTCAGCTTTCTTTATGGTCCAACTCTCACATCCATACATGACTACTGGAAAAGCCATAGCTTTGACTAGATGGACCTTTGTTGACAAAGTAATGTCTGTGCATTTTAATATGCTGTTTAGGTTGGTCATAACTTTTCTTCCAAGGAGCAAGCATCTTTTAATTTCATGGCTACAGTCACCATCTGCAATGATTTTGGAGCCCCCCAAAATAAAGTCTCCCACTCTTTCCATTATTTCCCCATCTATTTGCCATGAAGTGAAGGGACCAGATGCCATGATCTTTGTTTTCTGAATGTTGAGTTTTAAGTCAGCTTTTTCACTCTCCACTTTCACTTTCAAGAGGCTCTTTAGTTCTTCTTCACTTTCTGTCATAAAGGTGGTGTCATCTGCATATCTGAGGTTATTGATATTTTTCCTGGCAATCTTGATTCCAGCTTGTGCTTCTTCCAGCCCAGCATTTCATATGATGTACTCTTCATAGAAGTTAAATAAGCAGGGTGACAATATACAGCCTTGATGTACTCCTTTCCTGATTTGGAACCAGTCTGTTGTTCTATGTCCAGTTCTAACTGTTGCTTCTTGACCTGCATACAGATTTCTCAGGAGGCAGGTAAGGTGATCTGGTATTCCTATCTCTTTCAGAATTTTCCACAGTTTATTGTGATCCACACAGTCAAAGGCTTTGGCATAGTTAATAAAGCAGAAGTAGACGTTTTTCTGGAACTCTTCTGCTTTTTCAATGATCCAACGGATGTTGGCAATTCGACCTCTGGTTCCTCTGCCTTTTCTAAATCCAGCTTAAACATCTGGAAGTTCTCAGTTCATGTACTGTTGAAGCCTTGCTTGGAGAATTTTGAGCGTTATTTTGCTAGCGTGTGAAATGAGTGCAATTGTGCAGTCATTTGAATATTCCTTGGTATTGCTTTTCTTTGGGATTGGAATGAAAACTGACCTTTTCCAGTCCTGTGGCCACTGCTGAGCTTTCCAAATTTCCTGGCATACTGAGTGCAGCACTTTCACAGCATCATCTTTCAGGATTTGAAATAGCTGGAATTCCATCACCTCTACTAGCTTTGTTTGTAGTGATGCTTCCTAAGGCCCACTTGACTTCGCATTCCAGGAATGCGACTTTGCATTCTGGCTCCAGGTGAGTGATCACACCATCATGATTATCTGGATCATGAAGATCTTTTTTGTACAGTTCTTCTGTGTATTCTTGCCACCTCTTCTTAATATCTTCTGCTTCTGTTAGGTCCCTACCATTTCTGTCCTTTATTGAGCCCATCTTTGCATGAAATGTTCCCTTGGATTCTCTAATTTCTTGAAGAGATCTCTAGTCTTTCCCATTCTATTGTTTTCCTCTGTTTCTTTGCATTGATCACTGAGGAAGGCTTTTTTTTTTTTTTTTAATCTCTCCTTGCTATTCTTTGGAACTCTGCATTCAGATAGGTGTATCTTTCCTTTGCTCCTTTACCTTTAGCTTATCTTCTTTTCTCAGCTATTTGTAAAGCCTCCCCAGACAACCATTTTGCCTTTTTGCATTTCTGTTTCTTAGGGATGGTCTTGATCCCTGTCTCCCGTACAATGTCACGAACTTCTGTCCACAGTTCTTTAGGCACTCTGTCTATCAGATCTAATCCCTTGAATCTATTTCTCACTTCCACTGTATAATCGTAAGGGATTTGATTTAGATCATACCTGAATGGTCTAGTAGTTTTCCCTACTTTCTTCAATTTAAGTCTGAATTGGGCAATAAGGAGTTCATGATCTGAGCCACAGTCAGCTCCCAGTCTTGTTTTTGCTGACTGTATAGAGCTTCTCCATCTTTGGCTGCAAAGAATATAATCAATCTGATTTAGTATTGACCATCTGGTGATATCCATGTGTAGAGTCTTCTCTTGTGTTGTTGGAAGAGGGTGTTTGCTATGCCCAGGGTGTTCTCTTGGCAAAACTCTATTAGCCTTTGCCTTGCTTCATTCTTTACTCCAAGGCCAAATGTGTCTGTTATTCCAGGTATCTCTTGACTTCCTATTTTTGCATTCCAATCCCCTATAATGAAAAGGACATCTTTTTTGGGTGTTATTTCTAGAAGGTCTTGTAGGTCTTCACAGAACCATTCAACTTCAGCTTTTTCAGCATCACTGGTTGGGGCATAGACTTGGATTATTGTGATATTGAATGTTTTGCCTTGGAAATGAACAAAGATGTCTTAGTAAGGATTTGGTGTTGACCTGAAGGGAGGCAGGACCCCAGTGACTTCTGGAGACCCTACTCTTAGATGCATTTAAAAAGGAAATGGGGAAAAAAAAAATAAAAAGGAAATGGGGAGCAGACACACTCTTTTATAAATAGTAACAGATGTGTATTGAGTCAACCTCCCACAGTGGGTTGGTGGGTCATGTAGTTAGAAACAGGTGAGATTAGTGTATGAATTCAACTGTGATGATGCAAAGACCCTCATGAGGAGTCCACAGCCAGGCCCCTGCTCACTTGAGCACACATCAACCCTGGGGCACAGTAAAAGTAGGGTTGGAGGATAAGGAGATGCCGTGGGCTACGAGGCAAGCCTCCATTTCCAAGGAGACTTGAGAGCCAAGAAAGAGCTTGAGGATTCTTCTTTAGGAGTTCTGAGCAGGAACCTGCAGAACATCCAAAAGCAACAAATATTTGGTGAGATCCACTCAGGATGGGGGTGCTTTTTTTGTCTTTCAAATCTGACCAGGGTCTCCTTCAGGGACCTAGACACCTTTATTCAGATGCAGACAAGGAAAATCCCCAATGGCACTGCTCTGTTTGGGTTTTCAATGACTATTTACTGAAATAGAAGGTCTTCAGAAAAGTTATTAGTGAAACAACTATCTGAATAAATCATTCAAATCTTGTTTTAAGTACTACCCTCCATGGGGTTAAGATCTAATTCTGCCTTTGTGGTAAAATTCTCTGTAGACCACCAATTTTAACTAACCACTTGGTAGGGCCACTGTAAGTTCCAAGCAACAGAATGCCTGACTGAAAACAACTTAAACCCTGAAGTAGTTTGTCTCACATAGTATGTTTGAAGATAAGGGTCCAGGTTTGGTGCAGAAATTCTGAAAATGTCATCAGGATGTAGCTTCATCCTTCTAGTCCTCAAGATATCAAGATTTTATCCCCAGGCTTGTACCCACAAAATAGCTGTCACAGTTCTAATATCAAATCCTTGCAAGAGACATTTAATTTAGAAAGAAAAAAGATTCTGGATGAAAAAAAAAAAAAAAAGGAATTTCCTTTTACAACAGAAGAAAATATTTCCCAGATAACCCCCAAGCAGCTTCCTCAAACCGTCTCATGACCAGATTTGGGTCAAACAGCCACCCTTTTTTGCAAAGCAGTCTGGAAAAAAGAGTATGTGGCAAAGATGAAAGATTGTCATAATTGGCCTAAACCCATCATGAATCATTGTCTGGGGCTGGTCAAATTGCCACTCTGAATAAAATCAGGGTTTTTGTTAGCAAAGGAGAAGGGTGGGAATAAATATTGGTAGGCAGATTTCACCGCAGCTGAATAAAGCAGCTCTAAATTTTGAAATTTCAGGGGCGATGTAATCACCTTTATGTGGCTACAAGTCAGCTGTCTTAAAGGACCAATGACAGCTGTGATGGAATTTAATACTTATGACTTAACAATAGAGTTGGAAGCAAGAATAAAAGACTTTGGGTCAGGAGCCAAGATGGAGGCTGTGGTCACTCTCTCCTTGAGGCACAGGTTCCCAGACGCCGGCCTTGGTGGGGCTTCCTGCAGGCCTGCCGTGGGGCCCAGACAGCTGCAGCCGCAGCACCCCAAATCAAGAAATTTGCCATCTATCAATGAGACCGAGACAAGACTGGAGACAAACCTCATATGCAAACTTATGAGATTGATTTGAATAACTGGTCTGATGGTGCTGGATGCTTTAAGCAAGATTAAGAATGAAATTGATTCCGCCCTGACCTTCCAGAGGTCATGCAGAGAAGGCATCTGCAGCTCCTGTGCCATGAACGTCAACAGAGGCAACACGCTTGCATGCACCCAGAGGATCGACACCAGCCTAGCCAAGTTTCCAAAATCTGCCTCTGCCACATATGTATGTGATAAAGGATCTTCTTCCTGATCTGAGCAACTTCCATGCTCAGTACAAGTCCATCGAGCCTTACTTAAAGAAGAAGGATGAGTCCCAGGGAGGCAAGGAGCAGTATCTGAAGTCCATAGAAGACCATGAGAAACCGGACAGGCTCTATGAGTGTATTCTCTGCGCCTGCTGCAGCACCAGCTGCCCAAGCTACTGGTAGAACGGAGACAAGTACCTGGGCCCCGCGGTCCTCATGCAGGCCTATCGCTGGATGACCGACTCCAGAGACAACTTCACCGCGGAGCGCCTGGACAAGCTGCAGGACCCCTTCTCTCTGTACCGCTGCCACACCATCATGAACTGCACGCGGACCTGCCCCAAGGGGCTAAATCCTGGGAAAGCTGTTGCTGAAATCAAGAAGATGATGGCAACCTATAAAGAGAAGCAGGCTTCTGCTTAACTGCCATGCTCAACCTGACTGAATGCAGTTCACCTCCGAGTTCCTTCAGAGGTCGTGATTTCCCACAAATACAGCACGTACAATAAACAGTCTAAGAAAGAAAAAAAAAAGGACTTTGGACTGGTGTTATGAAACAACAATAATTAGACTGAAGGGGAATTTAGTCGTCTGTATATCAACCCTATATATTCAGAGCCAAGATCTTCCCAATGAATCCTAAAAGATTATTCATATACTTTTAAACTTCAGTTATTTATTTTTATAAGACAAAAAAGGCAATGGTAAATTTTAGTGGAATATTTCTGAGAAACAAGATAGGTAGTGAATTTCTGTGTGGAGCTTATAAATACTGGCGCAAGATTGAAGGAACATTTGTATTAAAGCAAAATGGCTTGGAAACTGTGTCAGTGAATAGCTAGCTGATCTCATAGGTTAAGTGCTGTTGAGAAATAAGTCCCAAAGAACCTAACTTAAGTGCTCACTCAGGCTGTGAGTTTCAATCATGGGATAAGCTCTCAAGTATACTTCCTCTTGAAAAAAGGCACATGTTTTTCTGGTTCCACTGAGCAGTCAAGAAAGAGAAAACATCTATTATCTTAGCATAAATTCATCATTACCAACTCAGTGGACAGGGGTGGAGCAAATTCCGGGAGATAGTGAAAGGCAGGGAAACCTGGCATGCTGCAGTCCGTGGGTTCACAGAGTCAGACACAACTTAAGAGACGGAACAACATTATTAGCAATACCTCTGAGCAGTTCCTACTTTCGCTTTGCTTTACTTTCTCTGTTAATCTTCATCTTTCTTTCTGTAGTGTATGTAACTGTTAAACCATCTCCCATCCTGTCTGATGCAGATGGTAGGGTACAAACAAACACTTATCCAATCAATCAGACTCAAAGCATGCATCCCACATGTGTTCAGTGACATTGTGACTATAAAGAAAAGTCTTTCCTTCCCTTGTACAGGCTATTTGTAATTATTATTTATTTTATTGTATATTTATGATTATAATTTGTTATTATTCATTTATTTTTGACTGCTGGGTCTTCGTTGCTGTGCTGCTTCATTGCTTTTCCCTAGCTGTGGTGAACCGGGGCTCCTCTGTAGCTGCGGTGTGCCGACTTATTGCGGTGGCTTCTCTTGTTGCAGAGCACATGCTCTAGGGCACTGGGCTTCAGCAGTTGTGACATGTGAGCTCAATAGCTGTGGCTCCTGGGCTCTAGAGCACAGGCTCAGTACTTGCGGTGCATCCATTTACTCGCTCCTCAACATGAGGGCTCTTCCCAGAACAGGACTTGAACCCGTGTCTCCTGCATTGGCAGTTGGAGTCTTTACCATGGAGCCACCAGGAAAGCCCTGCACAAGCCATTTAAACCATCCTGAAAGCTGTTTGCTGTGTACATGAAGCATCCCTCTAAGAGCAACTAGAGGGCTAAAGCACAGATCTCCGGGTTCCGCATCCAGGATGGCAAAATGAGCTGCTGCGTGGGCCTGTCCCTGCAGAATAAGCACAACTGTGAAAATGATAAAGAACACCAAACATCGTTTAAACTCTGGAAATTGTTCTGAGGGGATACAGCAAATCAAGAAAATTTACTCAGGAAAATCTACCCAACATCTGTAGGAGTTGAGAGAGTCTGTGGCATTTGAACCATGGCTTCTTCCTTCTCTCACATTCTCTAAAAGATATAAAATTATATTAAGTAATAACTTTGCAGTGTGATATTGGATTTCTAATATAGTATATATGTGTGATATGCTTAATAATAATGCCAAAAGGAGGGGAAAAGAAGTTGTATAGGAATAATGTTTCTGTCTTTCACTGGAATTAAGGTAGTATAAATATGAATTAGATACTCATTAAGATATATAAAAACCCTAAACTAACCACTAAGAAAGTATTCAAAAATACAGTGAAAAATCATTAAAAGAATGAAGATGTTGCACTGGACAATATTTACTCAATGCAAGGGAAAGCAGAAAGAAGCAATAGGGGAACAAAAAGGTCATATATGAACATACCCCCAAAAAGTTAAATGTCAGGTGTAAATACAATGATATCAATAATAATATTATATATGAAGGATTTTGAGTGGATAATAATCCAATGATACAAAGATAAATCCATCTGGAAGATAAAATAATTATAAATGTTTATGTACTTCACAGAGCTCCAAAGTATATGAAGCAGAAACTGACAGAATTAAGGGAAGAAATACACCATTCAACAATAACAGTTGGAGACATTTGTATCTCCATAATGGATTATAGAACTGCTAGGCAAAAAACCAACAAGGAAATAGAAGACGATAGCAGCACTATAACGAGAGTTAATGGACATCTCTAGAAAACTCCATGTAACAACAGCAGAATATACATTTTTTCAATATACATGGAAACTTCTTGAAAATTAAAAAAATGCTGCACCATAAAACAAGTCTAAATGAATTTTAAATGACTGAAATAATGCGAAGTATGTTTTATAAATACAATGGAAAGAAATTAAGGATCAATAACAGAAAGAAATTTAGGAAATACATGAGTATGTGGAAATTAAATAACCAAGAGGAAATCATAAGAGAAATTAGGAAATACTTTGAGATGAAAAAAAATATTTAAGACATAACATACCAGAACTTATGAGATGCAGCTAAAGCAGTGCTTAGAGGAAAATCTATAGCTGTAAATACCAATAATAGTACAGAAAAAAAGATCTCAAATTAATAACCTCACCCTCTGCCTTAAGGCACTGGAAAAACAACAACAGTCTAAACGTAAATCAAGTGGAAGGAATAATAAAGATTAGAGCACAAAGTAGCAAAACAGAGTATAGAAAACAATGGAGAAAATCAATCAAAGCAAAATGGGTTCTTCAAAAAGATAGAACTGACAAACTTGAGCTAGAAAAGTATGTGTACTTCAAGAAAATGTAAGCAACTTTCATCTGAAAATCTAGTCATCTTCCTGCAAATGCAGTTTTCTACCAGGCTCCCCCATCCCTGGGATTCTCCAGGCAAGAACACTGGAGTGGGTTGCCATTTCCTTCTCCAATGCATGAAAGTGAAAAGTGAAAGTGAAGTCACTCAGTTGTGTCCACTCTTCACAACCCCATGGACTGCAGCCCATCAGGCATGAGATTTTCCAGGCATGAGTACTGGAGTGGGGTGCCATCGCCTTCTCCGATTTTCTAGATAAGATGTGTTAAATTTCAAGCCAGCGGTCTTACTCTCCTCTTTCACCCTCATCAAAAGGCTCTTTAGTTTCTCTTCACTTTCTGCCATTAGAGTTGTATCATCTGTGTATCTGAGGTTGTTGATATTTCTCCCGGCAATCTTGATTCCAGCTTGAAACTCAACATTAAAAAAAAAAAAAAAAAAAACTAAGATCATGGCATCTGGCAACTTCATGGCAAATAGAAGGGAGAAAAATGGAAGCAGTGGCAGATTTTATTTTCCTGGGCTCCAAAATCACTGCAGACGGTAACTGCAGCCATGAAATTAAGACACTTGCTCCTTGGAGAAAAACTATGACCAAACTAGACAGTGTATTAAAAAGCAGAGACATCACTTTGCCCACAAAGGTCTGTATAGTCAAAGCTATGGTTTTTCCTGTAGTCATGCATGGATGTGAGAGTTGGACCATAATGAAGGCTGAGCACCGAAGAACTGATGTTTTTGAACTGTGGTGTTGGAGAAGACCCTTGAGAGCCCTTTGGACTGTATGGAGATCCAACCAGTCCTTCCTTAAGGAAATCAATTCTGAATATTCATTGGAAGGACTGGTGCTGAAGCTCCAATACTTTGACCACCTGATGAGGAGGGCCGATTCATTGGAAAAGACCCTAATGCTGGGAAAGATTGAGGACAGGAGGAGAAGGGGGCAACAGAAGATGAGATGGTTGGATGTCATCACCGACTCGATGGACTTGAGTTCGAACAAATTCTGGGAGATAGTGAAGGACAGGGAAGCCTGGTGTGCTGCAGTCCATGGGGTCACAAGGAGTCACACACGACTTAGCGACTGAACAACAAAATTTATACTTTTATGTATTTATCTTTTATGCTTACTCTGGATTATGCCAGTGTGTTACCTAAGTAATAGTAATATCAGACTACTGTGATATCTCTAGAAATGGAGCCAGCATCCTGAAAAATTGAGTTTGCTCGTATAATGTCATGATTCAGGGTTCCCTGATGGCTATAGTGAGAAGCCATCCAAACATAGCTGTATTATGCAGACAGTAAAAGACATCTGGGCTCATGTGGTGCAGGACGAGGAGAGAAAATGGAGGGAAGAAAGAAAAAGGAAGGGAGATAATACATAACAAAAAGAGACACAGAGAAAGAAAAAGATGCTCAATACTTAAATTCTCATTAGGTTCGATGAAGTTCTCTTTAACAATTAAGCTTTCAGTCTTTTTAATCTGAATTTGGAAAATCTTCGAAAAAATAAAATCATCCTAGGAACACAAGTAAAAGCTCAAGAGTATTATTTACAATTAATTTTTATTGGCATACAGTTGCTTTATAATGTTGCATTCATTTCTACTGTGCAGCAAAGTGAATCAGCCACACGTATACGTATATCCCCTCTTTTGGGGGATTTCCCTCCCATTTAGGAAGGAAAAATGTAAATATACTTACACATAAAAAATATGTTTATCTATAATAAAATATAATGAATTAAGTTTCATCCCCAAAGGGTTGAAAGTTATCCTAATTTTAGTAATATAGATTTGTGCCACCTTGAAGATGATTGTGGAAATAAGAATGCATCCTAAAGCAACCAGGTTTGTCTTCTGATTTTGTTTTCCCTTAATCCTCAGCACCCTGATATCCCGGCCCTCATGGGGCTGGTGCTCACTCTCCCCACACTGCCCATTCTCTGATGCATCCGCTGTGTTTCACTCAGCTTCACTGAGTTTCACTAAGCATCAGAGACTTCTTCCCCTTTTGGTTTGATTCTGTGCAGGACTGGCGTCATGGCATGTGATCTGGGTCATCACCCAGGCCCCTGCACACCAGGGCCTCATGCTTAGAACAGGGCTCTGTGGTCAGCAGCCTGAACTCCTTAATTTTTTTTTTTTTTCCTGAACTCCTTAATACTTTCTGTACAAGGCAGTCCCGATTCATTCTGCACTGGATCCAGTAGCCGGTTTCAAATGTAATCAGTCCACCCTTGTGCTCCCCAGATCTCACCCCTTTTTCTTCCTTATCACATCAGAGGATGTAACTGAAGAATGTGGGACTCTGCACTCTGTCCTGACCACTCCTCTGTGCGGTAAATCTCAATTTTTATAAGCTTTGGGACTTGAATGGCACCTCACAGCCAAGAACTTTCCACCATCAAATTTCACTGTGGTTTGCCTAACTGTGGACATATTTTACCTCATTTCTCCAGCTGGCAGAGGACAGGAAGAAAAACAGGATGCCCAGGTTAGGGATGAAGGTGGCAAGAGAAATCAAGTCTTCCTAACTCTGGTCTCCAGTCAGACAAGCCAGACTAAAGCAGGAAGAAGTCAGGAGCCCCAATACGAAAGTGCTGGTCACAAGATGTTCAGTCCATCGTGGACAGGACAGCCTTGCTGCCCGGGAGTGTCCATGGAGAGTTTGGTCTGGCTGCCTCTTATTATTTTGTTTTAGATGCTCCTATCATTTATCCTTATTGCAGATTTGTGGTTTCAATAAATGACTAGAGGGACTTCCCTCGTGGTCCAGTGGCTAAGACTCCGAGCTCCCAATTCAGAGGCCTGGGTTTAATCCTTGGTCAGGGAACTAGATCCCACATGCCACAGTGAAGATCAAAGATCTTGTATGCTGCCACTAAGACCAGTGCAGCCGAAGAAATAAGTAGAAATATTAAAAAAAAAAAAAAAGCAAACAGTAAATAACTAGAGCAAAGCACATCATAGCTTTACTTGGGCAAGGTTGGGTGAAATCCACAACTGGGCTTGATATTCTTTAAGGCATGATGATCTTCTTCTTTTAAGATAATTATCAGATCTCTAGAGGAGATTGAGGGCTCCCTTAGTTGTGGGATTTAATCCATCCTACCTGGTCATAGCAAACACCCTCTTCCAACAACACAAGAGAAGACTCTACACTTGGACATCACCAGATGGTCAACACTGAAATCAGATTAATTATATTCTTTGTAGCCAAAGATGGAGAAGCTCTATACAGTCAGCAAAAACAAGACCGGAAGCTGACTGTGGCTCAGATCATGAACTCCTGATTGCCAAATTCAGACTGAAATTGAAGAAAGTAGGGAAAACCACTAGACCATTCAGGTATGATCTAAATCAAATCCCTTATGATTATACAGTGGACGTGAGAAATAGATTTAAGGGACCAGATCTGATAGACAAAATGCCTGATGAACTATGGATGGAGGTTCATGACATTGTATAGGAGACAGGAATCAAGATCATCCACAAGAAAAAGAAATACAAAAAAACAAAATGGCTGTCTGAAGAGGCCTTACAAATAGCTGGGAAAAGAAGGGAAGTGAAAAGCAAAGGAGAAAAGGAAAGGTATACCCATTTGAATGCAGAGTTCCAAAGAATAGCAAGAAGAGATAAGAAAGCCTTCCTCTGCGATCAATGCAAAGAAATAGAGGAAGACAACAGAATGGGAAAAACTAGAGATCTCTTCAAGAAAATTAGAGATACCAAGGGAACATTTCATGCAAAGATAGGCTCAATAAAGGACAGAAATGGTAGAGACCTAACAGAAGCAGAAAATATTAAGAAGAGGTGGCAAGAATACACAGAAGAACTGTACAAAAAAGAGCTTCATGACCCAGATAATCACGATGGTGTGATCACTCATCTAGAGCCAGACATCCTGGAATGTGAAGTCAAGTGAGCTTTAGAAAGCATCACTACAAATAAAGCTAGTGGAGGTGATGGAATTCCAGTTGAGCTACTTCAAATTCTCAAAGATGAAGCTGTGAAAGTGCTGCACTCAATATGCCAGCAAATTTGGAAAACTCAGCAGTGGCCACAGGACTGGAAAAGGTCAGTTTTCATTCCAATCCCAAAGAAAGGCAATGCCAAAGAATGCTCAAACTACCGCACAATTGCACTCATCTCACATGCTAGTAAAGTAATGCTCAAAATTCTCCAAGCCAGGCTTCAGCAATACATGAACTTCCAGATGTTCAAGCTGGTTTTAGAAAAGGCAGAGGAACCAGAGATCAAATTGCCAGCATCTGCTGGATCATGGAAAAAGCAAGAGAGTTCCAGAAAAACATCTATTTCTGCTTTATTGATGATGCCAAAGCCTTTGACTATGTGGATCACAATGAACTGTGGAAAATTCTGAAAGAGATGGGAATACCAGACCACCTGACCTGCCTCTTGAGAAACCTATATGCAGGTCAGGAAGCAACAGTTAGAACTGAACATGGAACAACAGACTGGTTCCAAATAGGAAAGGGAGTATGTCAGGGCTGTATATTGTCACCCTGCTTATTTAACTTCTATGCAGAGTACATCATGAGAAACGCTGGGCTGGAGGAAGCACAAGCTGGAATCAAGATTGCCGAGAGAAATATCAATCACCTCAGATATGCAGATGACACCACCGTTATGGCAGAAAGTGAAGAGGAACAAAAAAGCCTCTTGATGAAAGAGGAGAGTGAAAAAGTTGGCCTAAAGCTCAACATTCAGAAAACAAAGATCATGGCATCCAGTCCCATCACTTCATGGCAGATAGATGGGGAAACAGTGGAAACAGTGTCAGACGTTTTTTTCTCCAAAATCACTGCAGATGGTGATTGCAGCCATGAAATTAAAAGACACTTACTCCTTGGAAGGAAAGTTATGACCAACCTACACAGCATATTCAAAAGCAGAGACATTACTTTGCCAACAAAAGTCCATCTAGTCAAGGCTATGGTTTTTCTAGTGGTCATGTATGGATGTGAGCATTGGAATATGAAGAAAGCTGAGCGCCAAAGAATTGATGCTTTTGAACTGTGGTGTTGGAGAAGACTCTTGAGAGTCCCTTGGACTGTAAGGAGATCCAACCAGTCCATCCTAAAGGATATCAGTCCTAGGTGTTCATTGGAAGGACTGATAGTGAGGCTGAAACTCCAATACCTTGGCCACTTGATGCTAAGAGCTGATTCATTGGAAAAGACCCTGATGCTGGGAAAGATTGATGGCAGGAGGAGACGGGGACGATAGAGGATGAGATGGTGGGATGGCATCATTGACTCAATGAACATGGGTCTAGGTGGCCTCCAGGAGTTGGTGATGGACAGGGAGGCCTCATGTGCTGTGGTTCATGGGGTCGCAAAGAGCCAGACACACTGAGCGACTGAACTGACTGACTGACCTATTAACTAAGCTTCTTTCACCTCAGTCCTGTTTTCTTGTCTGTTTGTGTTGTATCTGTGTGTGTGTGAGAGAGAGATACACATTTTGTTGTTGTTGTTCAGTTGCCAAGTCATGTCAGACTGTGACCCCATGGACTGCAGCATGCCAGGGTTCCCTGTCCTTCATGGTCTCCTAGAGTTTGCTCAGACTCATTTCCTTTGAGTCAGTGATGCCATCCAACCACCTCATCCTCTGTTGTCCCCTTCTCCTGCCTTCAATCTTTCCCAGCATCAGGGTCTTTTCCAATGAATCAGCTCTTTGCATCTGGTGGCCAAAGTATTGGAGCTTCAGTTTCAGCATCAGTCCTTCCAATGAATATTCAGGGTTGACTTCGTTTAGAATTTATATATGCATATCATATATATAAATCACATATAAAATATGTTTCTGGCACAAAAGAGGTCTCAAAATGTTTTTTGAATTCAAATCTATATATTGATGAATCAGATACACTGTTCTCTATAAAGTTTCGAAAAGACCCTAGCTATCTGTCTTCTGCTTTTCCAATTTGACTTTATCTTTCATGGGTCCACTGAAGAGGCCTCACTTCTCTCCCCAGGCAATGGTTTTGTGGAGTAGTATTTTCCAAGTAGGGAAAGGCTTTTGGCTCCAGGTATAGGATTAAACTCAGGTGAAACACCACAACAGGATATCAGAAAGATTCATTTTCTACTTTGTGGTCCGTGATACCCATTTTAAGTAAATCACAAGGATTCTTACAATAAAGATTATTCCTCTAACAAAAATAGAGATACATGATCTTCCCCCTTTTCTTTTTATTACAAACTTCACAGCTTTCTCTTAGAGAAAAAGGTCTACTCTGCATGATCATGGCAGCCATTTAAATATACAAACAAGGCTCCTCCAGCCCTAAACGGAGGGGTCTAAATGTCCTAGAGCTCTAAACGTCGCCTCTTTGTTCTCAAACACTGAAGGCAGTCATAGATTTTCAGGAACACTGGCTCATTTTCAAACGTTCCCTAGAAAGGGTGTAACCCTGCATTTCTCATTTATCTCCTCCCCTTACATCAGCCTGACACTTGCCACCCCAGGCATTTTTACTGCAGTTCATTCAAGGGTGAACCAGAGATAACTTGCTGCTCCCCAGAGGGGAATGCTGAACAAGCGAGGCATCCTCCAGGAAGCAAGTTGACAAGTAAGACACAGCGCCATGATTTCCATCCCTTCTCCAAAGCTGTTTTCTTTCTAATCCTTTTTTTTTTTTCATACATTTGCCTCCTTCAGAAAAGTGTTGCTATTTTCCCAGAAAAGTCTCCAGTGGAGCAAGCTTTCCAAGCCCGCTGCTCACTGTGTGCGAGGCCAACACATGAGAGGCTATTTGTTTACAGAAATGGAATCAACTCTCCGATTGCTCTTCATCAAGACCTGAATCCCCATAGCGCCTTCATTAGCAGGAGACTTGCTGGCGTCTAAGGAACACACTTCTTGGAAGCCATTTATTCTCTGGCCTTCTTGACAGCTAGGATGATGTCACATACACTCCTCTTGTTTTATTCCAGATGTATAACATTAACACAAATGTTGGCGGTCATTGCTTGTCTCTTCATAGTCCTCAAAATGGCTTGCACTTCTAAAAATGGAGCTGGCATCATTTCCAGCATTGACACAATCGGCAGTTCGGTGGGTGTGGGAGGTGGGAAGCGGGATGGGGTAGGTCTACTTCCATTCACTGGGAGCCCCAATAACACTATAGACCCAAGAATACATCTAGTTCTCAAAGTAGCAGCTTGTTTAGCTATTCTCATGCATCAACAAGTAGAGCCTCGGATTGCCTTTACCAGGTTATGGAAGGGCTACTGAATCCACTTACCAGGCTGGCTGATTGCAGAGACACTTGTACAGGTATAGTGATGCTAACTATCAGCGTCTCCATCATGTCCTACCTCCAGTCACCCCACATGAAAACAGGGTGCTCTGGAAGCAAGTGTAGCTGGATACAAGTCCCCTACACCCCTCTTCTAGCCAGATGGCCAAGCCCCCATCCTTGTCATTTCTTTTATTGAGGTTCACATAGGCTGGGAAAACGTAGTGGTCTCAAGAAGGCTGTGTATTAGTTAGCTGTGGTTACATAACAAATGATCCCAAAATGTAGTGGCTTGAATGATTATCCTTTATTATTTCTTCTTTAAAAATAATTTTATTGATTGATTGATTTTGTTGCTGCACAGGCTTTTCTCTACTCATGGCTAGCAGAGGCCACTCTCTAGCTTCAGTGAGCAGGCTTCTCATTGTGGGGGCTTCTCTTGTTGTGGAGTACAGGCTCTAGGGCACATGGGCTGCAACAGCTGCAGCATGTGGGCTCAGTAATTGCAGCTCCTGAGCTCCAGAGCACAGGCTCAATAGCTGTGGCACGCGGGCTTTGGCACTCCATGGAACGTGGGATCTTCCCGGATCAGGGATTGAATCCATGTCTCCTGCACTGGCAGGCAGATTCATTACCACTGAACCACCAGGGAATCCCCTCCCTATTTTTTTTTTTAATTTCTGACAGTTTCTGTGCATCAGGAATTTGGTTAGTGCACAGCTGGGGTAGCCTGTATCTGCTGTGTGACTCCTGGGGCCTCAGATGGAAGACTTGAAGGCTGGGGGCTGAAATCATTTGAAAGCTCACAACTCTCATACCTGGTTGTTGATGCTGGCTATTAGCTGGGGGCCCACCTGGGACTGTGGGCCAGGACACTCCCATGTGACTGTCCGTGTGACCTGGGTGAACAGCGTCTAAGTGTGACCACCTCTAAACAGAGAGAGATGCAGATCTGTATGCCTTTATGACCTGGCCTTGGCAGGCCTGAGGCATCCTGCCTGCTGTGTTCTATTGGCTGAGGTGGTCACAGGGTTCTGCCTTGGTTCGGGGGGAAGGAATGCAGATGCCCCCTCTCTTTGCAGATGCCTCAGTTACACAGTCAGAGTGCGTGGGGTAGGATGTGTGTTGGTTCGGCCACCTCTGAGAAATCCAATCTGCTGTGGGTACCTCCATGTACACTGGCTTCGCAGCGGAAGTGGTGGACTCGCCGTCAACATTAAATAACAAAGCCACTTCCTGAATAAATCCTAATGGGACTCTGAGATCTGCAGGGACTCCAGGTCTCCTGTGGAAGACAACAGCAGTCAGAAAGCCCGATCCAGTGAAAGCCCTAGAAGAAATGGCCAACTGCTGCTGCTGCTGCTGCTAAGTCACTTCAGTCATGTCCGACTCTGTGTGACCCCATGGACAGCAGCCCACCAGGCTCCTCTGTCCACAGGATTCTCCAGGCAAGAATACTGGAGTGGGTTGACTTTGCCCTCTCCAAATGGCCAACTGGAACTAGCCGATTGCTGCACTCTTCTCCCAGCTAGGATTTTGGATCGATGTCTGGAGAGCACAGGGCTCAGCCAGTCAACAGCCATACAGAGTGATGACACTGTAAAAACAGCGCCCTGCTTTGGACTGTGCCTGGCATTTCTGTAAGCGTTGCCGCATCTGATTCACCAGAGACAAGCCGATTGCAATGTTGATGGTCTTTCACGGAGATTCCATGGGAAACAAGAAAGACACTTCTCTGTCTGAGGATTTTACATTCTAGCTGGAGGAGATGGAAAATAAACATAACAGAGTAAGCAAAGTAACAAGCAAGTGAGAAAATAGCTGCGAGGGATGGGCATTTGGTAACACTGGCCCAGTATGCCGGTGGGGACACAGCCAGCGCAGGTCTTCAAGAAGCTTCATGTAATTCATGGGTTGTGTGGGTGCTCAGTCGTGTCCGACCCTTTGCAACCCCATGGACTGTAGCCCACCAGGCTCCTCTGTCCACGGGATTCTCCAGGCAAGATACTGGAGTGGATTGCCATGCCCAACTCCAGTGGATCCTCTTGACCCAGGGATTGAACCTGGGTCTCCTGCATTGCAGGTGGATTCTTTCCCATCTGAGCCACCAGGGGAACTCTATCCATGGTTTCCCACCTCTTAATTCTCTCCCCTCCCTTTCTTAGCCCAGAATTCTAAATATTGTGACAAGGAAACTGCTGAAAAGAGAAATAACTTTTGGCTTTTGAAAATATTTTCACCATATTTTTTAATTTTTCAGATAACACTGTGTATAAATGTTCTCTTCATCTGGAAGAAAGTAAACAGACCTGAATTCAGCCCAACCGAGAAAGAAGCTTCCTTGGGAACCTTGTTGACAGTCCATGCATGAGGCTCCTTTTGCCTTCTTTCCACCTTGACTGATGTGGTAAGCTCTCTGGGTCTCACGCTTTCATCTCCCACCAAAACCCCAACCCCAGGATCTATAAGGAACAGCAAGGCAAACACCAGATGCTCACAGTTTGCTTATCTTTCTTTCTAGGTGATGGGATTATGATTTCTCAGTTTTGTAAATGATATTCAAGTTTCTTAGTGTTTTCTGTGCTCTCTGAGTTTTTTTGGTCAATGAGCAGGCAGTAGTTTGTACTAAAAAAAAAAAGAATTCACAATTTTTGAATAGCAAATGCTGTTACTCCTCAGCTTAAAATCCTTCATCAGCCCTTCCTTGTCTCTCCATTGCCTGAAGCAGAAAATCCAACCCTCTGACTTGGTCCCCCCCCCCCCGCTGCAGGACCTGCACCCTCCCTACCTTCACTTTCCTTCCCTCATCTCCCACCCTCCCCTCTTCAAGCTCTTTCCACCCACACCCCACTCCCTGCCCCAACACCACACCCTGACCGACTGTGCCTGGGACCTCCCCCGTCCTGCCGACACTGCAGTGTTCAGAAGACTCTCTCTGCCTCCCCGCCAGGCCTGCACCCCACCTGGCACACTCTGTATCCACTTGGGAGGCATTTGCTGCCCACCTCTGCTGAGTCTCCCTCTGGACGTCCTCTCTTACTCAGCTTCTTTCCTTTTTTTTTTAAATTGAAGTATAGTTGACTTACAACATCATGTTAGTTTCAGGTATACAGGAAAATGATTATTTTATGTATATATATATATATACTTAGAGAGAGAAAGAAAATGTGTGTGTGTATATATATACACACACACATGTATATATATATTCTTTTCCAGGTTCTTTCCCATTATATGTTATTACAAGCTATTGAGTATAGTTCCCTGTGCTATACAGTGTGTGCGTGCTAAGTCGCTTTACTCGTGTCTGACTCTTTGTGACCCCATGGGCTGTAGCCCACCAGGATCCTGTGTCCATGGGGATTCTCCAGGCAAGAATACTGGAGCGGGTTGCCATTTCTTCCTCCAGAGGATCTTTCTGACCCAGAGATCTCTTATGTCTCCTCAATTGGCAAGCGGGTTCTTTACCACTAGCACCACCCGGGAAGCCCGTGCTATACGATAGGTGCTTGTTTATCTATTTCATATGCAGCAACATGTATCTGTTAATTCCAAACTCCAATTTATCCTCCCCCCTTTCTCTTTTGGGCTTCCCTGGTGGCACAGTTGGTAGAGTATCTGCCTACAATGTGGGAGATGGGGGTTCGATGCATGAGTCAGGAAGATCTCTTGGAAAAGGAGATGGCAACCCGCTCCAGTATTCTTGCTTGGAGAATTCCATGGACAGAGGAGCCTGGTGGGCTACAGTCCATGGGGCCGCAATGAATTGGCATGACTGAGTGACTAACACTTTTCTTTCTCTTTTGGTTACCATAAGTTTGTTTTATATGTCTATGAGTGTGTTTCTGTTTTGTAAATAAGTTTATTTAATCATTTTTTAAATTTAGCATATCAGTGATATTACATGATATTATATTGGTACCTCCTTGTAGTTTTGGCCTGCATTTCTGTAATAACTAGCAATGCTGAGCATCTTTATGTGTGTCTGTTGGCCATCTGTATGTCTTCTTTGGAAAAATGTCTATTCAGGTCTTCTGCCCATTTTTAATTGGGTTGTTTGGTTTTTATGGTATTGAGCTGTATGAGCTATTTGTATATTTTGGAAATTAATCCCTTGTTGGTTGCATCATTTGCAAATATTTCTTCCATTCTGCAGTTAATTTCATGAAAGAATGAAATTAAAACATTCTCTAATACCATATGCAAAAACAAAAAAACCCTCAAAATGAATTAAAGACCCAAATGTAAGACTGAATACTATAAAACTCCCAGAGGAAACATAGGCACACTGCTCTTTGACATACATCACACAAATATTTTTTTGATCCATCTCCTAGAGTAATGGAAATAAAAGCAAAAACAAACAAATGGGACCTAATTAAGTTTAAAAGCTTTTGCACAGCAAAGAAAAACGCCCAGCCTTTTTCTGAAGCAACAGGCACTGTGTCCCGCAGGCTTCCAGGGCTGTTTCTTCACTAGACTGGAAGCACCCTGATGGCAGGCTCAGCGTCTTTACTCCCTGCTTGTGTTCTTGCTGAGTCCCCAAGTCATGTCCAACTTTTTGGGATACCACGGACTGTAGCCCGCTAAGCTCCTCTGTCCATAGGATCCTCCAGGCAAGAATATTTGAGTGGGTTGCCATTTCCTTCTCCAGGGGATCTTCCCGACCCAGGGATGCAACCTGTATCTTCTGCATTGGCAGGTGGATTCTTTACGGCTGAGCCACAAGGGAAGTCCATCTTTACACCTTACATAGTTTTTTTCTCTCTTTTCATCTTCATGGAGTTTTTTTGTGCCCAGCACAGTGTCAAACACACAGAAAATAACCCATGAAATTACTCACTGAATGTCTGCCTGGGTTTCAAGTTGCCTGCATAGCAAATATAGATCACTGGAGTCTTTTTTATTTTCCCCCAATAAAGGCTACTTGGGAATAAAACCACCAAGAGTCGTATATGCATAGGGGCATCCTAAACACAAGCGACTTTCTTGTGCTGTTGCTGACTCCCCCTGTGCTGGGTTTGTGCTTCTCCCGAAGCACATTCTCTGTTTTCCCAACAGCCCAGAGAGCTGGGACCCTCAGAGAGTGTTGTTTTCACGTCTGTTTCCCCCAGAAAGTTCCCTGGGGACTCTGTCTGGTGTACCATAGTGAAGTGAAGTGAGGTCACTTGGTCGTGTCTGACTCTTTGCCACCCCATGGATTGCAGCCTACCAGGCTCCTCTGACCATGAGATTCTCCAGGCAAGAAAACTGGAGTTGGTTGCCATCTCCTTCTCCAGGATGTCTTCCTGACCCAGGGATCGAACCCAGGTCTCCTGCATTGTAGGCAGACATTTTACTATCTGAGCCACCAGGGAAGTCAAAGGAAGCCACCACAGGTGCTCATTTAATGCCCATGGCAGGAATGAATTTCACACTTAGGTGGTCCATGTGCCGGAAGTGTCCAATCAGTATCAAGGGAGGCATTAGGGATGGACGAGCATGGGGCCTCTCGCAGAGTTCTGCAGTTTGATTCCCGGACTGGGTCACTGGACTGGTGGGGTGAGTGGGGCTTCCAACCCATGCCAGCTCCTCCAGGACCCAGCCTGCCATGGAGGTGCCCAGGGGGATCTGAGATGGTCAGCTTCATGCCAGCCTCGTGGAGGCTAACAAAGGAAGCCACACATTTGAGAAGTGCCCGCCTTTTTCCTCTCCACATGAAACTCTGGATTCTCTGTAACTTGAGAGTTCTCCTTCTCCATCGTTTCTCCAGAGCTTTGTCGGTCCTGAAACTGAAGCATCGTAGAGCGTCACCCTTTAGGAATGTGAAATGATTCTTGTCCCAACATGGCTTTGCTTAATAACATACTCCACAAACTCAGGGAGCTCATTTGGGTAAAATACAGTTTTCCCTTCTCATACGTTTGCTGCTTTCTCCAAACAGACTCTCGGAAAGACTGCAACCTCAGCAATTCATCAATTTGGAACTGAAATAGAGAGTCGAGAGTCTGGAATTTTGTGTCCCTTCTGATTGAAAAAATAAAAAATTCTTTGAAGTGTATGAATTTGTGCTTGGCCGTGCTGTCAGTTGGCATCGTTTCATTCTCACAGACCATGCTAGAGCGGGAAATATTCCTCAACCCTTCCCCACCAAGATTCTCTGCCCTCTAGACCTTCCAGATAACCAGGACAAGAGTCCTCCCTAAAAGGAAGTATGGGCTCCCTTGCATCATGCCAACCATAAAGAAGAACCACCCTCAACCCCACCATGGCCACCTCTTCATCTTCCTGATGGTCCTCTCCCCACCCGAAACGGCACACACCATGGAACACAACTTGTCTGAAGAAGGGGAGGATGGATGATGGGAGCAGTACCCTTCAGTTAAGTCTCCTCAGTCCTAGGCAGCACAGAGCAGGGCTGGAGGTGTGTGACATTCCAGAGGAGGGGACTGTGCCCCCCAACAGGGAGACACATGTGCCTCGGTCCTTCCATGGACTCTGCCCTGATGCCATGGTGGCAGTGAGAGGGCTCAGTTGATACGCCATTATTTCCCCGTTGAGTTGAGTGCGCAAGCACCGCTAGACTCCCGCACTGCATCCCAGAACAGCAGAAGAAAGTGCCGCTGGGAGTCTGGGAGAGGTGAGCGTCCACTGGGCTTGTTAAAGGGCAGCTCTATCCTAAAGAAAACAAACTGTCAGCACCTGCTATCCCAAGAAAATAAACATGGCCAGGTCTCCAGAGCATCCTCGCCACCCAGTACTCTGGGGACAGTTTGAGAATGCCTGGTGGGGACTAGATTTTGGCATTATTTTACATCTGAAAAGACAGATCCTTTAGGGGCCAAAAAGGACTATTGTCTTTGGGATACAGATTAGGATATATCCACCAGAGATATTTGGTTGCAGAAGGACCATCTATTCACAGTCTGGAGGGAACCCTGAATGCAGCAAAGTAACCCAAACAGAAACTGAGGGCAGGAGAAGAAGCGGAAGACAGAGGACAAGATGGTTGGATGGCATCATTGACTCAACAGGTGGGTTTGAGCAAACTTCAAGAGACAGAGAAGGACAGGGAAGCCTGGTGTGCTGCAGTTCGTGGGGCTTCAGAGTCAGACACGACTGAGTGAACAACAAACCCAAACAGCGATGCTCCAGGCCGAGATGCTGTGTTCAGCAACGTCATCTGAGCAAGCACGTTACTGATATATTCTCCCCGGAACTGGGCTGTCTTATGACTGAGCATTACTGTTCTTAAGGGGTGTGAGTCCAAGTACTTGTTCCCAGGAGTCTGGGAGCTAAAGACAAAGGCAGTGGGGACACCTGGCTGCTCTCCTCTTTTTCTGATCCTGGAGGGAAGAATGAAAAAAGGACAGGAATGGCATGGCTCACACCCTGGGCTGGAAGCTCATGTCCTCTGGGTGGAGGTTTCTAAGACTGAATGAGTAGCAGGGCAGGAATGGGTGGCGGGTGATTTTGGACTTTCTTGCCTTGGAATGTTTGATGGACTAGATTGTCCTGTTTAGACCACAGAGCCAGACCACACACTCTGCGTGGGAGAGGGCTTTGCACTGCAAGGGAATGAGTGTTCCCAACTCAGCCCCTGGAAAGGTGAAGCCCGGGGGGAACATCTGGGAACAGAAGACTGTGCGTGAAGGACAGCCGGACGGCTGCTGCTGGTGGGTGGGACCCAGGGCAGGGGCTCTCTGGTAGGAGCCCCGTGGGGTCAGGCTCGGATCTGGACTAGGAGAGCAGGCCCTCCAGGAGCAGCGGTGGGCTACTCTGCGAGCTGAGCTTTCTTCACCTCAAGGGCTCTGGGTCCAGTGTCACTGAGGACAGAGCCCCGCCTCACTCTTGTGCGGGCAACATGAGCCTCAGGGGTGGGGCTCTCCTGAGGGCCAAGGCAGCAGTTGCGGCAGCAGTGGGAGACCCTGGGGTTAAGCCAGGGGGTCTTAGTGACTCACTCTGGCCGTGAAGATGGTGCAGAAGGCAGCTTCTAAACTGGCGCACGATGATCCTAGCATTTACACTCTTAGGCACTCCAGCCCCTTGAGAGAACTGCTTCTAACCAAGAGAATATATCAAAGGTGACAGCTTCTCATCTCCAATCAGGATTCGTAGCATACCCTATCCTCCTAGTTTTACCTAAGGTTGTGACCTGTGTCTTGCAGCAGACTCTATTGCACTTCATTTATTAATTTATCTGGCCGTGTTGCTCTATGCGGGATCTTTTGTTGAAGTGCATGGATTCTCTAGTTGAGGCACACGGGCTCTGGAGTATGGACTCAGTAGTGGCAGGGCTCAGGCTTAGTTGCTCTGAGGCATGTGGGATCTTAGTTCCCTGACCAGGGATCAAACCCATGTCCTCTGCATTGCAAGGCGGATTCTTAACCACTGAACTGGCAAGGAAGTCCCTATTGCACTCCTGACTTGCCCTTAAGAAGCCATGTTGGAGAGGCCCACACGATTAGAAGCTGAGGTGGCTTCTGGCCAACAGCCAGCAATGGGACTGAACCCCACCAGCAACCACTCAACCTTGAGTGTGGATCTTCCGCCCAGTGGAGCCTTCACATGAGACCCCAGCCCTGGCTGGCAATGTAACCACAGCCTATGGGAGACCTTAAGGCAGAAGAAGGGACCATTTAGACCATTCTTAGATTCTTGACACAGAAACTGTGAAATATTAAATGAGTGGTATTTTAAACTGCTCGTTTATGATGATTTGTTATGCAAAAACAGATAATCAATATAAGCAGTACCTTTAAAATGTGATAAAAAAAATATCTGGGAAGATGTAATAAGGAGATGCTACTACTGGCAATTAGGGCACTGGGGACATTTTACAATAAAAATTTGATACTGAAAGAAAGGCAAATTGACAGTCTCAGATTTATGAGGTTAGAAGAAACAGGTTATTTGAGAAGCTGCTGGTGAATGATTTACTTTCTAACATCACTTACCCTTTGCTCAGAACCCTGCTCTCCCGTCACTCTCATCCCCTTACCTTTCACCTGGACCCTGCCTTCTCGCTTTCCTCGCTGAGTCAACAACTCAGCTGGACCACACGCCTGTCTTTGATTTTAGTTTCTCCAAATGGACTTGGCGTCCACTGGCTGTTTCATTGCATCTGGTGATCCAGGGCTATCCCCCACTGCCCACAGTGCCCCAGTGCTCAGTCCTGAGTCTGGGGACTTCATATCCCAAGTGGAACCTCAGAGCCCTCACGTGTTTAGAAGGAAGGTTAGACATAGCTTATAGCTGTTCAAGAAAGGCTTCAAGTTGGGGCTGGTGGTTCAGTGGTTGAGAATCTGCCTTCCAATGCAGGGGGTATGGGTTCGATCCTTAGTCAGGGAACTAGGATTCCACATGGCACAAGCAACTAAGCCCGTGTACCACAACTACTGAGCCTGTGCCCCATCTAGAGAGAGGCCCAGACAGTGCAAGGAAGAGCCTGCATGCCACAGTGAAAAATCCTGATGCAGCCAAATAAATAATAAAAAATATAAAAGAAAGGAGAGAGACTCAGAGCAATTAATGTACGACCATTCCAAAACAAGTTAGCAACAGGAGCAAAGACCAAGATTTAAGGGAATATCAGACAACAGCTTTCAAATGTATGATCTGTGGTCCTTTTACCAGATGCGACCTTTGGTGTCTGTTCATGACTCATGGCAATTCCAGATGAGACCCATCACCGTGAGAGTCTGGAGCAAGTTCAGGGGACCTTTGTCACCCAGGAAGTTACTACCTCCTGTCTCTTCATACTTCTTGGGTGTACTCTGTCTGATGAAGACAAAGACCTAATTTCTTGATCTGTTCCCCTTGGTTGGAATCCAGTTCAAGGGGAGAATTTGGATATCTCAGAGTCTGAAGTTGGAATGATATGGTCTTAAATTTTTATGAGCCTCTTAACTTCTCAGATATGGAAGCTGATGAGCTTTTCCTTTTAAGTGGCCTTCTTGATGTTGCAAGTTCTGCCATACCTCCAAGGTTTGATAAAACACTGAAATGCCTTTCTGCAGTGAACAAAATGCTGTGTTTAGGAATTTGCCCACATTTCTTTGTTATCAAAAATATTTTTTCTGCTTAATTTGCTTTATATCAAAGTGTTTGGATTAAGTTTATTTTAAACTTTTAAACTTTTGGAAGACTTTCGTTTCTGTATCAGTCTTTTGTACCTCCTCATTTTGAAAGCCCATAAAAATATATCACCACCTAGAAATAAAGATGGAAGCATCCACCTGTGTGACCACGTTCTCAGGCTTGACCTTTACACAGAGGTTCCTAGACAAAGATTAAATCAGACAACAGAGCCTGCAGGGTGCATAGTCTCCTGCAAGCTTTTGCACGTAGCATCTTTGGTCTTGGAAAGCTGGTTGGTTTTTGGACCAGGAGGGAAGTTAGCTGGGTGGACACAGGGGTTAACAAATCTGGGTACCACAGGGCGCTGGTGATGTCAGGGGCTCCAGACTTAGTGTTGGACCACATAACTCCCAACTTTGCTATCCCAATAAACTTAGTCACCAAATTCTTTTCATCGGAATGGATGAGTCTGTGAAATTCTGTGGAATAAGGGCTAGATTGTGGGTGTAATCATCTGGGGCAACATGAAAGTTCAGACCAAGAGAAATAGCAAAACTGGACTGCATGTGCTCAACGTTCTTTCCTTGGCAGTGGGTCTCCCGGGATCTGGCCTTGGCCTGGGTCCTGGGAGCTAGCCAAGTACAGAGAAGGGATGTGGCTGCAGACCCAGAGCCCAAAATCAATGTTCAGAATCAAACCGGCAGAGATGGAAGGATGGGAAGGACCTGGGCAGAAAGGCTGCAGCAACAAGACTGCAACCAGGGACTCCAACGTGAGCACGGCCAAGTGCACAGGGAAGGTGGAGACGGCAGAGAACAGGAGAGTCTATGAGTGCTGGGACCACTGGAGGGCCCTGGGATATCTTGTTTCTGCATGGAGAAGGTGCAGAAAGGTAGGCTGAGGACAGCGAAACTGGGATTCCCATGCCAGGAATGGAGTTGAGAGAGTTGCCAAGATGGAAGGGAGGCCAGAAGCTGACATCAGAGCCATGGTCTAGGGTTAACAAGACACAATCAAGTTCAAATAAGGGCCAGTAGAAGGTGAGATGGGCGGGGTAGAGGGACGGCTTTGGCCTTGACAGGATGCCCATTTCAGGGTCTGCTTGTGTGAACAAATCAAACAATCCATGACGTCTGGGTGAATCACGCGTGTGTTGATAGGGCCTGGACTGGAAGGGACACTTTATGCTCAACACGGATGCTCCTTGCATAACCAGCAATAGAAAAGAACTCCAGTGGCTCAGGACAATTTCATCCCAGTGGTGGGAAAAAGAAACACAAACCCACAAGGTCATGAGACCCTGGGTCTGTTGCTTCCTTCTGGTTCACAGGGAACAATGTCTGCCCGTGGGAGTGAACCATCTACAAGGCAGAGGCTGGATTTCGTAATCTGGTCTAGAGCTTCAAGGGCCAGGCTGAGGTCTTGCAAGGGGAGAAGGCAGGTTCTGAACGAGAACATTGAGCGGACGTTTTCCGAAAGCCTGTTCAGGGCTTGTCATCCAGGCTGGACCCTGGGGATGCTCTGGCTGCTGGAAGGAAAACTGCTGATGAAGGTGGATGCAGATCTATAAGCTAGAGGATTTATTTTTATTTGCTGAATTTTTGCCATTTTCAGATTTTCCTGCTCCAGTTATTTTTTATATATATACCTTATTTTTTTTCCCCTCCTTTGCCAGTAGGAAAATGTGTTTCACAATTTCTCTTGAATGCCGTCTCCTCTTTCACCCAGGGGCAGGGGTGGATCTGGTTTTGTAGGGCCTGAAGCTTACACAGTTTGGGAGTGGTCCTCTTTAAGAAAAAGAATATAAGAATTTTAACATGAAGCTCGAGTCACTGTGCAGTCGGCCATCTATAAATGAACTAGTGACCAGATGGCTTCCCAGGCAACACAGTGGTCGAGAGTCCACCTGCCAATGCGGGAGACGTAAGAGACACTGGTTTGATCCCTGGGTTGGCAAGGTCCCCTGAAGGAGGAAATGGCAACCCACTCCAGTTTTCTTACCTGGGGAATTCCATGAACAGATGAGTATGGTGGGCTACACTCCATGGGGTCGCAAAGAGTTGAACATGACTGAGTGGCTGAGCATGCATAAGATGAAATTAGGTGCCACAGTAAAAATATGAATTTGATGTGAGAAAATAAGCCACAACACGTTACAAATTTTTTTAAGTTGTCAAAAAGCATCACTAGATCTAGAAAAATATCGTACTATTTTTATTAATGAGGTGCCTGGCTATGATATGTTTTCCTACATTTTTGGCTGCATATTCTGACCACTTTTTCATTTAGTAAAAATTTCATACTATTTTTGTTGGTGTTGTTCAATTGCTGATGTATCCAACTCTGTGACCCCGTGGACTGCATCACACCAGCCTTCCCTGTCCTTCACTGTCTCCAGAAATTTGTTCAAACTCATGTCCATTGGGTTAGTGATGCCGTCCAATCTTCTCATCCTCTGTCGGCCCCTTCTTCTCTTGCCCTCAGTCTTTCCCAACATGGGAGTCTTTTCCAGTGAGTTGACTCTTCACATCAAGTGGCTCAGTCTTCCCTTGAACTTGGCTATTTTACTATTAGATAGTTTTGCAAAGTTTCCTTAGCTTCTTGACTCAATTTTGATGATGTTGTGTAAAGTTTTTGGATCAGTATTAAACTTGGGGAAATCTCTATCAATCTTCCTTCCCCCAGGGGCTGTTATGGACACACTCAACTTTTTGGGTTTACTGCTGCAAGTTTGTGCCTTCCAAACACAGGAGTTCTGGTACTATCTATTCTGCATTTTTCCCAAGAAAGAAGAACAAGGTTGCACAACATGTTTATAATTTCACACACTGCACTTTGGAGTATAATCCCAATAAGAAAGAACTTTAATGTTGAATAGGCATCTGAATTAAATCCTCTGCTTACAATTTTTGTGCTTGATGTGGAGGAACTTCTATGGGATAAATCTTTTTTTTTTGCATAAACAATGGAAATCTATTTTCTCACAATCTTGAAAGCTAGAAGACCAAGATTAAAGTGTCTTCAAGGCTGGTTTCTTTGTAGGCCTGTCTTCTTGGTTTGCACGTGGCCTTCTTCTCCCTGTTTTCACATTTTCTTCACTCTGTAAGTATTGATGTCCAAATCTCCTTTTCCTATAAAAACGTCAGTTATATTGGATTAAGGCCTACCCTAATGGCCTCATTTGATTTCCTCCGGTGGCTCAGTCGTAAAGAATCTGTCTGCAGTGAGGGGGACAGGGGTTCAGTCCTAGGGTTGGCAAGATCCCCTGGAGGAGGAAATGGCAGCGGTGTTGCTTCTGATGCTGTTCATCTGAACCTTGTTTTTTCTCCACTGTCCACGTGAATCCAAGGTCAGGCCCTGAAGCTCCCATGCGTGTCGCATGGGAAAACAAAGACTTCCTGAGTCTTTGTCCATCTGTGTCTGACCTGGGGGAGTCAGCAGATGGGAAGGAGGAGACTTGGAGAATTCCTGGAAGCTTCTCCTGTATCAGCTGGCAATGACTTAAACATACATGCAAACTGTAATGTATAAATAGATAGAGACATAAACATAGACATGGATATGGATACAGATGAGTTTAGTGGGATACATACGTGTGTATTTTATATATAATGTAATAGTAATATATATCTAATACATGTAGTTATCCCACTAAACTCAGCTTCTCTTTAGACAGTTCCCCCAAATGCCCATTGACTCTCCAGTGCCACCTGATATGTGGAGAGAGGTGACAATAGGGACACTGAAGGGCAGAGAGATAATGGCCTCGACCATGAGCAGCCAACGCATCCTACTTGTGCGAACACCACCAAAAACTTGTGATCCTGTGACCACGTCGCTAGGGTCCACCCCAGTCGATGTGCTGGTAATTGGAAACTCAAATCTTTTCCCAAATCCTCGGAAGTCCTATTTACAAGTTCCTAGATTGCCTTTTCATTCCTAGAGAGAGGTGCTTTAATTCCTACCCTTTTTTTTGCCCATTTTTTTATTCTCTGGGTTTTCCAGGCAGGCACTTTCCTGGCTTCCCACATGGTGATGTAAAATACTTAGGTTTTTTTTTATTTCTGTTAACTGTTGCTATTTGGAAAGTGCAAAGTTTTCAGATGCTGAAGTTGATTGGGTTGGTACGGTCGAGAAATCCAGGGAGCCAGCTACTCGCATTCAGAATCTCTACTTTGGCGTCATCTCCTCCTGTTGCAGATTTAGGGCAGAGTAAAAGCGATGCTGTGGGGCTCAGAAAAGGTGAAGTCCCAGAGTTAAGACTTATGCTGTTACATTGTAAATCACTAGACTGAAAACAAAAAAGATCTGAAGAATTTAAATCTCCCAGATTTCTAAAATGTTATACTGTATGTTTTTTTTAAAAAAATAAGGTGTTGGCAAGGGTATGGTTTTGTAGACCCGCCTGTTCTCGCTGGTGTGTGATAACTCAGCGTGCGGGGTGGGCAGGACGCTCTCTCTGTGTGGCCCTCTGTGTGGCCCCTGTGCGGCCTGGGGCCTGGCCCTGTGCAGGCCTTGGTGCAGAGGCCCTTCCTCCACAGATGCAGCTGCAACCAGGCCATGAAAAGCATGGGCACTCCCTAAGGTTCTGGGCTCCAGGTAAACTTCAGTCCTCATTAAAAAAAAAAAAAATTTAAGTTGATTTTTCACTACTAGCCCTTCTAAAAGAGGAAAAACAGTTTGAGGTAATAGTTTATTCTATTATGAAATAAAAATTTAATACTAATATCTTGCCCTACAATTTGTTTAAAAGAAAAATGAACAGTCACTTATAAGACTGAAAAAATAAAATAAAATTACACTCCAATATCTCAGTTTCAACTTTTTTTCATGGACCACAGCACCCCAGTCCTCGTCCATCACCAACTCCCGGAGTTTACTCAAGCTCACATCCATTGAGTTGGCGATGCCATCCAACCATCTCATCCTTTGTCTCCCCTTCTCCTCCTGCCTTCAATCTTTCCCAGCATCAGGGTCTTTTCCAATGAGTCAGTTCTTTGAATCATTGTATTGGAGCTTCAGCTATAGCATCAGTCCTTCCATGGAATATTCAGAGCTGATTTCCTTTAGGATGGACTGGTTGGATCTCCTTGCAGTCCAAGGGATTCTCAAGAGTATTCTCCAACATCACAGTTCAAAAGCATCAATTCTTCAGCACTCAGATTTCTTTATAGTCCAACTCTCACATCCATACATGACAACTTTTTTTAAACCATGTTAAAAATCATTCAGCTTTATTAGAAAATTTCCTGAACATGGGAAAGAAAATAGTCAACAAAGTCCAGGAAGCCAAGAGTGTCCCAGACAGGATAAACCCAAGGAGGAACACAGAGTAATTAAACTGACAAAAATTAAAGACAAACATAAAATATTAAAGCAACAAGGGAAAAATGACAAATAGCATACAAGAGAATTCCCATAAAGTTATCTGCTGATTTCTCAGCAGAAACTCTACAAGCCAGAAGGGAATGGCATTGTATATTTAAAGTGATGAAAGGGAAGAAACTACAACCAAGAATACTCTATCCAGCAAGACTCTTGCTCATATCTGATGGAGAAATCAGAAGTTTTCCAGACAAGAAAAAGTTAAGAAAATTCAGCACCACCAAGCCAGCTGTACAACAAATGCTAAAGGAACTTCTCTAGGGAGAAACAGAAGAGAAAGAAAAGATCTACACAAAATAAATCCAAAACAAGTAAGAAAATGGTCATGGGATCATACATATTGATAATTATCTTAAATGTAAATAGATTAAATGCACCAACTAAAAGACAGAGACTGGCTGGGTGAATGCATCACTCTAGCTAAGCCCCCAAATTGTATGCATTTATTTTACATTGTTAGGTTAATCATGTTTCCACTGTGGCTTGCAATTGTGATCATCTTTTATTTTTTGTCTGGCTATTGATTGTGAAAACTGATAAAATCTTTTAGTATAGTCATTATGTGACTATTATTCACTTAATATCCTTATATCATAATTGGACAACAGAAAATAATAGAATTCCATATCACCAAAACTACCATTTAATACAAAACCCTGTAATTGCTTTTTAAAATCCAGATGCGTATCAGAATTATCTTGAAAGTTTTTGAAAAATACAAATGCCTATGTATTCCTTTTCTGCTCCAGAGCTCCAGATATGCTTCTAGTGAGAAGCCATGTTTAACAACAAGTGGACTATATGAGGATCTTTTGCTTTTATCTAGTTTGTTTCACTTTTTCTATTAATATGTCATATTCAGTGCTCCCATTTCATTTAGTTTATGTTTTCCAATTTCCCTGTCTCTTTTTTTTAATATTCTTTCTCAAGCCTTTACTGAGCATAGTAGAAAATCCTTTTTGACTTAATATGAATAGAATGCTAGATTTCTAATTTAAAAAAAGATATACAACAAGCAACAAAAGTTTACAGTATAGCACAGGGAACTATAGTTATCATCTTGCAATAACCTATAATGGAAAATACTCTGAAAAATAATATGTGTATATGTATAACTGAATCACCTTTCTGTGCTCCAGAAACTTTGTACATATATATATATATATATACACATACATATATATATATATACACATATATATATATATACACACATATATATATATATATAGAGAGAGAGAGAAACCATTCAGCTTTATTAACATATAATAAGTCACATGTAGTCTAAATAAATCTTTTCACAATGCACTATACAATTCTAGCCCAAAATATAGATTACGAGAATTCAGAAACATTCTTGAAATTCTGATATAAACAATCTAAGAATTGTGTTTCTTATGATTTACAAAATAGAGGTTAGTTATTTAGTAAGCATGAATGCATATTAATGTTATTACCTTATAGGGAAGGGTTACCTATACTATACCTACCTACATGATACTGTACCTAAAGAGACAAAATATCTGTACTCTGAAAACTATAAGACACTGATGAAAGAAATTGAAGGCAACACAAACAGATGGGAAGATATACCATATTCTTGGATTGGAGGAGTCAATATTGTTACAATGACCATACTACCCAAGGCAATCTACAGATTCAGGGAAATCCCTATCAAATTACCAATGGAAGTTTTCACAGAACTAAAACAAAAAATTTTTAATTTTGTATGGAAACACAAAATTTTTTTTTTATTTATAGGAGAGATTTATTTGAAGAAATATTACAACATATAAAAATAGCCAAAACAACCTCGAGAAAGAATGGCATTGGAAGAATCATGCTTCCTGATGTTTTTCCTCTACACTCTTGGTGGGAATGCAAACTAGCATAGCCACTATGGAGAATAGTGTGGAGATTCCTTAAAAAACTGGGAATAGAACTGCCATATGACCCAGCAATACCACTGCTGGGCCCCCAAGGAAGCCAGATTTGAAAGAGACACATGTAACCCGATGTTCATTGCAGCACAATTTATGATAGCTAGGACATGAAAGCAACCTAAATGTCCATCAGCAGATGAATGGATAAGGAAGTGGTACATATACAGAATGGAATATTACTCAGCTATTAAAAAAGAACACATTTGAATCAGTTCTAATGAGGTGGATGAAACTGGAGCCTATTATAGAGTGAAGTAAATCAGAAATGCATATATATGGAATTTAGAAAGATGGTACCAAAGATCCTACAAGCGGGGCAGCAAAAAAGGCACAGATGTAAAGAACAGAATTTTGGACTCAGTGGAAGAAGGCGAGGGTGGGATGGTTTGTGAGAATAGCATTGAAACGTGTATTACCATATGTAAAATAGATGACCAGTGCAAGTTCAATTCAGGAAGCAGGGCACACAGAGCAGGTACTCTGGGACAACCCAGAGGGATGGGGTGGGAAGGGAGGTGGGAGGTGGGTTCAGGATGGGGGCGGGACACATGTGCACCCATGGGTGATTCATGTGAATGTATGGCAAAAACTGCCACAATATTGTAAAGTAATTATCCTCCAATTAAAATAAACTAATTAATTAAAAATTTTTTCAATGCTAACACAAAAGAACTTTCAAGAACTCCTTTTGCTCCGAGAAGTGGATGCTCTGCAGTGGTTGTTCAGACATGAAGGGTCTTGGCAGGTAAGGTAGCTGGTTCTCCAGGGCAGGAGCACAACTCAGACTCTGGAAAAAATATATTTCCCATTCAAGAACCTCCAAATAAGAATATTCTAGAACCTGTTCATTTGGTCATTTGACAACTGTCTATTTAGCATCTTTGGTGTCTCAGATGAGGTGCTGGGGATGGGAAGATATAGGAGCCAGCCTGAGAGGCCCTCCCAGCCGGTCGGGGAGCGGCCAGATGTGCCGTCCTGGGGAAGATGGAGAGAGTGGAGACCGTCACACCCTTGGCAGCTTGTGGGCCAGGTCTGGCTCCCAGCGTGTTTTGTTTGGCTTCAACAGTGTTGTGCTAGATTAGCTTTTAAAATTATGAAATAGCTGCCAACATGAAAAAATTTGGAAAATTCATGCACACTCATGAACACGCACTCCCCACACACATTTACCTCCAGATGTTCGACATCTTTTTATAAGCTCGGGAGACCTAGAGACAACCAGGCCCACATTTCTGCCTCGCTAGGAGTACATAACTTGGTTCCCCATGTTCCCTTGCAACTGCCCATGGACGCCCCGGAAGGGCCGCCTGTGTTACCAGTCAGACCACCGACTGGAGCTTCACTAATGGCAGTGTATCGTCAGCCACAGTATGCAAGCCATATACGCGATGTACATTTTCTAACAGCTGCATTTTTTTAAACAGGAGAAATAGATAAAAGTAATTTAGCAATGTATTTTGTTTAACCCGATATGTTGAAATGTGATTCCTCCAATATAAAAATTATTGAGATACTTAGATTCTTTATTCATACTAAAGCGAAAGTGTTAGTCGCTCTGTCTTGTCCCACTCTTTGCGATCCCACAGACTGTAGCCCACCAGGCTCCTCTGTCCATGGGATTTTTCAGGCAAGAATGCTGAAGTGGGTTGCCATTCCCTTCTCCAGGGCATCTTTCTGATCCAGGGATCGAACCTGGGTCTCCAGCCTTGCAGGCAGATTCTTTACCATCTGAGCCACCAGGGAAGCCCATACTGAATCTTCGTAATTCAGTGTTATTCTTACAGCACACCCCAATTCAGCCACTCCCTGTTTCAGTGCCACAGGTGGGGGCAGACAGGACAGCGGAGGGTTACAGCACGGTACCTGGTGTGGGGCTGGGTGGCGGAGGGCCAGACTGGAGAGAGAGGTTGACATCAGATCATGAGTGTCCTTAAGGGGGTGCTTTCTGTACTTCTAATTGAGCTGACTCATTGGGAAAGACCCTGATGCTGGGAAAGATTGAGGGCAGGAGAAGAGGGTGACAGAGGCTGAGATGGTTGGATGGCATCACCAACTCAATGGACATGTGCCGGGGTCCAGCCCCGGTGGATCCAGGGTAATTCGAAGGTGGGGATGGAATCGGCGTCCTGGAAAAAACTTATTTGATTACAGATATATAGAGAGATTAGAGACGGATAGTTTAGTAGGAGAATTAGTGGAGAAAAGAAGGCTGAATCCAGATGGAAATTCAGCCAGAGAAGCAAGAAAAAAGCGACACGGGGGAATCAGTCTTTCCAGAAACTGATCCGATTTCTTTATTTTTCAGGTTTGTTTATATACCTTTTTGTTACACATAGGGATGAATACAGAGTCACGTGGGGGTCAGCAGACCTGACCCTTGTCAAAATCAGGTGCCTCATATAAAATTATATAAAGGTCTTATGAGTTTCATCATCTTCTAGCCATGAGGTCTGCTGACATTTTATGGCCCTTTATGATACCGGTCAGTTAACCAGAAAACTTATTTTTCCAGGGGTGATTTTTTCTTAAATCAGGTGCCACCCTCCAAATAAAGTTGCATTCCTATAGGGTGAGGGTGTAGTGAGTTACAATCAAGAAAGGAATTTACTTAACCTAAGGTTTAACCTGATTAATCTTAGAGGTTAATACTTATTTCTCCTATATGCTAGTTATATTCATTATAAGAGCAGGAATATGGAGATTTAGCAGCAAATATTGGCTCAACAAATATAAACCATTCACCAGTGTTCCCCTTAAGATTTATTTTGTCCTAAGATAGTGATAAAGTTACATTTTTACATAGCATAGTGATTTATAGTGATTTATAACAAAGTACAGTGATCTACAACAAAAGAGAAGATTCATTAACTCAAAGTCAAGTTTTGCTAACATCAAAAAACTACTTTATTTCCTTTTCTATATTCCAAATACATTGATTAAGATATTCCCAGGTGCCTAAGGATATGGAGGCCTGATGGCAATCATTGACTCATCAATGAAAAAAGCCCTATGCTAATACTCCATACTCTCTGTGCTGTTTATGGATGAGAGGCTGTCACACAAGCTAGTCTGTCAGCAGAGAGGTTTGACCTGAGACATCCTTGTCACACCCAGGGCAGGGAATTAGCAGTAATTATTGGCAGGACAAATGAAAAAACCCTTCACCAATATAATTCCTAATCAACCCACTATACTATACTAATGATCTTCTAACTTCTCAAAAGAGTCTGTATTTAGAAAGTTTTAAAACATCCCGTGGCTCTCACAGTTGGGAGGCTGTAAACAATCACATGCGGCCAGACGAGCCTGATCAGGCAGGCCAGAGAACCTTCAGAGTTTGTAAGTTGAAACACTATTGTCACACCCAGGAATTTTTATTAACTGGAGCTGCAAGTTAACTCCTTCTCTGAGAGAAATGGTTATGGGGGAGAGCTCCCCGTAAAGTACTCTGGTTTTTGGGGGGTAGATGTTCGGGAACAAGGGGTCTCCTGAGGCTTGATCACGCCTTTGTGTATGCCAAGCTTCCTTCCTCATGACCTTTGCCATGGGCGGAGTTCCTCACGCTGGCTCCCAACAGACCTGAGTTTGAGCAAACTCTGGAGTTGGTGATGGACAGGGAGGCCTGGTGTGCTGCAGTCCATGGGCTCACAGTCAGGCATGACTGAGTGACTGAACTGAATTGAGAAATCACTGAAATTCTATTTGGGGGCTTCAGTTTGATGTTTTGAAAAACCTGGTATTGTATCCAAAGTTCCTCCTCTCACATTTTAAATCCACTTACTCTTGAACCACCTGAATGTGTATGGAGAACAGCCAAGTAAGAGCTTCAAGATGTTTCCAAACTTTTTCTTGTAGAGTGCTGGGGGTTCCAAGTCTGGACCTCAGAGGGAGGGGGATGGGACAGAGGGACCTGGAGCACCATCCGGGAGCCAACGGGAGGAGCTCTGTCAAGTCAGTTTTACATGTTATGAGTATGTGCAAAATTTTATTTATAGAAAGAGCTCTACTGGCTTTTGTTTTTTCACTGTTTGAAAAACACTCCTTTACAATATAATTTTCCAGAACTATAAAACAGTCTCTTTCATGTTAGCTGGTTAAGTACTTGGTGTGTTTCCCATTCTCTTCGTATATCTTTTATGGAACCTTTATTCACGTTAAATCCCTTTATCTGGGTTAGCCCAATATAAACTGGGTACCAGAACTACTCATATTACACCAAAAGAGGTCTTTAAAGAAGTGTAGTCATGTTTAATGCCTTTAAGTCCTAAAGGGGTTATTTTGTTACCATGTATCTTCAAAAATCTCATGTTAATGAGTAATTATGGATCTGATTGCATAATTAATTATAAGAGTTTTAAAATGACCTTTAAACTTCATTTTTATTAAATGAATCAGTAACAGATGATCAGAAACAGACTACAAGAGGAAGTGGAGTGTGAAAAAAGAATTGGCTTCTAAACCTTCCAACCGAACTGACCAAGCTCACCCACGCCCTTCCCCAAACCCATCTGTAAGTTGATCTCTCGGCAAAAGAAAGAAAAAGGGCTTTCCGTCTTTGTGACTTACAGGGAGTAAAGAACAAAGTCTCTGCCTCTAGACTCTGGCCACCTCTGATTTTCCTGTGATGTCCAGTCCTTTCTCTGTGGTGAGAGGGTGAGTGCACACGGGAGGGCTTGTCTGCATTGCTTGGGAGCGTTTATCTGCCTCCATTCCTGACTTCTCTGACCTTCTTTCCCTTCTCCTCACAGGCTTTCTCTGTATTTTCATTAATAATTGATCATTCCTTACCTGCCAGTCAACTGAAACATTTAATGATGGTTCCAAATGCTCCTCCACAACACGAGGCTGTGTTTTAGGGAATTTCCTCCTTCTGATGACTCTGATGTGTCCAGGTAAAACCTGTGACAGAAATCTACTCAAACCGAGAACTTTCGGCAAAGGAATTCTCTATGTGTTCAGTTGAAAGATTTCTCTAAACGTCCTCAATATCCCTCACTGTCTCCTGAAAAGGGCTGAGGGAAGCCACATGTGACTGTAAGTTACAATGGTTAGTGGAACAAGGGCTGGGGTGGGGAAAGCATGACGGCAGACTCCGAGGTCGGCGGGGACAGTGGCTGTGCCTCAGCGCAGGTTTTTAGACATTCAGCCCTTCACTCCTCTAAATGCATTAAGGGGCTCTGTAATCCTGGGACAGGCACACAAGACATCATCCAGAAAGTGGAACCAAGGCTGGAGAATCGACTCTAGGGAGAACTATGGGGAGAACAGAAGATGGTGCTCCCAGGCACGGCCCATCCACGAGCAAGTCCCAGCTAGATTGCACTGATTCCACCCCTTCGCTCTTGCACAAGAATATGCGTACGCGCATGCTAAATCACTTCAGTCGTGTCCAGTTCTTTGCAACCTTATGGACTGCAGCCTGCCAGGCTCCTCTGTCCATCGGATTATTCACATAAGGATACTGTAGAGGGTTGCCATTTCCTTCTCCAGGAGATCTTCCCAACCCAGGGATCGAACCTACACCTCTTATGTCTCCTGCATTGGCAAACAAGTTCTTTTACCACTAGCGCTAACTGGGAAACCCACGGGAATACACAGAAGAATGCAAAGAAGAGTGGTATTCTTGCAAAATTGCCTTTATTTGCAGAAGACATGATCTTATATTAAGAAAATCCTAGAGATTTCGCACCAAAAAAACTGTTAGAACTGATTTTAAAATGCAATAGTTTCAGGATACGAAATCGGCATACAAAAGTCAGTTGATCTTTTTTGTACAGGAACAATGAACTGCAAAAAGATAAGGAAAAATTCCATTTAAAGGGCATCAAAATAATAAAATTCTTAGGAATAGATATAATCAAGGAAGTAAAAGATCTATATATTGAAAACTATGACATGGGTGAAAGAAATGGCAAAAGACACAGTAAATGGAAATATATCCCATGTTTATGAATCAAAAGAATTAATATTGTTAAAATATCCATGCTACCCAAAGTCATTTATAGACTCAGTGCAATCCCTATCAAAATTCCAAATGCATTTTCCACAGGAATGACAAAAGTTATTCTAAAATTGGTGTAGAGGACCACAAAAGACCCCTCAAAGCTAAAGCAAGCTTGAGAAAGAAAAAAGCTGGAGGTATCACACTTTCCAACTACATTACAAAGCTATAGTAATCAAAATGTATTAGTACTGCCATTAGAACAGACACATATACCAATGGAACAATATCAAGAGCAGAGACATAAATTCATGCATATAAGGTCAGCTAACATTTGAGAATGGATCCAAGAATCCTCAGTTGGGAAAGACAGCCTCTTCAATAAATGATGTTAGGAAAATTGAATATTCACATGAAAAAGAATGAAACTGAACCTCTATCTTATACCACTCACAAAAATGAACTCTAAGTGGATTAAGAATTTAAGTGTAAGACCCCAAAGGGTAAAACTCCTAGACAACAACACAGTGGAAGGCTTCCTGACATTGGTATTGGCAATGATTTTTTTGAACCTGACACCAGAAGTATAAGCAATGAAAATAAAAATCAACACGTTGAACTATATCAAATGAAAAAGTTTCTGCACAACAGGAGAAATGATCAACAAGATAAAAAGACAACCTATGGAATGGGAGAAAATATTTGCAACCATATATCTGATAAAGGGTTAATATCCAAAATATATTGGGAACTCATACAACTCAATAGCAAAAAAGCAAATAATCTGATTTTAAAAATGGAGAAAGAACCTAAATACTTTTCCAAAGTAGATACACAAAATGGCCCCAAAATACATGAAAACATGCGAAACATCACTAATCATCTGGAAAATGCAAATGAAAACCACAGCACCCTATCACTTCACACCTGTTAGAATAGCTACTTTCAGAAAAAAAGAGAAAACAAGAGATAACAAGTATTGGCAAGGATGTGGAGGAAAGGGAAGCCTAGTACACTGTTGGTGGGAATACAAATGATACGGTCATTGTGGAAAATAGTATGGAGATTCTTCAAAAAATGAATAAGCTAAGTTAATAGCACGACCGCATGAGCCAGTAATTCCGCTTTGGGGTATTAATCTGAAGGAAATAAAATCACTATCTTGAAGAGATATATATATACCCACATATTCATTGCAGCGTTATTCATAATAGCCAAAATATAGAACAAACAAATATATATCTAATGGAATATTATTCAGCCACAAGAAAGAAGGAAATCCTGCCATTTGCAACAACATGTATGGACGTGGAAGGCAATTGTGCTAAGTGAAGAAAGTCAGACAGAAGAGGCAAAATACTGTATCATGTCACTTACATGGAGAATATGAAAAAGTCAGACTCATAGAAATGGTAGAATGGTGATTGCCAGGTGCTGGGGGCGAAGAGAAATGAGTGTGATGGTCAAAGGGTACACTTTCAGTTATAATATGAATAAGCTCTCGGGATTAATATACAACATGGAGACTATAGTTAACAATATTGAATTTTATCCTAGAAAGTTGCTAAGAGAGTAAATCTCAAATGTTAGTACTACCACCACCACAATTAAAAGATGATAATTACATGAGGTGAAGGATATGCTAACTAGCCTTATTGTGGCAATCATTTCATAATATATATGCATCAAGTTATCACATTGCATATCTTAAACTCATATGATGTTATATGTCAATCATATCTCAATAAAGCTGGAGAAAAAAGAATGATGTGGAGTTGACCTGTAGGTTTAGTTTCCAGGTTTAGGGACATTTAAGGAACTTCGGTTTAAGAAGCTTATTGCTATCGTTGAAATAGATGCAATACAGTTGACCCTTGAACAACACGGGTTTGAACTGAGCTGGTCCACTTATAGTGGATTTTTTTCAGTAAATAATAAATGCGTACCATGTACTATAGCTTCCCAGGTGGCTCAGTAGTAAAGAATCCACCTGCTAATGCAAGAGACGCAGGAGATATGGGTTCGATCTCTTGATCAGGAAGACCCCCTGGAGAAGGAAAGCAACCCACTCCAGCATTCTTGCCTGAAAAATCCCACGGATGGAGGGGCCCGGTGGGCTATAGTCCATGGGGTCGCAAGGAGTCAGACACTCCTGAGCAAGCACGCATGCACAGTACCATATGATGGTTGAATCTGAGGATGTGGAACCTCACATATGGAGGGACAACTGTAAAGCTATGCTTGAGTTTTTGATTGTTTAGGGGATTGATTCCACCAACCCCTTCATTGCTCAAAGATCAACTGTTCTCAAGGCCTTGAGACTTCATGAGACCCAGAGGGATGTTTAGAAGGCTGAGGCGCAAAATGCTAGCAGAGAGGGATCTCACCAGGGCTTGGAGGGTTGACTTACCACAGACAGTAGGAGCATGACTGGGTCTCTCTGTTGGCTGAACTGTAATCTGTGCATCTTGGCTGAGGGCAAGTTGAAGTCTTGTTGATATAACCCTGATGGCCATGTAGACTATAACAAATGGGGCAGGCCAAGCAACAAAGGCAAGTAATGTTATGTCTGAACTTGAAAATCATATTCTGGGTATATAAACATACAAAATACATATGTTTATAGGAATGGAAAAATTGCAATAGTTTATCCATTTTTTCCTGGGGACTTAACGAAAATAAAGTGGGTCATTTTTCAGGTCCATTGTTTCTGGTAAGGTAACATATATGCACACAGATAATTATACAAATACTTGCAACAATCTGAGGTTTTCCATAATAACTTAACTGTAAAACTTACAGTGTTTCTGCCTCAAGGGCATCATATTTACTATGGGGTGATGTCTTTACTGAAATGTGTTTGGGTGTGTGTGTATTCTTCACTAGGAGAACTACCACAAATTCAGCATGGCTTGGGTATGTCAGTTCTTCCAGAATCCAGGACTTGGACCCATGAGGCTCTCTTCCAGGGCAATAAGAGCCTTCACACAGATGATATTCTCAATAGAATTCTGTGGCTATCATCTTCAGAGATCGAATTTAACATAGTTATGACCTTTAGCCATGTTTTCCTTTGGGAAAAAGAGAAAGTCATCAATGAAATTCACCGTAAATCACTTTAACCAAAACATTTTTTAGGAAAATGAGAACTGTCTATAACAATAGAGAAACCAGTAAGCTGTAATATGACTTCGTAATATGGATTTCACCAATTCTGAATTCATTTGTGAGGCTGTGGAAATTGGCCATGCTACAATATATAAAATCAACAAGTTGTAACAATAATGAAGACAGCTACGACACTCAGGAAAACTGTTGATCTTTTATTTTATTTACAACATCAGCAGCCATGACAGGGTATTATCTTAAGATATAGGATATAGTCTGTTGAACTGTGTCCCCTCCACCTCCCCACCCCACGAAAGATACACTGAGGTCACAATCCCCAGTGCCTGTGAATGTGGCTTCATTTGCAGATAAAATCATGTTAGGTTGAGGTCAGTGTGGGTTAAGGCGGCTCCTAGATCCTATGACTGCTGTCTCAAGAAAAGGAGAGAGAGGTTTAGACACAGAGACACACACGTAGAAGGAAGAAGTGCGCGTGAAGACAGAGGCAGAGACCGGAGTGAGGCAGCGACAAGTAACACCGAGGATTGCTGGCAACACCAGAGGCAAGAGAAACAAGGAAGCATTCTCCCCTTGAGCCTTTGGGAAGCCTGGCCCACTGACATCATCATGGCAGACTTCTCGTCTCCAGGACAATGAGAGACTAAATTTCTGTTCTTTCAAGCCACCTGGTCTCTGGTAACTGTGTTAAGTCAGCTCCAGGAAACTGACACAAATGTAAACAAAAGTTTGCAGTGAAATGCTCTACCCCACTCTGCAACTGTAAACAAAGTTTTGAACAAACTAACGTTTCTGTTCCCTCTGTGGCACCCTGCATCCACAACCCAGGGTGAGTCCTCTCAGGTTCACCCTCTTGGTCTCTTGGCTGGTCCATTTCTCCTCTCCATTCACCCCAGTCGGGACTCAGGCTCTGGCACCAGCACCACAGGGTTCTCTGTCCAAGCCTCCCCACCCCCCTGCTTCCAATCCTTTCTGCTGCAGCCAAGGCGATCCTCGCATGTAAGCTCAGTTACACCCCATCCTCACCCTCCCAACCTCCCCCCTCTCTTTTATATAGTTTTGACCATTTTGCACTGTGGTGTTGGAGATGACTCTTGAGAGTCCCTTGGACTGCAAGGAGATCCAACTAGTCCATCCTAAAGGAGATCAGTCCTGGGTGTTCATTGGAAGGACTGATGTTGAAGCTGAAACTCCAATACTTAGGCCACCTGATGCAGAGAGCTGACTCATTGGAAAAGACCCTGATGCTGGGAAAGATTGAGGGCAGGAGGAGAAGGGGATGACAGAGGATGAGATGGTTGGATGGTATCACCAACTCAGTGACATGAATTTGGGTGAACTGCGGGAGTTGGTGGTCGACAGGGAGGCCTGGCGTGCTGCGGTTCATAGAGTCGCAAAGAGTCGGACATGACTGAGAGACTGAACTGAACTGAACCATTTTGCGCATTTTCCTTCTCATGGGATAAACCATGAAACTCTTGCTGTGGCGGTTGGTGCCCCTGTAGCCTGGTTCTTTCTGGCCTCTCCAGTTCTAGCTCATCTCTCTCTTCCTCTTGCTCCATGCTCTCAAGACGAGATGATCCAGTCATCTTTCTGATCCTGGAATTCTCCAAGCTCTATCTTCTCCCAGGACCTTGGCATAAGCTGTTCCCTATGCCTGGAGCTGGAGACGGGAATGGCAGCCCACTCCAGTGTCCTTGCCCAGAGAATCACATGGACAGACGAGCCTGGTGGGCTACAGTCCATGGTGTCACAAAGAGTTGGAGACAACTTAGCGACTAAACGACAGCAACAACATGCCTGGAGTGATCACGCATCCTCTGTGGGTTTTACTCCATGTCCTGCCTGCGGAGTTAATCAATCTTGCATCCTGTGTGCTCACAGCTTCCAGAACTAGCCCTTCCTGAACTAGCCCTTCCTGTTTAAAGAGGAATCCCCCCAAAGATATGCATCTGAGTAACCATGATCCCTTGTTCCATTCCTTTCTCTCACTCTTCTACCATCAAACTTGAAAAAATTTGTATATGATTGGCACACAAAAAACAAATTTAGCTAAACAATCCCAGGCTTGTGGAATTACTAAGTGATGAGCACATTTATTGCAAGAAACATTTTCTCATTGAAAAAGGAAACAGACCATAAAAAAAGATCATATCTTGTCTCTAAAGCTCTTTGTAAATACTGTCAAAGCAGCAGCTCTCTACAGCTGTCTGGTCTGCCTCTACACAGAGTAGCAAACTACTTTGCTGATAAGAAAGTTGGCTCTGATGAAAAGTGAATTCATGGGACCCAGTCAACAGAAGAAAATTTATGGGAAACTGCTTTAGCCCAGGAACAGAAATCGAGTTTCTAAAAGACACACTGTGCCCAGTTAAATGAACCATCCTTCCTGGGGAGGGCATGGCTGAGATCTGGCCTCTGTCTAGTCCATCTCCAAACCTTGGCCATCTCTGCCTCCACCAGCCCCAAAATTGCTTCCCCTCTGAGCGGATTCTGGAGTGCAGTCCTATCTAGAAGAGCAGTCCCCGAGACATCCTACCACCCATCCCCATCACCCTTACTCAGGACACTTTACGATTCTTTGCAGGTGACCAAACCTGCTTCAAACAATGTGCAAATGTGTTGGATGTTGCATTTCTTTGCAGCAGCTGGAGGTGCTTTGCAGAGGGCAGCCCTGGCCTCCCTCTACCCTGGGGCTCCAGGTCTGGGACAAAATACAACTGCTGGGGGCCCTGCTGTTCCCAGGCCTCACCCAGCCTACTTCAGTCCCCAGACATGCAACCAGATGCCCACTTCCGTCCAAGGAGAGGGGGCTTCCTGGGAAGTGGCTTGCTGATGGGTCTACAAGGTGGACAAAGGATGCTACACAGATGTCCCGTGGCAAGCTACACAATAAAAGTGTCTAACAGACAATTGGCTCACACAGCTACAAAGCACCCCCTTACCCATCCAAACTGGTGTATTGCTTTGATGCAAACTGCCAGTAAGAGGTTTGTATTTTATTTGTCAGTTGGTTGTTGTCGTTTAGTCACTGAGTCGTATCCGACTCTCATATGATCCCATGGACTGTAGCCTGCCAGTCTCCTCTGTCCATGGGATTTTCCAGGCAAGGATGCTGGAGTGGGTCACCATTTCCTCCTCCAGGGGATCTTCCCCACCCAGGGATCGAGCCCATGTCTCCTGCATTGCAGGCAGATTCTTTACCACCAAGCCACCAAGGAAACCCACATTTGTTGGTTTACTCATATTTTATTTGTTGGCTTCTATTTATTTGCTTGATGTAAATTCATTTATTTGCCTGATGTATGTTCATATGCTCTTTGAGGTTACATAAAAGATATACAGGCATGAATGATGGTTCACTCCAAGGACCCAAAGGGGACAAGGGGCCATGTGGGATGTCCAATCCAGGGAGTGAAGGGAGCTTCACAGAAAACCAGAACCGCAGCTCAGGATGGTTGAGAAACAGGTCAAGCATCTTGTAGGTGCATCTGGCCTCAACCACACCAAGGAAGATGCTCTGAAAGATATCCTCGGCTCATCCAAAACCACCTCATGTTCCGCCTGGGTTCTCATTGTCCTTGGCTTGTGCACCTGCCGTGTGACAAGGACAAACAGGAGCAAATGCCCTGTTTGGCGGGCATTCCCCAGCAGGGAAGTGCGGCCTGGCAGCCACAGGCGTGCAAAGGAAGCTTCCATTCTAGTGCTTTACACACTTCCAAATACCTTAATTCTCACAGCGAACATGAAAACCCAGTATCATCATGGCAGTTTCAAATATGAAAGAGCAGCCACCTTCAGGGTATCAGGTCATTCGTGGAGAATCCAGGATTTGAACAAGGCCTGGGTTTGCCTCAAAGCAGAACTCTGGGGCAGCTCCTTGGCAGAGCTCAGTGGCATCCCTATTATTTATGCACAAGTAACTCGGTCTCACAAATTCCCACAGAATCGGCCAGTTTGGTTTTGTGTAGCAGGAACTAATTTTCGCAGTGGCAAGCTGGAGTGAGCAAAAGTTATTTTTCATAATTAGAACAATTAGATTCATTTCTGGCTCTGAATCCCATTCAGTTAAAAACTAAACACATCCAGACATGACTTTCTTCTAATTGTGTCTGGGAAACTCCGTCAAATGTAGAGATTTCTTGGCAGCTGTGGGTTCAAAGGCTGGTCTTAGCATCACAGTCCCCGTGCCTCCCCTCCCTGGGCTGTGCCCAGGTGAGCCCAACAGGTGGGGGATGAGGACGTCCCCATCTCAGTCTCCATCTGCTTCTGGAATCCAGCACAGGTGAGGCTCACCCCGTGTGGTCCTCGTCATCAGGACGAGGCTATGCCAGGCTATGCCAGGCGTGTGGCCTTCCTGTGCCAAGTGGGCAGCCTTCCAGCTGTGTGGGCATCCCTCGTGCTCCTGAATTGCTGCCCTTGGTTCAGGTCAGCGACCAGTGTGCTTTCCATTTGCTTCCCGCTCTCTTCCTCCTGCTTCCCCCCTAATCCCTCCCACTCCCCAATTCCCATGCTGCATTTGGGCCCATGGAAACTTCAAGATGCTATCTTCCCACATCCCTCTAGAGGCACAGACAGTCCCTGGATCTGTCTCTGGCCTCCAGAGCCCTCTGGAGCTGCTGTGACATGTCTGGGCTGGACTCCCCAGACTGCACTCTGGAAGCAAGCATGGCTACTCGAAGCCCCCTATTTGGATCCCTCAGATTTCAAAGAGGGATTCCATCAGGTGGCCCCAGCTCCCTCCCAGGTGGTCCTTAGCCTCAGAACCCCCTGCTCACATCTTCCTGCCCTGCTTCATCCTTGACTCTCTGCCTTCTTCCCAGCTCAAGGGATTTTAACAAACCTGGAAACCAGAAGGGAAGGTAGGGGACACAATGATACCAGGTCACACCGCCCTTCAAATCCTTTGTGTCTTACGCCTGGCTCAGTTGAAAAAAAAAAAAATCTCAGAAGACCAGAAAGATACATTTCAATGATCAAATTCAGTCTTTTTCAAAAGAATTCTTGCTCCTGTCACCTTATGTTGTAAACACTTGACAAAATTTCCATCCTGACAATTTCAAATTAATATTAAGTCTGGAAAGACAGATATATTCTTGGAATGTTATCTGCATGCAACTACATGTTTAAATGTAAAAATAAATTTAATCATTAAATTTTATCATAATAGAAAAAATAATAATAAAGTTACTGGTAAATAATGATCCCCTTTGCTTTCTGGCCCCAAAGCAGTGGGGTCTCTTAAGCTGAGTTGTGTGGGCTGTGAACTGAAGGGGAATGAGACAGTGTTAGGAACTCCTGTGGTAGGGCCAGGGCAAGGGGTGGGCTGGGGAGCGTGGTGGCGGCAGGACTTAAGTCTCTGCTTACAGGACCACTGATCAGAGGGAGGCCCTGATGACTCCATCCAAAAAAAAAAAAGTCACTGTCAGCCATCACTCTTTCACCCTACACACTGTTGGATTTCTCATAGTAGGTATCACCTGCTCACATGTACATTTATTTACTTGTCCATTATTCATCTCCCATGACCCTCTCTCCCACAGACATAATGAAATACAATCTCCCTGAAGGATGGACTTTTTTTTTTCTTTTTTTTTGTGCCTTAATACAATAGTACATTTGTTTCAGGTATACAGCAAAGTGATTCAGTTGTGCACAGAAAGGTAAATGTCTATATTCTTTTTTTCAGATTCTTTTCCCTTACAGATTGTACAGTTTATTGCAAAATATTGAATATATTTCCCTGTGCTATACATTAAATCCATGTTGCTTGTCTCTTTTATATATGGTAGAGTGTATTTATTAATACTCCCAACTGAGGGATGGACTTACCTTTATTGCTGAATCTCCAGCATCTAGAATATACCAAGCATGATATCAACTCTCAGTAAGTATTTACTGAATGAATTAATATATTGAATTCCATAAACTCTCCCACTTAAACTGAGTTTACAATAAAGACCCAGTTAAAAATTTTTTTTTAATTTTTATTGGTTTGGCTGCATTGGGTCTTAGTTGCAGCACACGGGATCTTTCATAGTGACATGCAGGATTTTTCGTTGCAGAAAAATGCAAACTCTATAGTTTTAGCTCAGGCTTGGTTGCTCCATGGCATGTGGGATCTTAGTTTCCTGACCAGGGATTAAACCTGCGTCCCTGCATTGCAAGGCAGATTCTTAACCCTTGGGCCACGAGGGAAGTCCCTAAAAACCCAGTTTTGGTTTTACAAAGTTACTCTATTGGAGATGTGCTGTTACATGCCTCATGCCCCTAAATCCACCAGCTAGCAAGCAGGACAATATGAAGCCTTGGCGGTGAAGGGAGGTGACGGCTTCCGTTCTTTTCTCCTCTCGGCCCATCAGACCTCAGGCCATCTTTGCCTCTCCACCTCATCGAACAAAAGAAACCAATAGATGAATGAAGTCCCAGTATACATATTTCCAAGGCCTTGCAGTATATATGGAGGACTTTACAGAGTAAGTGGCAGTGATTACAAGTTCAGATAAAGCATAAAAGACTCCTGGGGTCCTTCTAGAGGGTTGGGGTTGGGAAATTATTAAAAATCTAGATGGAAGTTTGAACTAGGAAAGCAAGGTTCATCATTTACCATTTGTTGGCCAAACATTCTTTCCCAGGCTAGAAACCACTTCTCCCAGCCAGTATTGGTGTCAACAGGTTACCTGAGGATTATCTATCCATTCATTTCCGTGGTAAATACTATAAATATGGAAAAATAGAGTATTCCAGTTTGAAGAGGAGGATTAATCTCAATCTGTTGATAACAGATAATATTTTGCACAGTTCTAAACATAACTGAACAACAGATTCACCCTACAAAACTGCAAACATTATGTAAACAGAGCTGGCTCGGATCTGACATTTCAGACCCAACGCTGGCACATAGGTATAAATGGCAGTATTTGAAAACATCAAGAAGAGTCTTTTACTTAAGATAGGCTCTCTGCTGGTGTTCAGCTGGGCTGCATGGGTTTCTGGTTCCTTCCAGTTTCCAGCTTAGCACAGATTCCCAAAGTGGATCTCCATATTTTCTTGGCTACTGGCTTTTATCACTCTGTCAGTCAGTAACCCTGGCTTGTCCCCTTGACTCTGCTGCCATAGTTAATTCTGCCTTTGACTTTGCACCACCGCTTCCGGGTTTTAGGATGCTCTGTAACTAGTCGTGTGCACTAACTAGTGAGGGATCATCCATGTTCCACTCAACCTCAGTCTTTGAAAGTGTTCTAAGCAAGTATAAACCCTGTTATGGGTCAATATTTCATTTGAGTTGTGTGGGAATAGCCATATGAGTAACAAACTGAATGCTTAGTATCCATTTAGAGTTTCGTTTTCAACCAAGTAAACTTGATGCCAAAGATAATATGATGTATCTGGAGATGTCCATAATTGTTCCCAGGCTGTCTATACTTTTGACATTAATATTTAACTCAAACCTGGCAATAAAGTATTAGTGATATCTTCACACTGTCAGCTGGCAGAAAGAGTGAGTCTGGGCAGAGAAGGTAATTCCAGCCTCAGGCAAACATGAACTCCCTAAACAATAGGGTGCTTATTCAGCAGGAGGGAGGAGGGAGGAGGGAGGGAAGGCAGAAAGGAGGGTCCACAGGCACAAAGGCAAGGGCCCCTGGCCTTGGGTCCTGACTGCTCAGTGATCAGGAGTGCTGAGACAGCCCTGAATGTGCTGGCCTCTGTGTCTCTGAGACCAGACGTATTTTCAGGGGCTGAGATGGGAGGGGCTTAAAAACTGTGGTACTTCAAAGTAACTGCTGCACACAGAACTGAAATAAATAAAGTAGATAAACTACAAGGCCCTACATGTGGCACAGGGAACTAAGTTAAATATGTTGTAAGAATGTATTACGTTTACTGGAAAAGAATCTGAAAAAGAAGATATGTATGCAATATATAAATGCAATATGGGGGGGAAAAATAAAAATAAAAAAAAATAAATGCAATATATATGATTGTAATGTATATGTAATAGACATAATAAAATATATATGTATAATATATATGTTATATATATGTAAAACGGATTCACTTTGCTGTACACTTGAAACTAACACAACAGTTGTAAATCAACTACAGTTCAATGAAAAAAAAAAAACTACTACAATTCTTTGTCTTCTACAGTTTTATGCTCTCGGTCAAACTCGATTCCCTGCCTCTTGTATGATTCTGGAGGAAGAATGGAGCTTCTGGTGTCTTTGGGGCAGGGAATGGAAAGATACCCGTGCCTCTTTTCTGCCACTGGAAGAAGTTCTTACCATCTGAGAAGGAGACAGCCCTGATGTCAGCTCCAGCCCCAGTGGGTCCTCGGTGTCACAGGTGAGTGAACAGTGAGAATACAGATGTCTTAGAGATGCCAGTGCACGAACTGGTTCATGTCTGAGCTGTAAGACCTCTCAACACGTATGGCTTGTCTAACATTTCAAGAGGAGAAATAAAAGTGTTACCTAATTAGCTGGCTCCAAGACTCCGTAGTCACCTGCTCATTCATGCAAGGTCGCTGACTTCATCACGCCACAGGCTTGGCTTAATGAGCCATTGGAATTTTAGCTGAATATAATGAGTAATTTGATTTTGAGCTAAATTGAGTGCCTGACATCGAGGCTACTAACAAAAGCTGAAGATTATTTATAAAAGAAGACAACGTGAGTTAAGAGTCTCCATGGGCCCTGGAATGAAATCATATCCAATTTGAATTCAACACCAGTACAGACCTGCTTCACGCACTCTTCTTGACCTTCTTGTCGTCAATCATAAGTCAGGCTGAGAGCTCAGGTAAGGATTCCCGCTCCCAGTGTCCACTGGGTAAAAAGCACAGCTCTTCTGCCTTGAGAGCCTCAGACGGTGGATGCATCTCTGAAATGAGGGATGTGGCAGAAGACAGCCTGGGATCAGAAGTCTTTTGAATTTTTTAAAAGATTGTTTTAAGTCACTCTGTGCATTACGTGGGATCATAGTTCCCAACCTGTGGTCGAACCCATGGCCCCTGCATTGGGAAGGCAGTGGCTTCACCATGCGACCCCCAGGGAAGTCCCAGAAGTCTTTCAACTCTTAAAACTGTTCAGAGCAGCCCACGGAAAAGAGAAAGGGGCCTCATACAGGCTGAGTTGTGTCTTGCTCCTCAACCCCCCTCGCCACACCATAAAAACATCAGATGGTCAAGTCCCAACCCTTGGTACTACGGAAGGACCTTATTTGAAAATGGGGTTATTGCAGATGTAATGAAGTTAAACTGAGGTCACGCTGGAGTGTGGTGGGCTCCTAATCCAATGACTGGTGTCTTTATAAAAGAAATGCCATCTGAAGAGAATGAGGTGTGTACAGGGTGGGGAAGACAATGTGAAGACACAGAGGGAACCCCACTTTCAAGCCGAGGAGCCCCAAGGATTGCCAGCCAGCGCCAGAGGCTAGGAGGGAGGCGCGGACCGAAATTTTCCTCACAGTCCTCCGAAGAAACCACCGCCTCTGACACCTTGACCTTGGATTTCTGGCCCTCAGGATCGTGTTGTTTAAGCCCCCAGCCTGTGGTCCTTTGTTAGAGCCTCTGACACGGAGTCAAGTGACAAGGCAGACAAGCAGCCACAGCCTTGGTCGACTCGGTCAGCCTCCTTGCCTGACACAGAGCATCCAGCCCGGGGTCAGAGTTTGGGCTCGTGCTGCAAAGGGCAAAAGCAATTTGGAAACGAGCATATTTTAGGTGTTACATGAGAGTCTTTGCACCCGCTGCTTGCACCACCTCTAACGGCACTGATGGCATCTCTCACATAGAAACCTCAGGGATGATTTCTTAAAAGTAAGGACTTGCCTTGTTCCCAATCTGTTATTGTATCAACAAAAGACATTAGCTTTGGTTGCTTATTAGATGCATGTTACACCTCAAGCCCCAAAAGCAAAACCCTGTACCCTGGCCTTGTGCAATCCTAGATTCAATCAATTTAAAATTAAAAGTAAAGAATAGCTCTTATTCCTGCCTTTTAATGAGAATGCCTATGTAGCAGAGGCTGCTTACCAGTGTCAATAGCCAAGAAAGAAAGAAAGTGAAGTCGCTCAGTCGTATCTATCTCTTTGCGACCCCATGAACTGTAGCCCATCAGCCTCCTCTGTCCATGGAATTTTTCAGGCAAGAGTACTGGAGTGGGTTGCCATTTCCTTCTCCAGGGGATCTTCCTAACCCAGAGATTGAACCTGGGTCTCCCGCATTTCAGGCAGATGCTTTACTATCTGAGCTACCACGAAAGCCCCAAGAAGCATCATGGAAGCCAAGAGAAGCATCAGATCCTTGACCGAGTTTCAGTAGCAGAGACAGGAGTGTTGAGAGCCAGGGCTTTGAACTACAAGGGTAGAGGGTTTGGGGGAGAGTTTTCCCTCAGGGTTCATAAGCTTGACTTTGAGTATAAGGAGGGAAAATGTGTATGGAACTGAGGGCCCATGATGTACGTAAGTAGAGTGGGATGGAGCACGTGATGATGTCAGATGGCTTTCCCACATCATAGAAGATAAGAAACTTTGCCAGCCATTGGAATAAAAGCACCGATGTGACTTGGTATGCACTCAGCTGCTAGTGAGCTCCTGAGGAGAGAGTCCTACCGGGCTTCAGGTCAAGCTCCTGATGGCGGGAGGTTGAAGGATGTCTCAGGAAGGTTGGAGGGAGGACCTAGAGTTGGGTTCTGGGTTTGTCTCTGAGCTCTGGGGGCGGCAGTCTGTATGGGGAAGAGCCCTGCTCAATCGGGGGGTGGGAGAGAGGAGCAGCAGCATGCAGATGCTTTCATCAGGAGGAGGCAAGGAACAGCCACAAAGGCCAAAGCCTACGAATTGGAGGTCAGAGTGAGGGACGGGCTGAGGTTGCCTCGTAAGGCTTGGATCTGTCCTATGGGCTCAACCTCTGTGTGAGAAGGAGAGCCAGGGATGCGGAGGGAAAACAGGCAGGGAAGGGCATGGAGACCCGGAGAGAGAACGACAGAAGGACCACTTTTCCCCACCCGCTCCTAGGACAGGCACCACAAGCTTCTTCGGCCCTTCTGGGTCCCTGCCCCTTCTCTTGCCCACGTTCTACGGTCTGCTGGCCCACGCAGGGTAACAGGGTGGCCTGGCCTGGGGAGCCATGGCATCTGAGCGGTTCTGTCGTGATGCTCAGGATGAACCAGGCCACAGGCTCCATCAGGAGGTATGCTCTGAGCCACAGTAGACACGTGCGTGAACACCCTTCTCTGGCTCTCTTGCTCTTATCATATTTCCGCAGGCAGAAGGAAAAGTTCCATGGATCACTGTGTGTAGCTAGCTGGGGTCTGGGCTTTGCCAACTAGGTTTAAAGAATTAAAAAAAAAACATTCTCTGCTTTCCCAAACTGTGAAGGGTTATTGATTGTGAGCTATCTTAGACTATAACGAATTCACATGGACCTAGTAAGAATCCTCAGGAAAAAAAAAAAAGATCCTTCTAATCCATACCATGTGTCCCCATCCTTTGTGTAAGCTTCTCTTTCTCTTCTCACCACCATGAATCATTGTGAGACCTTTGCACACTTTTAAATGAGATGTGAATCTCCTATGGAGAGAGAAGAGCCTGGCAGGATACAGTCCACAGGGTCGCAAAGAACCGGAGATGACTGAAGCAACTAAGCACGTGTGCACACATATGTCTTCTATCGTTAAATAAGATTGAAAGCCCTGGTTCACATAAATTGGATCGGAGCCAAATAAAATTAACAGCTAATAATCATTGATGGCCTTTATAGGTTGCTTCTGTAACTACCCTGTTTGCTAATAAAAACCTCAAAAAAGAGATTTTGGAGTTAATAAGAATTATTTCAGGCTTTATCTGTCAGACCCAAAGTTCAGTTCAGTTGCTCAGTCGTGTCTGACTGTCTGTGACTACATGAACCGCAGCACACCAGGCCTCCTTGTCCATCACCAACTGCAGGAGTCCACCCAAACCCATGTCCATTGAGTTGGTGATGCCATCCAGCCATCTCATCCTCTGTCGTCCCCTTCTCCTCCTGCCCCCAATCCCTCCTAGTATCAGAGTCTTTTCCAATGAGTTAACTCTTCACATGAGGTGGCCAAAGTACTCGAGTTTCAGCTTCAGCATCATTCCCTCCAAAGCAATCCCAGGGCTGATCTCCTTCAGAATGGACTGGTTGGATCTCCTTTCAGTCCAAGGGACTCTCAAGAGTCTTCTCCAACACCACAGTTCAAACGCATCAATTCTTCGGTGCTCAGCTTTCTTCACAGTCCAATTCTCACATCCATACATGACCACAGGAAAAACCATAGCCTTGACTAGACGGACTTTTGTTGGCAAAGTAATGTCTCTGCTTTTGAATATGCTATCTAGGTTGGTCATAACTTTTCTTCCAAGGAGTAAATGTCTTTTAATTTTATGGCTGCAGTCACCATCTGCAGTGATTTTGGAGCCCCCCCAAAATAAAGTCTGACACTGTTTCCACTGTTTTCCCATCTATTTCCCATGAAGTGATGGGACCAGATGCCATGATCTTAGCTTTCTGAATGTTGAGCTTTAAGCCAACTTTTTCACTCTCCTCTTTCACTTTCATCAAGAGGCTTTTTAGCTCCTCTTCACTTTCTGCCATAAGGGTGGTGTCATCTGCATATCTGAGCTTATTGATATTTCTCCTGGCAATCTTGATTCCAGCTTGTGCTTCTTCCAGTACAGCATTTCTCATGATGTACTCTGCACAGAAGTTAAATCAGCAGGGTGACAATATACAGCCTTGACGGACTCCTTTTCCTATTTGGAACCAGTCTGTTGTTCCATGTCCAGTTCTAACTGTTGCTTCCTGACCTGCATATAGGTTTCTCAAGAGGCAGGTCAGGTGGTCTGGTATTCCCACCTCTCCCAGAATTTTCCACAGTTTATTGTGATCCACACAGTCAAAGGCTTTGGCATAGTCAATAAAGCAGAAATAGATGTTTTTCTGGAACTCTCTTGCTTTTCGATGATCCAGTGGATGTTGGCAATTTGATCTCTGGTTCCTCTGCCTTTTCTGAAATCAGCTTGAACATCTGGAAGTTCACGGTTCATGTATTGCTGAAGCCTGGCTTGGAGATTTTTTTTTTTTTTTGCATTTTTAATCATTTTATAGTCTCTACATTCACAAGTAGTCTGTTAAGCATTTTTTCTTTATTTTTACTTTATTTTGCTTTACACTACTGTATTGGTTTTGCTATACATTGACATGAATCAGCCACGGGTGTACATGAGTTCCCAATCCTGAACCCCCCTCCCACCTCCCACCCCATATCATCTCTCTGGATTATCCCCATGCACCAGCCCCAAGCATCCTGCATCCTGTATTGAACATAGACTGGCAATTTGTTTCTTACCTGATAGTATACATGTTTCAATGCCGTTCTCCCAAATCATTCCACCCTCTCCCTCTCCCACAGAGTCTAAAAGTCCATTCTATATGTCTGTGTCTCTTTTGCTGTCTCGCATAGAGGGTTATCATTACCATCTTTCTAAATTCCATATATATGTGTTAGTATACTGTATTGGTGTTTTTCTTTCTGGCTTACTTCACTCTGTATAATAGGCTCCAGTTTCATCCACCTCATTAGAACTGATTCAAATGTGTTCTTTTTAATGGCTGAGTAATACTCCATTGTGTATATGTACCACAGCTTTCTTATCCATTCATCTGCTGATGGACATCTAGGTTGTTTCCATGTCCTGGCTATTATAAACAGTGCTGCGATGAACATTGGGGTACACGTGTCTCTTTCAATTCTGGTTTCCTCGGTGTGTATGGCCAGCAGTGGGATTGCTGGGTCAGAAGGCAGTTCTATTTTTTAAGGAACCTCCACACTGTTCTCCATAGTGGCTGTACTAGTTTGCATTCCTACCAACAGTTTAAGAGGGTTCCCTTTTCTCCACACCCTCTCCAGCATTTATTGCTTGTAGACTTTTGGATCACTGTCATTCTGACTGGTGTGAAATGGTACCTCATTGTGGTTTTGATTTGCATTTCTTTGATAATGAGTGATGTTGAGCATCTTTTCATGTGTTTGTTTGGCTTGGAGAATTTTGAGCATTACTTTACTACCATGTGAGATGAGTGCAATTATGTGGTAGTTTGAGCATTCTTTGACATTGTCTTTCTTTGGGAATAGAATGAAAACTGACCTTTTCCAGTCCTGTGACCACTGCTGAGTTTTCCAAATTTGCTGGCATATTGAGTGCAGCACTTTCACAGCACCATCTTTCAGGATTTTAAATAGCTCAACTGCAATTCCATCACCTCTACTAGCTTTGTTCATAGTGATGCTTTCTAAGGCCCAATTGACTTCACATTCCAGGATGTTCGGCTCTTGGTGAGTGATCCAAAGCCTATTCCCTAGACAAGGTCTGTCAGTAAATGTGAACAGATAAATATGGCTTGCCATATATGTGGACACTTAAGGTGGGGAGGCCAGGGCTTGTGTGGGAGTAGAGTGGGGATGTGTGAACTCACCTTGGTGAGTCCATGGCTTGGCTGGCTTTATCAACACAGTTGAGACTTTCTTTCCTGGAGAGTTCAGTTTACACAAAAAATGGCATGTTGTTTAGCTTGAATGCAACGTTGAAAACAAAGCTTCTTTATGCCAACCTAGGGTCTGCTTTATAGGGCTCTATGAAGAGAAATATAATCAATCTGATTTCGCTGTTGACTATCTGGTGATGTCCATGTGTAGAGTCTTCTCTTGTGTTGTTGGAAGAGGGTGTTTGCTATGACCAGTGCATTTTCTTGGCAAAACTTTATTAGTCTCTGCCCTGCTTCATTCTGCATTCCAAGGCCAAATTTGCCTGTTACTCCAGGTGTTTCTTGACTTCCTACTTTTGCATTCCAGTCCCCTAGAAGGAAAAGGACATCTTTTTTGGGTGTTAGTTCTAAAAGGTCTTGTAGGTCTTCATAGAACCATTCAACGTCAGCTTCTTCAGCATTACTGGTTGGGGCATAGACTTGGATTACTGTGATATTGAATGGTTTGCCTTGGAAGCGAACAGAGATCATTCTATCGTTTTTGAGATTGTATCCAAGTACTGCATTTCACACTCTTGTTGACCATGATGGCTACTCCATTTCTTCTGAGGGATTCCGGCCCGCAGTAGTAGATATAATGGTCATCTGAGTTAAATTCACCCATTCCAGTCCATTTTAGTTCGCTGATTCCTAGAATGTCAATGTTCACCCTTGCTATCTCTTGTTTGACCACTTCCAATTTGCCTTGATTCATGGACCTGACATTCCAGGTTCCTATGCAATATTGCTCTTTACAGCATCAGACCTTGCTTCTATCACCAGTCACATCCACAACTGGGTATTGTTTTTGCTTTGGCTCCATCCCTTCATTCTTTCTGGAGTTAGGTTTTAGAAAAGGCAGAGGAACCACAGATCAAATTGCCAACATCCGCTGGATCATTGAAAAAGCAAGAGAGTTCCAGAAAAACATCTATTTCTGCTTTATTGACTCTGCCAAAGCCTTTGACTGTGTGGATCACAATGAACTGTGGAAAATTCTGAAAGAGAGGGGAATACCAGACCACCTGACCTGCCTCTTGAGAAACCTATATGCAGGTCAGGAAGCAACAGTTAGAACTGGATATGGAACAACAGGCTGGTTCCAAATAGGAAAAGGAGTACGTCAAGGCTGTATATTGTCACCCTGCTGATTTATCTTCTATGCAGAGTACATCATGAGAAACGCTGGACTGGAAGAAACACAAGCTGGAATCAAGATTGCCAGGAGAAATATCAATAAGCTCAGATATGCAGATGACACCACCCTTATGGCAGAAAGTGAAGAGGAGCTAAAAAGCCTCTTGATGAAAGTGAAAGAGGAGAGTGAAAAAGTTGGCTTAAAGCTCAACATTCAGAAAGCTAAGATCATGGCATCTGGTCCCATCACTTCATGGGAAATAGATGGGAAAACAGTGGAAACAGTGTCAGACTTTATTTTGGGGGGCTCCAAAATCACTGCAGATGGTGACTGCAGCCATGAAATTAAAAGACATTTACTCCTTGGAAGAAAAGTTATGACCAACCTAGATAGCATATTCAAAAGCAGAGACATTACTTTGCCAACAAAAGTCCGTCTAGTCAAGGCTATGGTTTTTCCTGTGGTCATGTATGGATGTGAGAGTTGGACTGTGAAGAAAGCTGAGCACCGAAGAATTGATGCTTTTGAACTGTGGTGTTGGAGAAGACTCTTGAGGGTCCCTTGGACTGAAAAGAGATCCAACCAGTCTATCCTAAAGGAGATCAGCCCTGGGTGTTCTTTGGAGGGAATGATGCTGAAGCTGAATCTCCAGTACTTTGGCCACCTCATGTGAAGAGTTGACTCATTGGAAAAGACTCTGATGCTGGGAGGGATTGGGGGCAGGAGGAGAAGGGGACGACAGAGGATGAGATGGCTGGATGGCATCACGGACTCGATGGACGTGAGTCTGAGTGAACTCCGGGAGTTGGTGATGGACAAAGAGGCCTGGCGTGCTGTGATTCATGGGGTCACAAAGAATCGGACACGACTGAGCGACTGGACTGAACTGAACTGATGAAGAGAAAAATCTACTTACTAAGATTTGATGCAAGAATGTGCCTTGAAGCTAAAGTGCAGGTTCCCTAGAGGTGTTATAGGGACTTGCTTTTATTGTTCGACTTCACTTTGCTTTAAAATTTGCCCACATTTTTGACATTTCAGATGCACCCTCTGACACACATATAGGCATCTCGCTTCACCTTTTTTCAGGGCTTAAATATCCAAAGTCGTTCCCGTACACACTCCAGTGAAACCTCTTTATCTGCTTTTGGGTGAAATACATTTTTTTCTCACAGAATCTTTTTAACCTGTTATTTTTTATCTGTGGTGCCCAAAAGCTGAATACCTACTGGTTGAGAGAGAAGTACATGTACTAAAGTTTACAAAGGGAAGAAAACATGACTTTTTGAAAGTCTCAAAAATGGCTTTGAGAGATTTTTTTTTTTTAAGAATATTCTTGTTGTTAATTGTCAAGTTAAGGTAAAAATCTAGATTTATCCATGTCCTCACCCAGTAGTTCAATCAATATATTAAGCATGCCAGTCTGTGTGCTGGGCTCTGAGGCAAAGTGGATAAACACACCACGGTGCTGGCACTGGGAAGGGAACATACATGCACTTAGAGGTGAAGGGCATGCAAAACAAATTGTAAAAAGTGTCGCAAAACTGAAGCAAGAGTACCGTGGAAGACTGTCGGCAGGATGGGCACCACCGCTGATGGGTGCCAACAGCCCCCATCCTGAGTCTGTGTGCACCCCCCTCCCACCAAGTGTTAGTCACTCAGTTTTGTCCGACTCTTGGGGACCCCATGGACTGTAGCCCACCAGGCTCCTCTGTCCATGGGATTTCCCAGGTAAGAATACTGGAGTGGGTTGCCATTCCCTTCTCCACGGGATCTTCCCAATCCAGGGGTCGAACTGGGGTCTCCTTCACCGCAGGCAGATTCTTTACCATCTGAACCACTCGGGAATTCCCCTTGCTGAATCCAGCCTACACGATGACTTGTTAAACGAACCGGAAGTCATGACCTGCGGTCTCTGAGCCTGGACCGCAAGAAGCCACCCAGCTTTCATCCTCTTGGAAGCCACTGGCCATGTTGGAAGCTCAGGCTGGACCCCTGGGTGGTGAGAGGTCCTGGGGAAGGAGAGAGACCCCGTGGATGAGAACTGAGCCACCCAACTGACCCCAGGGGATTAAAGAGGAGCCTCTCTTCTAAGTCCTGCCTAGTTATGGAAGCACAAGATCACAGAGAGTGAGACGACTGTGATTTTGACCTCCTAAGTTTTGGGTGGTCTGTTACAGAGCAACGCTGATGGTAACCTAGACAAATGTGGAAGGAAAACACAAAAGTCTACCCACTTTGTCCGGGAATGCGTCAGAAGCCAAAACGTACATATCAAATTTACTACTACCAAGCTTCCAACTCAGGAAAGTGAAAGTGAAGTCGCTCAGTCATGTCTGACTCTTTGTGACCCATGGATTATTGCCCACCAGGCTCCTCTGTCCATGGGATTCTCCAGGCAAGAATACTGGAGTGGGTTGCCATTTCTTTCTCCAGGGGATCTTCCCGACCCAGATATCGAACCCGGGTTTCCTGCATTGCAGGCAGACGCTTTACCCTCTGAGCCACCAACTCAGGAAATCGATTGCTATAAAGTGACAGTGAGCACCACAGTGGTGCTCGTCCCATGCCTGGAGCCGTTTTCAGCGCTATATGCTCACCGACTCATTCAGGCCTCGCGGCACACTCCTGAGGCAGGGTTACTGTTACATCACCTCCACCCTACTAGTGGGAAAGCAGGCTCAGAGAGGTCAAGGGGCTAGCCCAAAGTCACACAGCTAGCAAGTGACGCACCAAGGAGTCAGTGCCAGGCTCGCCAGCACAGCCTAGGCTTTTAGCTGCCATGTCTCTTTCTGCCTAAAGCTAGATTTTGGGAAGGATCCCAGGCTTGGTCACTTAGCTATCAGAGTTCCATTGAGGTGAGGATTCCCTTGATGAAGAATTCTTTGTGAATCACGGATCCAGACGACCACCAAAGCACCTTCCTACTCCCTCCTCACCTCACTGACTTCTGGATGCTGGGTCCCGTGGCAGGCACGGCCTCCCTTCTCTGCCCTGTGGTCCCATCCTACATCAGTCAGGCTCTCTCCTAAAGCTGCAGGGACCAGTGAGATTGTCAGAGCCTGAGTTTGTCTGTGACCCTTGTGCAGGGCAGGGGTTAAGAGGAGATGTGATTTTTCTGCCTAGAATGTAGTCCATAATTTAGTATTTTGAAGTATTACTGAGATTTTTCTAGGAAAAGATACTTTCATACAAAATGTCATTTTAAGGTTGTATTACATGCTTAAAGTTAATTTTTGTTATTTGGGGACCCCATTAATAGTAGCTCTTTATAAGATTTGAGAAAATTCACACCTGAGGATTATACTGATTCCATGGCATGAGGTCTGCCCACCCACATGTGTGTTAGCTACGTTTCATACCCACTACAAACCCTGACTTTATAAAGTTCATGGGGTCTTAGCTATGACAAACCTAGACAATGTGTTAAAAAGCAAAGACATCACTTTGCTGACAAAAGTCCATGTAAGTCAAGGCTATGGTCTTTCCAGTAGTCATGTATGGATGAGAGAGCTCGGCCATAAAGAAAGCTCAAACTACCAAAGAATGTTCAAACTACCGCAGAGTTGCACTCATCTCACACACTAGTAAAGTAATGCTTAAAATTCTCCAAGCCAGGCTTCAACAATACGTGAACCATGAACTTCCAGCTGTTCAAACTGGTTTTAGAAAAGGCAGAGGAACCAGATCAAATTGCCAACATCTGCTGGATCATGGAAAAAGCAAGAGAGTTCCAGAAAAACATCTATTTCTGCTTTATTGACTCTGCCAAAGCCTTTGACTGTGTGGATCACAATGAACTGTGGAAAATCCTGAAAGAGATGGGAATACCAGACCATCTGACCTGCCTCTTGAGAAACCTGTATGCATGTCAGGAAGCAACAGTAGGATTGGGCATGGAACAACATACTGGTTCCAAATAGGAAAGGAAGTACGTCAAGGCTGTATATTGTCACCCTGCTTATTTAACTTCTATGCAGAGTACATCATGAGAAACTCTGGGCTGGAGGAGGCACAAGCTGGAATCAAGATTGCTGGGAGAAATATCAATCAGCTCAGATATGCAGATGACACAACCCTTACTGCAGAAAGTGAAGAAGAACTAAAGAGCCTCTTGATGAAAGTGAAAGAGGAGAGTGAAAAAGTTGGCCTGAAGCTCAACATTCAGAAAACTAAGATCATGGCATCCAGTCCCATCACTTCATGGCAGATAGATGGGGAAACAGTGGAAACAGTGTCAGACTTTATTTTTCTCCAAAATCACTGCAGATGGTGATTGCAGCCATGAAACTGAAAGATGCTTACTCCTTGGAAGAAAAGTTATGACCAACCTAGACAGCATATTCAAAAGCAGAGACATTACTTTGCCAACGAAGTTCCATCTAGTCAAGGCTATGGTTTTTCCAGTAGTCATGTATGGATGTGAGAGTTGGACTATAAAGAAAGCTGAGCACAGAAGAATTGATGTTTTTGAACTGTGGTGTTGGAGAAGACTCTTGAGAGTCCCTTGGACTGCAAGGAGATCCAACCAGTCCATCCTAAAGGAGATCAGTCCTGGGTGTTCATTGGAAGGACTAATGTTGAAGCTGAAACTCCAATACTTTGGCCACCAGATGCAAAGAGCTGACTCATTGGAAAAGACCCTGATGCTGGGAAAGATTGAGGGCAGGAAGAGAAGAGGACGACAGAGAATGAGATGGCTGGAAGGCATCACTGGCTCGATGGACGTTAGTCTGAGTGAACTCTGGGAGTTGGTGATGGATAGGGAGGCCTGGCGTGCTGAGGTTCACAGGGTGGCAAAGAGTCGGACACGACTGAGCAACTGAACTGAACTGCAGCATCTAGGGGTGTGGAAACGGGCCTCACTGCTCTCCAGGGTCAGTTTCAGGCGTCCTCCAACAAAGACTTGGAAACCTGTCCTTCTCCCTGAAGTCGCTGCCTCCTTGCTTTTCTGCTCCATCCTCCACTGAGTTCCACTATAGCGTGATGTCAGTCCTGATCACCATTCTGCTAAGAGTGTCTGCCTTGGATCTTAATGACCATCTGTGAACAGAACCAGAAGAAAAAACAAACTTCTTGACTGGTGCTGGCACCGCCCACTTCTCTGGACTTAACTCTGATGTACCATTTGCTGAAAGGCTGCCTTCCCTGGGGGCAAGGGGTGAGGGGCAAGAAGGTCAAGGGCCCTGTCCTGCTGGCTGGGAGAGGCTGAGAGATGCCTGTTCCCCCCATCCCTCACCCCCACCCCAGATAGATCCAATCCTGAACCATACTGAGGTGAACCAAATTCTTCCTTTGTGCTGAGATTACACTATCATGTGGCTTCAGGCAAGTCCTCTTTACAAAGTAAAGGGAAATCTACCTGCTCTGTCAACTTCTTACAATAATTATCAAGATTAAGTGAGAAAAGGCAAAAGGATACATTGTATATATCACGTACAATGTCATTGTCATTTTAAATGATGATGACATGTTACAGCAAGAATTCATCTCTTTTCTGAAGGTGGGGCCTTTTTTTATCTTCTCTTAGTGTTATATTTTTGATAAGAGATGAAGCAGGGTAGGTTTAAAAGCATGAATCTTATCCTGGCTTAGGTTTTTTTCTGTTATTGTTGTTGTTTAGTGCTAAGTCATGTCTGATTCTTTTGCGACCCATGTATAGCCTGCCAGGCTCCCATGTCCATGGGACTTTTCAGGCAAGAATACTGGAGAGGCTTGCCATTTTCTCCTCCAGGGGATCTTCCTGATCCGGGGATTGAACTCTCACCTCTTGCATCTCCAGGACTGGCAGGTGCATTTTTACATTGAGCCACCAGGGAAGCTAGGACACCACTAATCAAAGGCAAGTTCTAAACTGCTTGGCTGCACAGAAAAGAAGCAATATTTTGACATCATAATCTTGAAACAAAAGTTCAGTCTCTGGTGATTTTCTTTTTCAATAAATTGCCAGGTCTCGGGAGCCCTCCCACTGCCAGCACATCAGGGTAGACGGTGCCCAAAGCACCTGAACGGCTCTGGGAGAAAGCCCTCAACCCAACAAAGGGGCCGAGAGAGGGGCTGGTGTGAAAGGAACTGAGTTTAAAGGGAAAAATGTGGGCGCCAGCCCCATGGGAGGGGCGCCAAACCCTGATTTAACCAGCAAGCCCATGGCCTTTGGATCCTGAGCGATCCTACTGGAGGGGAAGACCAGGACCCGGAGGCTTACATCTGCAGAGACAGAATGCTCATCTGGGAGAAGACAAAGCTAAGGAAGTTTGTGTTGGAAGCTGGAATTGGGACACTTGTGTTCCTTAGCTTACAGCAGCGCCCACAGAAGGGTGGTTACGTGAACCAAGACCCTGTCTGAGCAGCGAAAGCTGGATGCTAAGCCTGTTCCTTTGAGGTTCACCTCCTACTGAAACAACCTTTCCTAGTGTGAACAGAGACGCCGTGTGTCCTGGAGTTGGCAGGAAGCTGTTTATCTCCTCCTGCTGCAGCTGTCTTCAGGGACCAGTGGCAGAAGAGGTCTGACCTTCTGCCTGGACCCAGAGCAAATTTCAGGAGAGGTAGCTGCTGAAGCCACAGGGCTCCCTCCAAAACAGAGGTCTGTCCTTTTCACTTGCAGGGCCCATAGTACTTCCAGAAGGTTTATATCTTCCTGTTTCACTGAGGTTGGGGGGGAGGTGCAGCAGAGGATGAGATGGTCACGCGAGTATATGTTCCTCGGTTCTTTGTCTCGTCACAACAAAGATTTGGAGTGACGGACATTAAAGCCCCCTCGGCGTGTCACAGCTCTCAGGTCTTGGATAGACCGTGTTATAGCTCTCAGGTCTCGAATGGACCATATTATAGCTCTTAGACAAATCACTGTTACAGCTCTATTTTATTTAGAAGATAGCAGGAAAATCCATCTTCAAGGCATGAGGGCACGTCGATCTAAAGACACGAGGAGAAGAGCGCCCCAGCGCACGCAGGAGAGAGAGGGCTAGCTTTGGCTCTTCTATTTATATGTTTATCTCTCCCTGGGCCTGCCCTATGTAAATTGGGCCAGCCAGGAGTGTTGTTTGTTTTACCTGAGGTCCTTCTTTTGTTTTATTTTCGTGGGCTTTTCCCTTCCTTGTCTTGTAGCCACCGCCATTTTGGACTCTTTCTCTCTGTTCTACCTACCTAACAGTTAGATAGCATCACCAACTCAATGGACATGAATTTAAGCAAGCACTTCCCAGGCGGCGTGAGTGGTAAAGAATCCACCTGCCAATGCAGGAGACACAAGAGACGTAGGTTCAATCCCTGGGTCAGGAAGATCCCCTGGAGGAGGAAATGTCAACCCACTCCAGTGTTCTTGCTGGAAAATCCCATGGACAGAGGAGCCTGGTGGGCTACAGTCTGTGGGGTCCCAGAGTCTGACATGACTTAGAGGCTGAATAGCAACAATGATTTACTGGACCTAAAAGCTCTCTGTTTTCTAGCTTGTGCTCTGAAATGCTTCACTATCTCCTAAGGTGATGTCTAGCTGTGGAATGTTCAGAATATTCCCTCCTTGGTTCACATGGCTGCCTCTCTGCAGCTGATCACCGCTCCAAGTGAGCTGCTCTCGTGGGAAAAATGTCCCTGGCGTGGCAGGAAATGGAGAAACACAGGGTGAAGTCAACATTCATCCAAAAGAATGGCAACGTTTCCCTTAAATTCCAGCATTTTTGCCCATTTCCTCACATCTTCAAATTTAAGAATTTTATAGACATTGGCACAGACTGAACCATGCCCTTAATTAAAAGTTTTGAGCTTGGCCTTAAGTTGGACGGTTGATGACTTTAGAGGCTCTTCTCTCTGAAAATGAAACAGTTGCCATTCACACAGCCGGATGCCGGTCCTGCTTGAAGCTGGCAGACTGCTGGCTTCGTTGCCATGGGGGCAGTTTCCACAAGACATCGTGAGTTTCCATAAGACGCATCAGCTTAGTGAGGCTCTGGACGAGAACCAACAGCCGAGAGGTACCGAGCCATTAGATGAAGAGGACGCTTGTGCTTTGTGTTTGCTTCTAGGCAGTTGCTAAAAATTACACGTTGTGCAGACACGGAGGACAGACAGGTGGCTGCCAAGGGGGAGGCAAGGCTTGGGAGTTGGGGATGCAAACTCTTACATACAGGGCGGATAAACAACGAGGTCCTCCTGTATGGCACAGAGAACTGTATTCAGTATCCTGAGATAAACCATGATTGAAAAGAGTATTAGAAAAAAAACATATATATGCATATATACATATATATGTATAACTGAGGTTGTATATATGTCAGGTTAGATCATACATACCTCATATATGAGGTTTTATATATATATATATATATGTCAGCATCACAGGCTCAATGGACACATATTTGAGCAAACGCTTCTCAGTTGGTGCTAGTGGTAAAGAACCCGCCCGCCAATGCAGGAGACATAAGAGACTTGGGTTCAACCCCTGGGTCAGGAAGATCCCCTGGAGAAGGAAATGGCAACCCACTCCAGTGTTCTTGCCTGGAGAATCCCATGGACAGAGGAGCCTGGAGGGTTGCAGTCCCAGGGGTCACAAAGAGTCGGACTCGGCTGAGGCCGCAGAGCTCACACATGCAGAACTGAATCACTTTGCTGAACGGCAGTGATTAACACAACATTGTAAATCAACTGTGCTTTAGTAATTACGTGTTGTGTTCAACAAACATGTCTGTGGGCTCCCTGTGTGCCCGGCATTCATCTGAGCACTTTACAAATGCTAACTCGGTTCTTGAATCACCCACGAGGCAGGCACTATTATTATCTCCGTTCTAGAAGAGGAAACCCAGACACACAGAAGCTGGAACCCATGCCCAAGACCTCAGAGCGCCTGAGGCGTCCAGCCAGCAGTGGGGCCTGGAGACAGGCCCTCCCCCTGCACCAGGAGGCCAGCCACAAACAGGCCTGCTTGGCCCCTCGAAACACCAGCTTACGGGAAAGACTCCTGAGAGAATGACAGTCAGTGCTGAGCACAGATAAGCCCTGCTGGGTTTCTAAGTTATGGACCATTAGCTATGATTCCTAGTCAGCCTCCTGTGGGCTGCCACCTGAAGAGAGGTGTCAGTGACCAGTGAGACCAGTGGCCGAGAGAGGGAGTCTCTTGGGGAGAGAAACCCCGGGAGTCCATCTATTTCTGGAGTAAAAGAAGGGAGAAGAATTGGCCATGGAGGGCCAGCGAAGGTTGGTTGCGTTACCTTCTGAATCCTCAGCTGAGGTTTTCATAGTTGTTTTCACTGTCACGCTGGCTGTTATTTCTCTGTCGTTTAACATCGTTCCTCCTTGAAAGGGGAACAGAGTCTGCACTGGGGGCCTCGGTTAAGCTCTCATCACATCTTCCTCATCTGATGCACACTCCCTGCCTCACAGACGATGATGCTTCCTGGGCTTTTCTGAAGCAGAGGTGTCCTGATGGAACAGAGTGCTGAATCGAGCTACCTGCAGGCTTGCCAGGGACCAGGGCCTTCTGGGAACAAGGCACCTTCAGTGATGAACCCAGCGAAGTTCTGAGCAAACTGGGTGGGCTCCAGACTGTGCTCATACCCACCTCTTTGCCGACAGAACAGGATTTAAGCCATTAACCTACCTAAACTTAGCCTGCTTGCCACAAGCACTTGATGTTTGTGAGTTGCCTGGTTCACACAGAGGAAAGAGCCATTGGAGGGAACCCCCGGCCAACCCTGGAGTCAGGCCAGATCCAGCCAGCTTGTGGTGACTTTGAACGTTCTATGTTGAAGGCGGGCAGGCGGGGGTATCCTGCTGAGAATGCTCTAGTCCACAGCATCCTTATATCATAGCATGCCCCCCTCTGTAGCTGAACGTGAGGCACTGAGTAGATGATGCTTTCCTGGTGGCTCAGACGGTAAAGCGTCTATCTGCAGTGCTGGAGACCTGGGTTCGATCCCTGGGTTGGGAAGATCCCCTGGAAAAGGAAATGGCACCCCACTCCAGTACCCTTGCCTGGAAAATCCCATGGGCGGAGGATCCTGGTAGCCTACAGTCCATGGGGTCGCAAAGAGTCGGACACGACTGAGCGACTTCACTTCACTTTTGAAAAGAGTACTTTTCACCTTTGGCTTCTGACCCCTGACACCAGCCTTCCCTAACTCACCTCTCAATCCAATCATTCCCCCCATGAATAGAGCAAAGGGCACATTTGCTACCCTGCTCTGAGACTCCTGTGTGATTGATAGAAATACCAGAAGTGACTTGGACTAACATTCGGACAGATGTTTATAAAATAATAGAAGAGTCCAGTGGCTATTATCATCACTCACGTTTTGGGCTATTTTCTTTCTGAAATGTTTGCAAAGAGTTAGGAGATTTGGAGCATCATACTTGGCACCAGTCTTTAAGCTTCAGCACAGTATACAATTTTTTTAAGTTATATTGTGGTGTAACTGACAGGCCATCAACTTAATTGTATTAAGTCGATTATTTAAAATGCAATTATATTAATATATTGCATTAATTATATTAAAAATAATATGATGCTTTAATGTTTATATAAATTCATAAAACCGTCGCTGCAATTAAAGTAATGAAAATAGCCATTACCCTAAAAAGATCCCCATGGCCTGTTGAAATCTTCCTTACCACCCACTCTCCTTCCCCAGGCAACTGCTGATCTGCTCTCGATCGTGTAATTTGTTTGCAGTTTTGAGCTATTATATCAAGCTGTTAGAAATAAAGCTGCTATGAACATTTTATGTGCAAGGTTTTATATGTACATAACGCTTTTATTTCTCCTGAGTAATTGTCTAGGAGTGGAATTGCTGGGTCAAGTGGTAGGTGTACATTTAACTACAGCTTCTGAAAAGGTTGTAACAGTTTACATTCCTCCCTGTTGTGGATAAACATTCCAGATCCTCCGTATATTTGCCAACACTTAGTAGGGTTAGTCTTTTTAATTTTTGTTGGTTTAATAGATGTGTGCTTCCCTGGTGGCTCAGACAGTAAAGAATCTGTCTGCAATACAAGAGACCTGGGTTCAGTCCCTGGGTCAGAAAGATCCCCTGGAGGAGGAAATGGCAACCCACTCCAGTATTCTTGCCTGGAGAATTCCATGGACAGAGGAGCTTAGTGGGCTATAGTCCATGGGGTTGTAAAGAGTTGGACACGATTGAGCAACTAACACTAATAGATGTGTAAGCTGTATCTCACTATAGTTTTATTTTTCATTTTCTTAAAGATTAATGATGTTGAACATCTTCTCTTGTGCTTGTTTGCCATTCATATCTCTTCTTTGGTGAAGTGTCTTTCAAGGCTTTTACCCATTTTTATCTGGCTGTTCTTATTTTGACTTTTAAGGGCTCTTTATATATTTTGGAAACAAGTCCAATGTCAAATGTATGCTTGCAAAGACTTTCTCTATGTACGTGGCAGATTATCTATGAATTTTTTAAATAGTTTTTGTTGAAATGCAAAAGTTCTGATAAAGTCTAATCTACCAATTTGTGCTTTTAGGTACTGTGCTATAGGTATTGTGAATAAGAAATCATAGCCTAACCCAAGGTTACAAATATTTGTCTTCTGTGTTCCCTCTAGAAGTTTTATAGTTTTTTATAAAAATTTAAAAAACTTCTATAAAAAAGACTTTTTAGATTTTTACATTTAAGTTTACAATCTGAGTTATATCATATACAGTGTGTGAAATGTAAATCAAAGATTTCTTCCCCAATAAGAATATCCAATTATTCCACCAAAATTTGTAGAAAAGACTACCTTTCCTCCACGGAATTGCCATTGCACATTTTTCAAAATCAGTTGTCCAAATATATGAGAGTCAGTTTCTAGATGATCTATTCTCTAGCCCTCTGTTCTACGTATCTACCAATACCACAGTCTTGATTATTGTTTCTTATCATTTCTTTATAATGTCTTGAAGTCAGAGGGTGTATGTATTCAACTCTGCTCTTTTTTTTTCCAAAGAATTTCAGGTATTTCAGGTCTTTTGAATTTCCATATGATTTCTAGAGTCAGCTTGTGAATTTCTATGAAAAAAGTCCTGATGAGATTTCATTGAAATTGCATTGATCAAACTGGGGAGAACTGATGCCTTTAACTATGTTGAGTCTTCTGACCTGTGAACACAGTATATTCTCCCCTTTCATTCTGTCTTTAAAATGCTTTTAAATGAAGCAATGCTTTGCAGTCTTTAGTGCACCAATCTTTGACATCTTTTGTCAGAGTTGGGGGCTTCCCAGCTGACTCAGTGGCAAAGAATCTGCCTGCAAAGCAGGAGATACAAGCTTGACCCCTGGCTCAGGAAGAGCCTCTGGAGGAGGAAATGGCAACCCACTCCAGTATTCTTGCCTGAGACATCCCATGGACAGAGGAGCCTGGCAGGCCACAGTCCATAGGGTCGCAGAAAAGTCAGACACGACTGACTAAGTTGCTGTTTAGCAACTGACTAAAGACACGAGTGACTTTAGTTGCTGTTTAGCAACTAAACAGCAACAATAGCAGCATATTATATCTGAGTGAAATTGTAGATGATTTTTAAAATTAATTTCCGCTTCCAATTATTCATTTCTATTATGTAGAAATACAGTTGAATCTTGTATATATTCATTTGTATCTTTGCAGACTTGCTAAATTCACTTATTACATCTGGTAGCTTTTTTGTAGATTCCATTTTTCCATATACATAATTCTTTCCAATCTGGATGCTTTCTGTTTGTGTTTCTTGCCTTATTACCCTGGCTAGAATAATGCTGAATGGAAGTGATGTCAGTGGACAGAACTGTCTGATTCCTGATCCTTAGGGAGAAAGCATTCAGTTTTTCACCATGAAGTTGATATTATCTGTACATATTTCCTAGATACCCTGTCAAGTCTGAGAAAGTTCTTTTTTACCCCTAGTTTGTTGAGAATTTTTATCATGAATAGATGTGATTTTTTTTCTAATGTATTTTTCTGTGTTTAATCAGAGTATCATATGATTTTTCTTTATAAGTGTGTAATATGGTGAAATGAATGGAAAGATTTTTGAATGTCAAACCAATCTTGCATTCTTGGGATAAAACACACTGGGTCATAATGGCCGTGATCCTTTTTATGTTTTGTTTATATATTACCAGACTTGATTTGCTAAAGTTCTGTTAAATGTTTTTGCAGTTATGTTCATGAAGGTTATTGATTTATAAATTTCTTTTTTTGTGATATCTTTATCTGGTTTTATTACCAGCATACTGTTAGCCTCATAGAACTAGTTTAAAGGTATTCTTTTCCTTAAAATTTTCTGGAAGAGTTTGTAAAGAGCTAATATTATTTCCTCCTTATATTTTGGTATGATTTACCAGTGAAGCAACCAGGGTCTGGCGTTTTTCTTGTGAGGAAGTTTTGAACTAAAATTTTGATTTATTTAAAAAGCATAGGGTGTTTCAGGTTATTTCTTTGGCAGTTTGTATCTTTAAAGGATTTTTTTACTTCATCTAAGTTGTCAAACATATTAGCATAAAGTTATTTATAATATATCCTAATAGTTCCAGAAACCACCTCTCTAATTCCTGATACAGTAATTTGTGTCACCTCTTTCTTTCATTCTCTCTGTCTGTTTGTCTGTCTGTCTGTCTCTCTCTATATATATATATATACATATATATATATATACATATATATATACATTTTTTTCTTATCAGGCCGCCTATAGCTTCATCAGTTTTATTGTGATATCTCTTTTCTGTGGAACTTCTAATGAAGATCAAAAATCATGGGAAAACTATTTTTTATACAACCTCTAAAAAGCAAACTAACTGATAAACAAAACCTCAAAGATAGTTGACAAGCCTTTGGACCAATTCTGGATGCATCTTTTGCACTTATAACTGTGAATCAAACCCACTCTGTAGAACTGATGTCACATCTTATAACAGAAGAAATTGGAACATATAATTCTGAAATTAGGGGACATAACTGTCAGTAATTTTCTTTATATACTAGGATTGTCTCCAAATGGAAAAAAACAGAAAGTTAAACCTTACCCCTGAAGGAATGGTAAAAACTAGAGGATGCTAAAGAAGAATGAAAATGTTTCCTAATTTCATAAGGACCCCAGACACCAGCCTTGCTACTGCAGACAGTGGCAAGTTCCCTCTCTGAAACAAACCAGAGAGTGGTCAGGTTACAGTCACTCAGCAAACCTCACTGCAGAGACCAAGAACCTTTCAGTGGGAATAAGCCATTTGCCATTAGGAAGACCAAGGAAGGAAGGGGCCAGGAAACTGGAAATTAAGAGGATCAGTGTTGAGAACAGTGACAGGAAACACAGAGAAGCAATGACTCTCAGTTCTCTGAGAACACTGATCATGTTGCTGGCAACGAGATCCAGACCTCCAGTCTAACCCATTCTAGTTTCCTTTGTTGTTAGAAGTTAGACATGTAAACACAGTGTCTCTAAGGGTGTTTTAACTGCTCATAACATTTGTTTTGTTTGCTTTAACGAGGCACAGGGACCCAGCCAGCTTCCAATTCAGTCTTTTGCAGGCCATGATTTTCATACCACTGATCTGGATCATTCATTTCAATTCCAGATGGAAAAGAAAAGATCAAACAGTGGTTGGGACCACAGGGAAGCCCTCAGCTGAGGGCAGGGACCTTATTCCAGTGGGAAAACGCTTCTTGTTACCCTATTGTTTAACAATATCCAAGACAACCTTCCTTCCCTGCCCTGCAGGAGGCATCTTGGACTGGATGTTTGTAGAGGCCAGTTCTAGATAGCCATGGAGCAGGGTTCTGGAAAGATGCTTTACCTTTAAATTCTAAAAAAAAAAAAAAAAAAAAAAAAACCATAAAAGCATTAAGTGATGGGAACATTAAAACAATCACAAGGAATAAAAAAGATTGTTTGGACCTATGGATACCAGTGGGGAAGGGGAGTGGGATGGATTGGGAGGTTGGGATTGAGGTGTATACGCTCTTGATACTGTGCATAAAATCGATTAACTAATGAGAACCTATTGCACAGCACAGGGAGCTCTACTCAGGGCTCTGCGACCTAAATGGGAAGGAAATCCAAAACAGAGGGGATATGTATAAGGGTAGCTGATGCATTTTGCTGTACGGCAGAAACTAACACAACATTTTAAAGCGCCTATGAAAGTGAAAGTGTTAGTCGCTCTTTGCAATTCCATAGTCTGTAGCCCGCCAGGCTCCTCTCTCCATGGAATTCTCCAGGCAAGAAGTGGGTAGCCATTCCCTCTGCCAGGGGGATCTTTCCGACCCAGGATCAAACCCAGGTCTCCCACATTGCAGGCAGATTCTTCACTGTCTGAGCCACCAGGGAAGCTCTATATTCCAAAAAAGCAACTTCATGCCAATAAAAACTAATATTTTTTAAAAAGGCTATTTGGAGTAGATATTTTTAAATTACATACCTCCTAGAAAAGTCTCTTTATCTGCATAGGACCTGAAAGATCTACTTGCTCCAGCAGTGTGGTTTTCCATTCCCTTGACATTTGCAGCTGCTTACGTTGGTTGCTGTATATGGGAACCTTCTGAAATATTCCAGATTTTCCATGTCAAGACCCATTTGTCTCCTCTGTCCTGCTTTTGTTCCTAAATGTCTGTGTGTGCAAAAGTGGTTCAACCCAGAGGTTGAAGCATATCAAGGCACCAGTAACGGCACCACCGAAGGTTCTCAGCAGAGGTAGCTCTCCAGCAATTCCAGGAGTCATACAGCCCTTTAGGGGCAAAGATGGGGTTGTCTAGACAAGATGCCTCGTGTCTCTTGCAGAACTCTTTCCCACCTATCCTGCTCTCTGAGTCACTGTTTTTCCAAACTAGGTCAGGTCTCTAGGGCACAGCCTCCCACCCCACCCTCTGCATGGCATAGAGGCGGAGCCTGAACACACAGTTCCCTCGCCCAGGCTGAGCCGGCATTGCATTCCCACAGTTCTACCTCTCTGCCTGCCTTTCAAGCAACCTGCTCCATTTCTAGCTGTTCCCCTTCTGTTCCTCCCAATCCTGGGATGGTTCAGGGAAACAAAAGCCTGGACTGTCTGAGTTCATGACACAAGGGCAAACACCCCTACATGGAGTCCACATGGACCCGTCAGCACACACACACAAGGGAGCAAACAGCTACCAGCACAGGATCTATCCATGAGCCAGGACCCACTCGGCCATTCCAACAGATACGATTCACCGGGCACACCACAGACGGGCTATCCCTGCCCATCTCTGTATTCTAAGCCCTGGAGCTGGGGTCCACGTGGACCCATTAGCACACACACACACACACAGGGGAGCACACAGCTACCAGCACAGGATCTATCCATGAGCCAGGACCTACTCAGCCATTCCAACGGACATGATTCACCCAGCACATCACAGATGGCCTGTCCCTGCCCATCTCTGTATTCTAGGCCCTGTAGCTGGGGTGCCTCCAGCATTAGGGACAGGACAGGGTGGGGGGAGGGCCTGGAGGTAGGCTGGTCTGAACCAGGACTCAGTGAGAAGAGGGGCTACAGACAGGGCACCCTCGGTACATATGGCATCCTTGGGGAAGGAGTAGAAGGTTCCCCGAACAGGTGTGGATTACACATCTATGAGGATAAGTGAGGAAAAGGCTGCCAAGGATTGGGGCTTGGTAGAGCTTGCGGGAGACCTGGGGTGGGGGGCTTCAGCCCACAGGTGCCCCTCACCAGGGCACCCTTGTGTGCAGTGGAATCTGCCCAAGAACAGGCAGACTCCTCCAGGGACAGTCTCCCTCCCCTTCGTTTTCCCCGGAACATGGGGTAAGAGAAGAAAAGCCAAACAAATCAGTGAAAGAAAAACGCATTAAAGCAAGAGGGATACCAAGGCAATGATTTAAAAGATAACAATCCGGTTTTTCCCAAACATGGGACAAGGTTCCCACCTCTTTTACACAAGCGATCCCTGATCTGCGAGTCGAGACAAGGCTCTAGGAATCAGCACTGCTCAGTCACTGTGGACAAGGAAACAGAGGGCAGTGTGTTTTAGAGGACCCTAGAAGCGCTGCTTTATAAATATTTTGAGGTTCCCTGAAGTCCTGGGGTTGCCATTCTTACACACGGGAAAGCCATTAGGTAGATTCATTCTCTTCTCTCCTCTGACAGGGAGGAGTTTGCCTCTGCTCACAAAACCATCCGTCATCTCTGCCGCAGGACAGTTCATCAGTGGTTTTGGGCTTTCTCTCCTCGTCCCCGCGTCGCACGTGTGTCTTCACCTTTCCCGGTGAAGACGTCCTCCTCTGGTGAATTTCCCAGCGGTGGCCGAGGTGAGCCTCGTCCATCTGGACTTGAGCTCCAGGCTTTGCTTCTCCAGGTCCCAGTCAGCCAGCAGCCAGCAAGACAGTCTAGGGAACAGGGCAACGGAAATTCAGCTGATGGGTGGCAGAGCTCCAATATAAATTTCCCTTTTCTCACCACAACTTTATAGAACTTTGCAAAGACACACATCAGCACTCTTGCAAGTCCAGCTTGAAAAGAACCAAGCACATCAAAGCTCTAAACTTTTATGCTGCTATTTTTAATGGTTTGATCAATTACCCGACACATGACGTTCCTGTAACCCTATCCTAGGCCATCATGGCGAGTTCCATCGCCAGGGTTTCGGGAATGTCTGTGCCACGTCAGCCAGAATTTTATGTAACCCACTTCCTGCTCAGGGATTTGCTTGGTATTAATATATTTCCTCATGGGTTCTCAGATACTGACCTTTTCCTTCTATCTTAAGGTCTCATTACCATTTTTTTTCCTTTTTTAGTATATGAGGGAACACCTGAGTTCTGACTATACAAAACAACATTTCCATAAAACATCTGTCTAGCCTCTGACCATAAGCAAATCTCCAGCAGAGAGGGCGGGCTCATCCAGGCAGACTTTAGTTCTATGGGATAGGACTAAAGTGAGACAGTGTTATGAACAAAGTGACAGCCCTAAATTCTAGCAAATTCCAAAAATATTTTACAGGCTCTTGATCTCTTCCTGCCCTCATCAGTAAAGGAAGCTTACTCTGCAGTTATTTAACTTTTCTGTACTTCTCAGACAAAGCTCTGAGCTCTCAAGTGGGAAAATCAAGTTCATGGACTTGCCGTGACACTTCAAAGTGAATCAAATAGTGAATGGCTAGAATACATTTCAGAGTTGATGTTGTAAGTGTCCTTAACTTATGCTTCCTCACTTCTGTGTCAGAACGAAAATTTGGCAAGAGGAATTATTTTGATGTAGAGGTACGATTGGTCTTATACAGTAGGAGCTCTCGGAGGGCAAAACTGATGTGTACTTCTGTTTTTCTGGTCATCTCAAAAAGTTCTTGTCACTGAATGGAACCTCGAGTAGGCTGGACAGTCTTGGGGACCTTGGGAGGTCATAGCACTCCTTGCCCTTGGTCTAGACTTGTACCCACCTCCCACCTGTCTGTCACAGTACCACCTGCTCATCTTTCAAGACCTACTTCTTTCCAAGAAGTCTTCAGGCTGAGCCTGTTCCACTCCCTCCCATCCCCATCACAGTAGAATCGATCATACTGTCCACCGAACCCCCACTTCATCCTGTACAATCCTGATACCATCACACACCGCCGAGCACTTCATCGCACTTAACAGCTTTCCACATGGGTGTCCGTTTCTCGATCGGGGATTCCCTATCTCTGTGTTATTGCCAGTGTGGGCCAGACAACGCTTTGCTGTGGGGCTGTCCTGTGTCGTGTGGGAGATTTAGCATCATCCCTGGCCTCTAGCCGCTAGACGATGCCACCAGCGTCTCCCCCACCCCCACCTCCCCAGTAGAGACAAACAAAAGCATGTCAGACGAATGTCCCTTAGGAGGCAACACCACCCCAGCTGAGAACCACTATTCTGGCCTCTGAGATCAGAGGGTGATGACAACGTTTTATTTACTTTTAGGTCCCCAGCACCTAGCATAGTCCCTCTTGTAAAGAGCACATTTAGTAAGTATTAATTGAATTTTGAGCCTCCAATGAATTAAAGAATGTTAACAAAGTGTTAACATTCAGTGCATGTTATTATTTACTCATCTATTATCTGGGACTATTGCCTGATCTCAGCTACAGGTAGTGATGGTGATATCCAGTTCCTAACTTAAGGGTAAGGATTCACTGTGAGGTGTAGGTGCCCAGCACCTCTGCTGTGCAGTATTTGCTGACTCTGAACTTCAGATGACCTCTGAGCTGGGTCATGATCTTTGAAACTTTGGCTGAAACTCTGGCTTTCTGCCCCCAGGTTTGTCCCAGGGCTCTGATGATCCTGCCTTCTGGACCCTGTTTTAGATGTTAAGATGTTAGTTCCTCGAGCTTGCTTCTGATTTCTGAAGCAAGGTCTGGCTCTCAACCTCCAGACCACTCACCTACCCTGACTTCTGGAAAGGATGGGCCCCTCATCTGTTCTTAACTTGAGCCAAGACCTGTTTTTTCTCATCTCAGTCACACATGTTGAGTTATCCCATGTCCTGGAGTGACTGGCTTTATCATTTGGGGGGCCCTATGAAGAATTGATGCTTTTGAACTGTGGTGTTGGAGAAGACTCTCGAGAGTCCCTTGGACTGCAAGGAGATCCAACCAGTCCATTCTGAAGGAGATCAGCCCTGGGATTTCTTTGGAAGGAATGATGTTGAAGCTGAAACTCCAGTACTTTGGCCACATCATGCGAAGAGTTGACTCATTGGAAAAACTCTGATGCTGGGAGGAATTGAGGGCAGGAGGAGAAGAGGACGACAGAGGATGAGATGGCTGGATGGCATCACTGACTCGATGGACGTGAGTCTGAGTGAACTCCGGGAGTTGGTGATGGATAGGGAGGCCTGGCATGCTGCGATTTATGGGGTCACAAAGAATCAGACACGACTGAGCGACTGAACTGAACTGAACTGATAATTAGGTTATTTGAAAACTGTATAAATGCCACAAGACCTTACACGTTCATCCTGGTTCTGTGTGTACCACAGTAGAGAAGGTCAGTGGAAAAGTAACCAGTTCCATTCAACCATGTAAAATCACATGGTATTTTTAGTCTCTGCTTTAGTGTGCAAACATTGTTCATGATGGAATTCAGTATGTAATAAATAATCAAAAGCAGGTTTCCTTCAGACAAAAGATAATGTAAGAAAGACGGTGAGTTTGGCTCAAAGCTTGGGCAAGATCAGGCTCCTCAGGACATCTGTGGCCCACATCGAGCTGCAAACATGACAAAATGGCTCCTACTTAGAGGAGTTACTGTTTGCTGTGCTCATTTGCTCAGTTGTGTCCAGCTCTTTGAGGCGGCATGGACTATAGTCTGTCAGGCCCCTCTGTCCATGGGATTTTCCAGGCAAGGATCCTGGAATGGGTTTCCACTTCTACTTTGGCCACCTGATACAAAAAGCCAACTCATTGGAAAAGACCCTGATGCTGGGAAAGATCTAAGGCTGGAGGAGAAGGGGGAGACACAGGATGAGATGGTTAGTTAGCGTCATTGACTCAATGGACATGAATTTGAGCAAACTCCAGGAGCTAGTGAAGGGCAGGGACGCCTGGTGTGCTGCAGTCCATGGGGTCACAAAGAGTCAGATATGACTTAGTGACGGAACAACCACTCAGAGGAGTAAACTTTAATAAAAGTTTATGTAGTTTATATTTCTGCCCACTTTGCAAATTCCACTTCTAATTCTCTTTCTCCCCCCCCCAATAATCATAACAACATACATCCTATAATAAGGAGTATAATGTTAGCAGAGATCAGAAAATCTCACCTGTGAAAGGACTTTGACCCCCAATAGCATTTCAGAAACCCAGCTGCTCATCCATTCGTTCCCCAAACCCTCCTTTCACTCTTTCGCTTATTTACCTATTCATTTATTTGTTCATTCAACAGACTGAGTAGCCATGATGTGCCTGGTGCTGTGCTAAGACACAGCTCTCGATGGTGAGCAGGTCTCTGCTCTTGTAGAGCTTGGATTGAGTGGAGAAGACAGAAAATAACACAGAATCCTTCAAATAAATGTATAGTCAGCACTGCAGCCAATACTATGATAAAGTAGGGGAAGGATTCCCCGAGGAAGTGATGCTGAAATTTTTCTTTAAAAACCTACTTATTTCTAGGAGTCACCTTCAGAAATTCGAATCCAAAGGTTTAATTTTCCCTGCTGGCTCAATCCATAAAGAGTCTGCCTGCAATGCCAGAGACCCAGGTTCAATCCCTGGGAGGGGAAGATCCCCTGGAGAAGGAAATGGCAACCCACTCCAGTATTATTGCCTGGAAAATTCCATGGAGAGAGGAGCCTAGTGGGCTACAGTCCACAGAGTCACAGAGTCAGACACGACTGAGCGACTATCACTTTCACTTTCTTTTCTTTTCCGGGAAGCGAAGGTGTATTTCCTAAGAGCACAACTGAGACTGCGCAGCCCTGACAGGCGGGAAGGCCACGCCCACCGAAGGTTCGTTCCATTGGGAAGGTGACACTTGTGCCCGGAGAGCTGTAAGCAGATGGGTAAGGAAACCAGAGGAAGGAAATGCAGGCGAGAATCAGTCCGATACAGCCTTCAACTCTCAACCCCTCTTCGTAACACATTCTGATACTCTTCCACTCTTCCCCTTTTAGACGATTCCCATTAAGAAAAATTCTGCTGCCCCTCACCTCCAGCTCAAGGAGTGACACCAGTTTCCAGTCTTGTTCAGTGTTGCCCAAGCTTATTTCTCTTTATGTCCTTTTTCCTATTCACTTGTGTTTGTGTGAGGCCCTGGTTCCCCTGTGAGAGATCGAGTTTCTTCAGAATCCTAGAGCTTGGAAAATTTGCTGTGAGCGTTTATCCCCAGGGAGATGTTGCAGAGTTCTCTTTAGCTATCTATGTGTGAGCAATCAAAAAGCAGGATTGTGTTAAATGATTTGCCTTTTTTTCTTTGTATGATTCCAACTTCAAATCCAGCAGCAGCACTGAATCCATGAATGGTCTCATGTTACTAACCTGTAAAATCTGCCCATAGCACCCCCAGCCGTCAAGACCTAAGAAACTCTAGACCCCAGAATGCAAGAGACAAAGCACCAGATACCTGTTCTGCTACCAGTAGAAAATAAAGATTCTGCTTCTCATTTATAACTTTCATTTAACTCTTATATATTGTTGTTGTTGTTTAGTCTCTAAGTTGTGTTCCACTCTTTACAACCTCATGGTCTCCTCTGTCCATGGAAATCTCCAGGCAAGAACACTGGAGTGGGTTGCCATTTCCTTCTCCAGGGGATTTTCTCTATCCAGAGATCAAACCCAAGTCTCCTGCATTGGCAGGTGGCTTCGTTACCACTGAGCCACCAGGAGAGCCCCACGCTTACATTTAACAGCTTTAAAGAAGTGGTAGCCAAATGGTATGTTTCAGAGGCTCTAATTCTGACCATGATGTCTCAATGACATGCAGGATCCAATGAGTCTGTATTTAGGATAAATGCAGTTTTGGAAAGGCTTTTTAATGTGTTGTTGAACTGATGTCAAGGAGAAAATGTCAAAATACTAAAAATAGACTGAAGTTGAAAGTCTGGCCTCCGAGTCCACAAAAAAGTTTATTCATTTCTCTCATTTTACATACTCAGAGGTGATCTCACACTGCCACTGTGGAGGAGGGAACAAAGTCATAGGAAAACAATCAGACGGCTTGCACAGAAATTCCCAAACAGGACATCATGAGTGAGAGTGGCCCTAAACTGCCCAAAAGATTGACCATCTGCTCCATCTCCTCAGATTTTCCCTCTGTATAAATGATTTCCAGAGTCTGTTATTTGTATCAATACCATCCCAACTGTACCGAATCAGATCTAGCTGATTTACACTCATTGATGTGTGTAGAATGGAAGAGTATCTAAAGAATCTCTTGTCTCAGTTCAGTTCAGTCGCTCAGTCGTGTCTGACTCTTTGCGACCCCATGAACCACAGCACGCCAGGCCTCCCTGTCCGTCACCAACTCCCAGAGTTTACCTTGTCTAGGAATCTTCAACATGTGTTCCTCAAATCACTAAGGTTCTTTGCACTGTTTTGAGGGGCTTCCAGGAGTCTGAGGTGAGGGCTGAAGAGGAGGAAACAGAAGTCAGGGCCCAGTCTTCATGCCTCAGCTTCAACCAGAGATGTTACATTTGTATCTATTATTTATTTATATTGCCTGTGGTGTGCTCAGTCCAGTCGGACTCTTTGCAACCGCATGGACTATAGCCTGCCAGGTTCACCTCTGTCCATGGAATTTTCCAAGCGAGAATACTGGAGTGGGTTGCTGACACCTTCTCCTGGGGAGCCTCCCCACCCAGGGATTGAGCCCGCATCTTTTGCATCTCCTGCATTGGCAGGTGGGTTTTTTACCCCTGTGCCTCCTGGGATGCTGCATTCAGACCCTTCGGGCAAAGCTGCTGTAAAAACCTTATACTGGACTTCTCTGGTGGTCCAGTGGTTAAGAATCTGCTTGCCGATGCAGGGGACATGGGTCCCTTCCCTGGTCTGAGAAGACCCCACATGCAGTGGAACAGCTAAGCCCTGGTGCCCTGGGCTTAGTCGCGCCACTATGGAGCCCACATACCTAGAGCCGTGACCCGCAGCAAGAGAAGCCACCGCAGTGAGAAGCCAGTGCACTGCAACTTGAGAGTAGCTCCCACTTGTCAAAACTAGAGAAAAACCAGCACAGCAATGAAGACCGAGTGTGGCCAAAAACAGTTATACTTCCCGACTCAATCATGAGGCTGAAATGCACTGAAGGGTTGAGAGTTCCCGAAGATCACATAATTGAATAGTGGAAAAGACTCTGATGCTGGGAGGGATTGGGGGCAGGAGGAGAAGGGGACGACAGAGGATGAGACGGCTGGATGGCATCACTGACTCAATGGACGTGAATCTGAGTGAACTCCAGGAGTTGGTGATGGACAGGGAGGCCTGGCGTGCTGCAATTCATGGGGTCGCAAAGAGCCAGACACGACTGAGTGACTGAACTGAACTGAAAGTACAGTGGAAACTTCTTCTTCTAGGTCTCAATATAGTTTGCAGAATTTTGAAATTTCCATCTTGGTTTCAGATTTCAAAAATCTCTGATTAATCTCTCAAACATTTCTTTGCAATACTGTATAAAGTCATGCTGTGAACTGTCTGGGACAAATTCAGTAAAAGCTCATGTTGTTTTAATTCATTCTCAAACAACAAATCCAAGCTACTTTATTTTCATAAGCAAAAAGCTTTCAGGCACAAACCCAAATGAAATTCTCCAATTTGGAACTCAACTGAGCACTTATATAATTTATTCCAGGGAGAGATAAGAGGCTTAGTTTACATACCAATATGCATAAGTTGATAATGCCTGACTGAGAAATATCTTGAGGTCATCACTGGCCACAGAGATAATGCAGCAATGGTTTGTACTGTCTGCCATGGACATGGAGGAAAATGTGGTATCCCTGCTTTATCTTCGTCATGCCTGTCTCCTCTGATTACTATGCTTTGGCTTACAAATTGTTTTGGAGTTGTTCTTTCCCCAATTAGATGATGAATTTTCAAATTTAGGGACCGTGACTGAAATGCCTAGCAAATTGTTATATGTAAGTGTTCAGTTCAGTTCAGTCGCTCAGTCGTGTCCAACTCCTTGTGACCCATGAATCACAGCATGCCCACCAGGCCTCCCTGTCCATCACCAACTCCCGGAGTCCACCCAAACCCATGTCCATCGAGTCAGTGATGCCATCTCATCCTCCGTCGTCCCCTTCTCCTCTTGCCCTCAATCCTTCCCAGTATCAGGGTCCTTTCCAGTGAGTCAGCTCTTCACATGAGGTGGCCAAAGTATTGGAGTTTCAGCTTCAACATCAGTCCCTCCAATGAACACCCAGGACTGATCTCCCTTAGGATGGACGGTTGGATCTCCTTGCAGTCCAAGGTTCAGTTCAGTTCAGTTCAGTTCAGTCGCTCAGTCGTGTCCAACTCTTTGTGACCCCATGAATCGCAGCACGCCAGGCCTCCCTGTCCATTACCATCTCCCGGAGTTCACTCAGACTCACAACCATCAAGTCCGTAATGCCATCCAGCCATCTCATCCTCGGTCGTCCCCTTCTCCTCCTGCCCCCAATCCCTCCCAGCATCAGAGTCTTTCCCAATGAGTCAACTCTTCGCATGAGGTGTCCAAAGTACTGGAGCTTCAGCTTTAGCATCATTCCTTCCAAAGAAATCCCAGGGTTGATCTCCTTCAGAATGGACTGGTTGGATCTCCTTGCAGTCCAAGGGACCCTCAAGAGTCTTCTCCAACACCACAGTTCAAAAGCATCAATTCTTCGCTCAGCCTTCTTCACAGTCCAACTCTCACATCCATACATGACCACAGGAAAAACCATAGCCTTGACTAGACGGACAAGGTAGGAGCTAATAAATATTACTGTGTGATGGAACTGAGCTGAGTTGAACTGAATAAAATCGAATTGAACCAATTGAATTAAATGGTTTATCTTACCATCAAAATAAATACTCAGTGGGGAACATACCTCTACTCAGAGGCCAAAAATATTTTCAGTGATATTTTAAAATATTCTAGATTTCATTTGAGAATCTTTCTCAACAAGTTAATTTAAACTGACTCAGGGCTTCCTATTTTATTTTAGCTGGCCGGTATCAAAGCATGCAATGATTCACTCAGTCTTGTCTGACTCTTTGCGACCCCACAGACTGTAGCCTGTCAGGCTCCTTTGTCCATGGGATTCTCCATACAAGAATGCTGGAATGGGTAGCCATCGCTTCTCTAGGGGATTGTCCCAACCCAGGGATCGAACATGGCTCTCCCGCATTGCAGGCAGATTCTTTGCCATCTGAGCCACCAGGAGTCTTGGAACAAAATTAAATCTCAATACAACTAAATGTATTCTGTAATTGTGCTGTCTTTGGCTGCTGAGTTATCAGTAGCCATGAAAAATGGGGCCGTAGATAATGGAGATCATAGGAAATTGATTTGTGAATGTTTCTAAATAAATGGTTGGAAACAGGAATGAATTAGATCACAGAAGGGAACCAAGTCCACAGAAACTGCCAACATCATGAGACTGGATGCTGTCTTTCCACCATATGGTTTCTGAGTTAACTGTCCTTCCCAAGGACCTTTGCGCTCAGCTCTCAATAGCAAACCATGCACAGTGCAAAGCTGAAATTAGAGTAGAAAGTGTCTGAGTCACAGATAACACAGATTGGGCTGCCTAAATGACAGACTTTACGTCTCCCATTTCTGGACTTGGGTGTACCAGATCAGCAGGCCAGCAGGCTTGGGTTCCCTTCCTGCCTCAGAGATGGCAGTCTTCTGACGATATCCTCACATGGCAGGGAGAGAGCCACCACGCTCTCTGGTGTCTCTTCCTATAAGGGCTCCACCTTCAGGACCTATGCACCTCACAGAGGCCCCACTTCCTGCCACCACCATTCTGGGCTTGGGGCTTCATTCTCCATGTCCTAGGGGACACAGACATTCAGCCCATTGCAGTGTGTGAGAAGCCTGGTGCATCTAGGGATGACCTTGGGGGCAATCTGGCCTTTTTGGACTCATCTGCAGAGGGTCGTCACCAAAGGGCAGAGGCAGTGAGACCACGAGGGCAAGGGAACACCCTGGAGGGCCAGGTGTCAGAGTGCCAACAGGGAAGCCCGGGTCCCCTCCTCCCTGCAGTGGGGCGGACATGCTAAAGTGCCTCCCTGGGCAGTCTTCTGCCCAATCAGGGACAGGCTGAGCCTTGATGGCTTACATTTACTTGCAAACATGGAAGTCTGCTTGGCTGGGCTTCTATATGGATTTAAAGTACAGACCATCTCCAGGAAGAAATCTTATTCATGCTTAGAAGTTACAAATCTCAGTCCACTATGCGGCCACAACTGCACCTTTGTTTCTGAGCCTCACTGCCCTGACTCCATTGGATGGCAGGAAATTAATCTCCAGTCACAGGATGCCCCTCCCCTCTCTGAGGTTGTGCTGAGTTCTGTGGGGTGTACTTTGCACCAAGCCTTCGGGCGGGTGGGAGGACACAGGGGGCATGTTAGCTCAGTGCTATTAGCTCAAGCAAGTGTGTGCTGAGAGCTCCCTCTGCCCACTGGGTCTGCATTATCAGTCCTTGTAGGTCCTGCCAACTGGCTTCTTACAGATCCAGAAGCTTGGCTGTTACTTCTGTTCCTCAGTTTGGGGCACAAATTACTTTCCCTCTTCTTCTGCAAGTGAAAGTTAACAGCTCAATTATATTTTAAATCTGACAGCAGGTTTTATTCAAAATATGAGGAAACTAATAGAAAGCAGAGACTGAGTTCTTAAATATATTTTTAAATAGGTCTCCCACATTCTTGCACGGTGTGCAGCCTATACACCGTTACATGTGGCAATTATGGCAGCTCAGTTCAGTTCAGTCGCTCAGTCTTATGTGACAATTTATGAGCCCATGTCCTTCACCAACTCCCAGAGCTTGCTCAGATTCATGTCCATTGAATCCGTGATGCCATCCAAACATCTTGTCCTCTGTCATCCCCTTCTCCTCCTGCCTTCAATCTTTCCCAGCTTCAGGGTCTTTTCCAATGACTCAGTTCTTCAAATCAGGTGGCCAAAGTATTGAAGCTTCAGCTTCAGCATCAGTCCTTCCAGTGAATATTCAGGACTGATTTCCTTTAGGATGGGCTGGTTGGATCTCCTTGAGTCCAAGGGGCTCTCAAGAGTCTTCTTCAATACCACAGTTCACATCACAGTTCAAAAGCATCAAATTTTTAGCACTCAGCTTTCTTCATGGTCCAACTCTCACATCCATACATGACTACTGGAAAAACCATAGCTTTGACTAGCTGGACCTTTGTCGGCAAAATAATGTCTCTGCTTTTTAATATGCTGTCTAGGTTGGTCATAGCTTTTCTTCCAAGGAGCAAGTGTCTTTTAATTTCATGGCTGCAGTCACTATCTGCAGTGATTTTGGAGCCCCCCAAAATAAAGTTTGTCACTGTTTCCATTGTTTCCCCATCTATTTGCCATGGAGTGATGGGACCAGATGCCATGATCTTAGTTTCTTGAATGTTGGGTTTTAAGCCAACTTTTTCACTTTCCTCTTTCACTTTCATCAAGAGGCTCTTTAGTTCCTCTTTGCTTTCTGTCTTTATGGTGGCGTCATCTGCATGTCTGAGGTTGTTGATATTTCTCCTGGCAATCTTGACTCCAGCTTAAGATTCATCCAGCCCAGCATTTCACATGATGTACTCTGCCCAGAAGTTAAATAAGCAGGGTGACAATATATAGCCTTGATGTACTCCTTTCCCAATTTGGAACCAGTCCATTGTTCCATGTCTGATTCTAACTGTTGCTTCTTGACCTGCATACAGATTTCTCAGGAGGCAGGTAAGGTGGTCTGGTATTCCCATCTCTTTAAGAATTTTCCACAGTCTCTTGTGGTCCACACAGTCAAAGGCTTTGGGGTAGTCAATAAAACAGAAGTAGATGTTTTTCTGAAACTCTCTTGCTTTTTCTATGATCCAAAGGATGTTGGCAATTTGATCTCTGGTTCCTCTGCCTTTTCTAAATCCAGCTTAAACATCTGGAAGTTCTTGGTTCCCGTATGGTTGGAGCCTCGTTTGGAGAATTTTGAGCATTACTTTGCTAGTGTGTGAGATGAGTGCAATTGTGCAGCAGTTTGAACATTCTTTGGCATTGCCTTTCTTTGGGATTGGAATGAAAACTGTTCTTTTCCAGTCCTGTGGCCACTGCTGAGCTTTCTAAATTTGCTGGCATATTGAGTGCAGCACTTTAATAGCATCATCTTTTAGTATTTGAAATAGCTCAGCTGGAATTCCATCACCTCCACCAGCTTTGTTCGTAGTGATGCTTTCGAAGGCCAGGGCTTCACCTGTGGCTCAGCTGGTAAAGAATCCGCTTGCAATGCAGGAGACCTGGGTACGATCCCTGGGTTCGGAAGATCCCCTGGAGAAGGGAAAGGTGACCCACTTCAGTATTCTGGCCTAGAGAATTCCGTGGACTGTATAGTCCATGGGATCTCAAAGAGTCAGACATGACTGAGCGACTTTCACTTCCTAAGCCCCCCTTGACTTTGCATTCCAGGATGTCTGTCTTTGGTGAGTGATCACACCATCATGGTTATCTGGGTTGTAAAGATCTTTTTTGTATAGTTCTGTTTATTCTTGCCACCTCTTCTTAATATCTTCTGCTTCTGTTAGGTCCATACCCTTTCTGTCCTTTATTGAGCCCATCTTTGCAGGAAATGTTCTCCTGGTATCTCTAATTTTTTTGAAGAGATCTCTAGTCTTTCCCATTCTATTGTTTTCCTCTATTTCTTTGCACTGATCACTGAGGAAGGCTTTCTTATCTCTCCTTGCTATTCTTTGGAACTCTGCCTTCAGATGGGTATATCATCCCTTTTCTCCTTTTTCCTTTCATTTCTCTTCTTTTCACAGCTATTTGTAAGGCCTCCCGAGACAACTATTTTGCCTTTTTGCATTTCTGTTTCTTGAGGATAGTCTTGATCACTGCCTCCTGTACAATGTCACAAACCTCCACCCATAGTTCTTCAGGCACTCTATCAGATCTAATCCCTTGAATCTATTTGTCACTGCCACTGTATAGTCTAATGAACTTCATTTAAGTCATACCTGAATGGTCTAGTGGTTTTCCTTACCTTCTTCAGTTTAAGTCTGAATTTTGCCAATAAGGAGTTCATGATCTGAGCCACAGTCAGCTCCTGGTCTTGTTTTTGCTGACTGTATAGAGCTTATCCACCTTAGACTGCAAAGATTATAATCAATCTGATTTTAGTATTAACCATCTGGTGATGTCCATGTATGAAGTCATCTCTTGTGTTGTTGGAAGAGGGTGTTTGCTATGACCAGTGCGTTCTCTTGGCAAAACTCTGTTATCCTTTGCCCTGTTTCATTTTGTACTCCAAGGCCAAACTTGCCTGTTACTCCAGGTATCTTTGACTTTCTACTTTTGTGTTGAAGTCCCCTATGATGAAAAGGACATCTTTTTTTTTTTTTTTTTGGTGTTAGTTCTACAAGGTCTTATAGGTCATCATCGAACAATTCATCTTCAGCCTCTTCAGCATTAGTGGTTGGGGCATAGATTTGGATTACTGTAATATTGAATGGTTTGCCTTCATTTTTGAGACTGCATCCAAGTACTGCATTTTGGACTCTTTTGTTGATTATGAGAGCTACTGCATTTCTTCTTAGGGATTCTTGCCCACAGTAGTAGATACAATGTTCATCTGAACTAAATTCGCCCATTCCAGTTCACTTTAGTTCACTGATTCCTAAAATGCCCATGTTTTCCCTTGCCATCTCTAGTTTGACCACTTCCAATTTACCTTGATTCATGGATCTAACACTCCAGTTTCCTATCGTTATTATTCTTTACAGCATCAGACTTTACTTCCATCACCAGTCACATCCACAACTGGGCATTGTTTTCACTTTGGTTCTGTCTCTTCATTCTTTCTGGAATTATTTCTCCACTCTTCTCCAGTAGCATATTGGGCACCTACTGGCCTGGTGAATTCATCTTTCAGTGTCATATCTTTTTGCCTTTTCATAGTATTCATGGGGTTCACGAGACAAGAATACTGAAGTGGTTTGCCATCCCCTCCTCCCGTGGACCACGTTTTGTCAGAACTCTCCATGACCCATCCAACATGGGTGGCCCTGTATGGCATGGTTCACAGTTTCATTGAATTAGACAAGGCTGTGGTCCATATGATCAGTTTGGTTGGTTTTCTCTGATAGCTGTTTTCATTCTGTCTGCCCTCTGATGGATAAAGATAAGAATCTTGTGGAAGCTCCTGATGGAAGAGACTGACTGTGGGGGGGATCTGGATCTTGTTCTGATGGGCGGGTCCATGCTCAGGAAATCTTTAATCAAATTTTCTGTTGATGGGCAGGGCTGTGTTCCTTCCCTGTTGTTTGGCCTGAGGCCAAACTATACAGGGTAATGTGGTAATAGTGACCTCTTTCAAAAGGACTAATGCATGCACTGTGTATTCAGTGCCCCTGACCCCACAGCAGGCCACTGTATACGTACGCCTCCACCAGAGACTCCTGGACACTCACAGGCAAGTCTGGCTCAGTCTCTTGTGGGGACACTGCTCCTTTCTCCTGGGTCCTGGTGCACACAAGGTTTTGTTTGTGCCCTCCAAGAGTCTGTTTCTCCAGTCCTGTGGAACTGTGTAATCAAATCCCACTGGCCTCCAAAGTCAAATTCCCTGGGGTTCTCAGTCCCTTTGCCAGATCCCCAGGTTGAGAAATCCATTGTGGGTCCTAGAACTTTCTTAACAATGCAAGAATTTCTTTGGTACAATTGCTCTGCAGTTTGTGGGTTGTCTTCTCATTGGCTCTGTAGTGGGGCTAATGGCGACCTCCTCCAAGAGGGCTTACGCCACATGCTATGTGTCCCAGGTCTGCTGCAGCCAGAGACCCTGCCCAGTATACAAGGTTTGTATACTGGAAACTAAAAGCACTGATGATAGAAATCAAGTGAGATCTATATCAACAAACAAAGATTCATGGGGTAGGGGCCTCAACATTGTTAAGATATGAATTCTTTTCACATCATAGATTCAGTATAATGCCAACCAAAATCACACAATAAAATTTTCTGTAGAAACTGACAAGCTGATTCTAAATTTTCTATGGAAAGGTGAAGGCATTTGAATAGCTAAAATAATTTTTCAAAAGAAGAGCAAAGTTGGATAACTCACATTATCTAATTTCAAGATTTATTACAAAGCTACAAAAAAAGACAGTGGTATTGATGTAAAAATAAACCAGTGAAACAGAACATAGAGTCCATAAATAACACACATGTACATGATCAATTGATTTTCAACAAAGGCAACTGAATGGAGAAAGGTTAGCCTTTTCAATAAATAGCTTTGAAACATATCTGCATATGCAGAGAAAAAGAGTTTCAACTTATGCCTCATACTTTACACAATAATTAACTCACAATGGATTATAGACCTACGAGTAAGAGCTAAAACTTCTAGAAGAAATCATAGGAGGAAATCGTCATAATTTCTTAACTATTTCACTAAAATCACAGTTCATAAAAGAAAAGACTTGATAAGTTGAACTTCAGCAAAATTTACAACGTCTGCTATAGAAAAAACACTGTTAAGAAAATATGAAACTAGAATACTTTCTAACACCATACACAAAAATAAACTCAAAATGGATTACAGGTCTAAATGTAAGACCAGAAACTATAATACTCCTAGAGGAAAACATAGGCAAAACACTCTGACATAAATCACAGCAGGATCCTCTATGACCCAGCTCCCAGAGTAATGGAAATAAAAGCAAAAATAAACAAATGGGACCTAATTAAACTTAAAAGCTTTTGCACAATGAAGGAAACTATAAGCAAGGTGAAAAGACAGCCTTCAGAATGGGACAAAACAATAGCAAATGAAGCAATTGACAAAGAATTAATCTCAAAAATATACAAGCAGCTCAATACCAGAAAAATAAATGACCCAATCAAAAAAATAGGCCAAAGAACTAAACAGACATTTCTCCAAAGAATAAATACAGATGGCTAACAAACACATGACAAGATGCTCAACCTCACTCATTATCAGAGAAATGCAAATCAAAACCACAATGACGTACCATCTCACGTTGGTCAGAATGGCTGCTATCCAAAAGTCTACAAGCAATAAATGCTGGAGAGGGTGCAGAGAAAAGGGAACCCTCTTACTCTGTGGATGGGAGTGCAAACTAGTACAGCCACTATGGAGAACAATGTGGAGATTCCTTTAAAAAATGGGAATGGAACTGCCATACAGCCCAGCTATCCCACTGCTGGGCATACACACTGAGGAAACCAGAATTGAAAGAGACACGTGTACCCCAATGTTCATTGCAGCACTGTTTACAATAGCCAGGACATGGAAGTAACCTAGATGTCCATTGGCAGACAAATGAATAAGAAAGCTGTGGTACATATACACAATGGAATATTACTCAGCTATTTAAAAGAATGCATTTGAATCAGTTCTAATGAGGCAGATGAAACTGGAGCCTACTATACAGAATGAAGTAAGTCAGAAAGAAAAACACCAATACAGTGTATTCATGCATATATATGGAATTTAGAAAGATGATAACGATGACCCTATATGCAAGACAGCAAACACAGAGATAAACAGACTTTTGGACTCTGTGGGAGAAGGCGGGGTGGGAGGATTTGAGAGAATAGCATTGAGACATGTATATTATCATAAGTGAAATAGATCACCAGTCCAGGTTCAATGCATGAGACAGGGTGCTCAGGGCTGGTGCACTGGGATGACCCTGAGGGATGAGATGGGGAGGAGGTGGGAGGGAGGGTTCAGGATGGGGGACACATGTACACCCATGGTTGATTCATGTCAATGTATGGCAAAAACCAATACAATATTGTAAAGTAATTAGCCTCGAATTAGAATAAATAAATAAATTTTTTTTAAAAAAAAGAAAAAAAGGAAAAGTCAAGCCACACGCTGAAATAAAATACATATTAATCATGTATCTGACAAAACACTCATTTCCAGACTATATAAAGCATTTGATAACTCAAAAATAAGTAAACTACTCAATTAAAAGAAATGGACAAAATATATTTAAAAGACACTCCACTTCTACTATATCTGGATGGCAAACAAGAACATAAAAAAGATGGTCAACATCATTAGTCATTGAAAAGTGAAAGTTGTTCAGTTGTGTCCAACTCTTTGCGACTCCCTGAACTGTAACAAGCCAGGCTCCTCTGTCCATGGAGTTCTCCAGGCAAGAATACTGAAGTGGGTTGCCACTTCCTTCCCAACCCAGGGATTGAACCTGCATCTCCTGCATAGCAGGCAGATTCTTTACCATCTGAGCTATCAGGGAAGCCATTAGAGAAATGCAAATTAAAACCGCAATGAGATATGACTCCATACTTGTTATAATGGCTAAATTTTTTAGTGAACACATCCAGATGCTGAGAAAGATGTAGAACAACTGAAACTCTCACACATGTTGATACGAATGCGACTGGTCCTCCACTTTGGAAAACAGTTTGACAGTTTCTCACAAAGTTAAACACACGTACACTTAGCAGGAGAATGAAAAATCTGGCTTAAAAACCAACATGCAAGAAACTAAGATCATGGCATCCAGTCCCATCACTTCATGGCAAATAGATGGGGAAACAATGGAAACAGTGTCAGACTTTACTTTTTCGGATTTCAAAATCACTGCAGATGGTGACTGCAGCCATGAAATTAAAAGACACTTGCTCCTTGGAAGAAAAGCTATGACCAATCTAGACAGCATATTAAAAAGCAGAGACATTATATTGCCAACAAAGGTCCATCTAGTCAAAGCTATGGGTTTTCCAGGATTCATGTATGGATGTGAGAGTTGAACCATAAAGAAAGCTGAGTGCTGAAGAATTGGATGTTTGTGAACTGTGGTGTTGGAGAAAACTCTCGAGAGTCCCTTGGACTGCAAGGAGATCAAACCAGTCAATCCTAAAGGAACTGAGTCCTGACTATTCATTGGAAGGACTGATGCTGAAGCTGAAGCTCCAATACTTTGGCCACCTGATTTGAAGAACTGAGTCATTGGAAAAGCCCCTGATGCTGGGAAAGATTGAAGGCAGGAGGAGAAGGGGATGACAGAGGATGAGATGGTTGGATGGCATCACATAATTGATGGACATGAGTTTGAGTAGGCTCCAGGAGTTGGTGAAGGACAGGGAGGCCTGGCGTGTTGCAGTCCATGGGGTCACAAAGAGTCGGACATGACTGAGTGACTGAACTGATACTGATAAACTTAGCATATCTAAGAAAGTCCACTCCTGGAGAAAAAGCTTACATTCACACAATGTCCTGTCCATGAACATTTATAGTAGCTTTATTCATAATCACCACACATCAGAAAATACTGCAATGTTCCTCCCTTTGGTAAATGTATAATCACACTTCCTCACCTTTACAGGCAGAAACAGTACTCAGGAAGCAAAAGGAATGAGCTCGTGATGTATACAATACCACCCACAGGTCTCAAAGGCAGTATGCTCGTTCAGAGTGAAGGCAGACTCAGAAACCCGCACAGTCACTGTCACATGGCCTGCTGGATAAGGCAAAATTACAGAGACAGAAAACAGGCCAGTTGGTGACAGAACTCGGGGTGGGGGAAAAGGAATTTGGGGGGTGATGGAATTTAATTGTATCAGTGATTACATGACTATGAATGCATGAAGATTCATAGAGATGTACGCTAAAAAGAGTGAATTCTACTGTACAGAAAAAATTTCAAGTGAATAAAAACACATTATACATATGCACATACACACTCACACAGGAATATTATTCAGCCTCAAGGAAGGAAATCCTGCCATTTGTGATGACATGGTTGAACCCAGAGGGCATTATGCTATGTGAAATAAACCAGTCTCAAAAGACAAATTCTAATAATTGCACTTACGTGAGGAATATAAAATAGTGAACCTCATGGAAGCAGAGAGTAGAATGGTGACTGCCAAGGACTGGGAGAGGAGAAAATGAAGTGGTAATAACCAAAGGATGAGTTCATGCATGCTAAGTCACTTCAGACTCTCTGTGACCCCATGGACTGTAGCTCTCCAGGCCCCTCTGTCCATGGAATTCTCCAGGCAAGAATGCTGGAATGGGTAGCCATTCCCTTCTCCAGGGGATCTTCCTGACCCAGGGATCAAACCCAGGTCTCCTGCATTGCACGCAGACTTTTTACCATCTGAGCCCCCAGGGAAACCAATCGAAGGGTACAAAGTTTCAGTTGTGCAATAACTGAATAAGTCATAGAGATCCACTACACAGCATAGTGGCTAGAGCAACACTGCATCAGAGACTTAGAAATTTGCAAAGAGAGTCGATCTTGCACTGTGCTCTTATTACACACAGAAATAATAATAAAGAGTGTGGGAGAAAACCTTTCAAGATGATATATGTTTATGCCATAGATCATGGTGATGATTTCACGAGGGTAGATTCATCTCCAAACACCTCAAGTTTTATATATTAACTATATACAGGTTTTGCATGTTAATCATAGCTCAATAAAATGGTTTAAAAATGAAAACAAAGCCTGAATCTGTACTTGGAAAGGTCTCTGGAACTTAGTTAGGATTTATTACAATTGGCTATTACAGATGTATGGATGGATGTACTAATGCTATTCACCTTGTATTTGACCCATGAAGCAGATTACAAGCTATTTTCCAACTCAATCGTTACAAATTAACTCAGAGATACCTTGACTACAGTCAAAGCCCTGACTTTCTACCAAGAAACTCTTTGGACCGGTCAACAAGCTTTGTACCTCTCAGGCCTCCATTTGTTTTTCATTAACCAGAACATTCCCAAAGGAGAGACTACATTTTCTGATTCAGCATCAAAAACAGAACAGAGCAGTGGTCACCAAAGAAATATTTCCTATACAACGAGGCAGCCCAGAAATGCTGGAAGCAGAATTTAGCGTGTCTCGAAGCAGCTGGGTTTCACACGGACATAGCACAGCACAGACGACAGCACCCAGAGAAACAAGCATAAAATGTCCATGACTTATGTGTAACTTCCCCAAGCTTTTTTAAATGTCCAGCTCTTCCAGTTCTGTTTTAGGGTGAAGTGTGAACTCTGAGATAGGCATGAACTCTATGTGTTATTCATTCACACTCCCTGGCACATGTTGTCATGGAAAGTTTGTTGAATTAAAGAAAGCATGGATAAATACGAACAGTAAAGAAAGCCTGATGTTGTTTCTAACCATCCCCGTGTGCTGAGGCCACAGGTGGGTGCATCCAGTCTCCTGACCTGGCCCTGTACCTGCAGCTGGGTGCCCCTGAGGTCGTGGGCCAGGGTGAGCATGTAGGGGTCGGGAGCAGTTGGCCACACAGGTCCATTGCTGGAGGCATCAGTCTACTCGGCCAGGACCAGCTCCCGTACAGAGCTTTTGGAACCATCTCTGAAATACACCCCCTTTTCCATCCTGAGGTAAATCCATGAATTTCCAAACTTTTCAAGGAGATGATAAGAGGTGGGGTTCATTGAGGTCCTGGAAGGGTGGTGAGTGTCCTGGAAGCCTTACCTGTGTAGGACCAAGTGGAGGTCGTGAAGGGTGTGCGTGTCCGCAGGAAGAGGGTGAGAAGGCGGAGCGCTCATAAGTCTGGGAGTCACAAGAGGCAGCTGGGACAGGTACCCGCAGGGTCACCTTCACACGAGGGAGAGGCATGAATGTGCTTTCCCTGAACTTGACTAAACCTTTGAGGATAACAAACCCAGCTTCTCCCACTCGGGCCTCAACAGCAGCCAGCACAGTGCTAAGTGGCTAACAGAGGTTTCACACAAATCCCTGATAAATTGAACTAAATGAGAACCTGGTGCTGAATGAAGCCAAATTCATCAACTGAAGCAAAAACTGGGGTGGAAAACACTGACGTAATTCAAAGTATCATTTCTCCTCTATTCTGACCACGCAGTATGAGGCCCTGAGAGAAGTTCGATTCTTTTGAGAGCAGTCAAAACTAAGAGACATAGGGAACTCCCTGGTGGTCCAGTGGTTAGGACTCCATGCGTCCATGGCAGGGGGCATGGGTTCAATCCCTTGTTGGGGAACTAAGATCCCACAAGCTGTGTAGCACAGCAAAAGTGAAAAGTGGGGGTGTCACTCAGTCGTGTCCGACCCTGTGCAACCCCATGGACTGTAGCCCGACAGGCTTCTCTGTTCACGGAATTCTCCAGGCAAGAATCCTTCTCTAGGGGATCTTCCCCACCCAGGGATCAAACCCAGATCTCCTGCACTGAGGTGGATTCTCTACCACTGAGCCAACACAAGAGACATTTACAGGAATGAGACCATGTAGTGTGGAGACGGCAGGCAGGTTTGAACTTGACTACTGGTTCTGCTCCACTGAGAACACTGTTGAGAGGTCGGTGTTGACAGAGATGAAGCTCCTTCTGCCTTGATTGACCAGCAATGTCTGTCACGATCAGGGAAACAGGACTGGGACCACGTGCTCACGCCTGCCATTCCTGCTGGCGGAAGAGATGGGCCTGTACCTCAGTATGTGAATTTGGCGGGGGAGTTCAGCTTTCTGGGTCTCCATTTCCTTGACTATGTAATAGTTCAAACGAGATGTCCTTGAAAGTCTCTACCAGCTCCAGGAAGAGAAGGGAGTATGAAGGTCCTTTCTATTTAGTGAACGCTCTAAAAATCATCCTTAACTAATTTTTGCTGATGATGTCATTATGTACTAAAAGTAATAAACAATTGTGAAAGAGCGTTATCACTTCCCAGAGCGGATGGATGCTTCTAACTTGTCTCTGCAGATCTGCCTTCTTCCTTTCTTCAGCCTGCTCTCTGCAGCAGGGGCTGACTTGTTTCACCTTCATCAACCAGCCTCTTTGCCACCTGGCTTCCGGGTGGGTTTGGGTAATGAGGACCCTGGCAGGAAACAGAAGGGAACGTGAGAGGAAGGGGGAAGATTAAGAGAGGGAGAAAAGTGAGCAGGAGGAAACCCAGGCTCCCTCCCTGCAGGGTTGCTCTGTCCCTTGAGGAAGGTCATCACTTCTCGAAAGCTGGACTAGTCCACAAGACTCTACTGGATTCTGCTAACCAGTCTTCCCTTCAGTCCTCCAAGTTCAGGATGGTAACAGCCCACTGATGCAGTGTTCCCTGTGGTCTCCATCTGCACCGATATAAACAGTTGCTTTCTTCAGTTCAGTTCAGTTCGGGCACTCAGTCATGTCCAACTCTTTGTGACCCCATGAATCACAGCACGCTAGACCTCCCTGTCCATCACCAACTCCCGGAGTTCACTCAGACTCACGTCCATCGAGTCCGTGATGCCATCCAGCCATCTCACCCTCTGTCATCCCCTTCTCCTCCTGCCCCCAATTCCTCCCAGCATCAGAGTTTTTACAGTGAGTCAACTCTTCGCATGAGGTGGCCAAAGTACTAGAGTTTCAGCTTTAGCATCAGTCCTTCCAGTGAACTGATCTTTAGGATAGACTGGTTGGATCTTCTTGCAATCCAAGGGACTCTCAAGAGTCTTCTCCAACACCACAGTTCAAAAGCATCAATTCTTCGGTGGTCAGCTTTCTTCACAGTCCAACTCTCACATCCATACATGAACACTGGAAAAACCATAGCCTTGACTGGACAGACCTTTGTTGGCAAAGCAATGTCTCTGCTTTTGAATATGCTATCTAGGTTGGTCATAACTTTCCTTCCAAGGAGTAAGTGTCTTTTAATTTCATGGCTGCAATCACCATCTGCAGTGATTTTGGAGCCCCCCAAAATAAAGTCTGACACTATTTCCACTGTTTCCCCATCTATTTCCCGTGAAGTGATGGGACCAGATTCCATGAAAAAGTCAAAGCATTAGTCACTCAGTCATGTCTGACTCTTTGCAACCTCATAGACTGTAAGCCTGCCAGGCTCCTTGGACCATGGGATTTTCCAGGCAAGAATATTGGAGTAGGTTGCCATTCCCTTCTCCAAGTGACCTTCCTGACTCAGGGATCGAACCTGTATCTCTTATGTCTCCTGCATTGGCAGGCGGGTTTCTTACCATCTGAGCCACCAAGAAAGCCCTAAACCTCCTTTAATTATCCTAATTTGAAGGTGACATCTGTTTACTGGTAGGATGTAGATCCATCATCTCAGAGTCTTTTACAAGTTAATAAATAATAAATGTTGCTTAATTAATGAACTGTGTATAAGACCTATATCTGCTAAGACCTTATAGCCTTTGAAGAACTATCATCTTTGAAGAAATGGGACAAAGGTTGCAGACAGTAAGGACAGAGAAGAATTGTGGAGCAGAAACCAGGGTTTCTGATTGAGAGTGACTATCTGGACCAAACAGAAGGATGTGACACCTGTAGACCAGCATGACTCTTCTGGGATCTCTCTTGTTCTCTAAGCCTCTCTCTTAGTATCACTGTTAAAAATCTTTACAGTTTTATTCTCCCTTATCTATCTAGCTAGCTAGCTATCCTTCTACCTACCTAGCTACCTATCAACTAACTCCCTAGGGATAATCTGAGGGATGCATTTCAACTGTCCCTTTCATCTCCCTCTAGTTCCAGCACCATTCTTGTCCAGTAAGACTTGAACAGGGTAGCCAACTTTGCTTCTTCACAAAGCTGCTATTCTCAGAAAGGGAGAGTGCACGGAAGTGTAAATTGTAGGTTCTCTGATGGGTCCTGGCCTCAGTACAAGGGGACTACAAAGACATCAAAGACAGCCAGATAGGAACAGGAAGGCAAGACATCAACACAGAGACCAACTTAAAAATCTTTCTCACCACTCATTTCCTTGCCTGAGACACTGCTCCCAGGCTACCTGGTGTCAGCTAACCTTCTGGAAGACCGGGGAAGGAGTAGACTTCTTGGGGACGCTCTTTGCATGAGTTTTTCCTCTCATGCTCAGTTTTTGTTTTGTTTTGTTTGTTTTTTTGACCCCAACTACATGTTCTCTTGCTATCAGACAGAAAGAAAATTAATATAGTAACCTTGAGTTACCAAACTTTTACATTCCAGGCTCTAAGTTATAATGACCGGCAATCTCGTCTCCAATTTCTGAATGGAAAAAAAAAGATCGCAAAAGCCAAAAGCATTGTCATAGAACTGGAAATAAGCTAACAGAAGACATTGTCAGAACGGGATGAACTTCTCCATGCCAATGGGACTTCCTTGAGAAAATGACCCTGGCCTCAAAGTCTTTGGAATAAAGAGAACAGGGCCAGCAGACTGAACGAAGTGCACTTGGAGGAGAGCAGCAGAGTGTGCGTTCAGTTGTTCATTTCCTCACCCATCTTGCATTCTAGTCATTTATTGGACACCTGCTATGGGCCAGGCTATGGGTTAGATGGCAGGAGGTAACAGTAGGTGAAATAACAGATGTGGCCTTGTTATAAATGGAACTTGAGTCTGCTTGGTCATGCACAGCAAAGCCAACCCACTGACACTGAGTTGTGCTGCAAGAAAGTGAAGTATTTATTACAGGCGCCAAACAAGGAACCCAGGCAGCTCATGCTCAAAAGACCCAAACTCCCTGAAGGCTTTCAGGGGAAGGTTTTTAAAGACAAGGTGAGAGTGAGGTAGGGGGGTGGGGTTGTGGGGTGTGTGATCAGCTTGTGGGTGTGTTTCTGATTGGTTGGTGATAACTTAATTGGGAGTCAACATCATCAACACTCTGATTCCAATCAGTCTGGGGTTATCAACATGCTTGTGGGCAGCATGTGGTTAACTTCTCCTACCTGGTAGGAGTTTCAGTATTGGAAAATAGCTCATAGGATATTGCTCAGAATATTATCTATAACCCTTGAGAAGGAACTAAAAGGTCCTTGACTTTGTTTAATGGCTAAACTATTATTTTTTGTCTGTTTCCCTTTCTTCATTTTATCACTTCCCTGATTAAATTTATTCTTTGACTAAAATTCTTCTACAGACAAAAGGCAGACAGAGGACATGTGGGTGGGGGTGGGGGGGTGTCTGTTCTGGGAAATTCCCATAGGGTCCTGCTTAGCCTCTGCCTTCATGAAATTTATAATTCAGGGAGTAGTGGAAATTGCTATGGCGAAGTTCTAGAAAAGATAGCCACCAATTAATTTTTCTGTTGGAGAGGAGATTTCAGCTAATCATGAGGTAAATACCTTATGTTCTGGGGAAACTGCAGAAGGACTCTTTTGCCACCCAAACATAAAGTCAGTAGCCAGCCACTCTTGGGAGAAGAGATGAGGCCTAGCTGGGTGATTGTGGGTGACAGAACTGTGGCTGTTGTCCCCCTATTGACATCTGGAGTTTGAAGATGGGTGATCAGTCAGATGGGTAAACTTGGATTGGGATCAGTGGTCCCTTGGATGGGACAGGATCAAGACCCCCTCCTTCATGGTGTCAAAATTTTAACACCATAAGGAGCCAACTTAGGTTAGTTCTACTGAGTTCAAAGATCAGAAAATGAGTGTTATTTTATTATTGCCTTTAAGAGTCCAATCTGAGAGCCCATGTGTCAAGGTAGAAACCCTTCGGTCTCAAGGCCCATCCCACTTCTCACTGGCCATTGAGGAGCTCCTTCGCTGCTTTAGGTTCATACTTGCCCATTACACAGCCATCTGCTCTACTTAGTCCCTTTGTTTCCACCAGCTTGCAGCTGGTTGCTGGCCCCTGTGTTTCCCATCTGCTCCGCTAGGACACTGTCTCCACTGGGGAAGGGATTGTGTGTATTCGCATCACCCTGCAGCCCAGAAGAGAGTCTAGAAGGACGTCTGGGACATATTTTGGATTCATTTAACATCTGCTGAGTGAAATAAGAGGTGTGATTATCACAGTGTCCACTGCCCAGGCCCCTGTGGCCCCGGCAGGCAAACACTCTCTTGATCCCCACCCTGTGGGGTGGGATGGGCTCAGATAGGTTGGACTGGAAACCTCACCTCTCTGTGGTCCAACTTCATCAGCTCCCCATAGTCAGCCTCACTCCGCCATAGCCCTGGGGAGGCGGGGAGTGGTCTGCGGCCCTGCTCCTCATGGAACCCTGACTAGCTTCCTCCCCTTCATGGTGGGGGAACACCTCCTTCACTGCTCTTACCTCACTTCCCTCTGCTCCACCAAGACCCCAGACCACTCACCTCTCCTCTTCCCCCTCCCTCCCAGGCAAAGCCAGGTGAGAAAGTTGCCTTCAGGTCTGTCCTTAAACGGGGAACAGGGAGGCCCAGCTGCCATTTGAAGCTGGGAGGGAAGATGCAGGCAGGAGATGCAAGCAGGGCTAACTGTCAAGTGCTGCCACAAGGCGACAACAGGAATAGCCTGACCAGCATCCACCGGACGTGGCCACCGGGAGAGGCCCAGGCCCGGGAGAGTTGAGCCCAAGAAGCCAGAGTGTGGCCGTGTGAGAAATGCTTGCGAGTGAAGCGGGAGGGGATGGCGTGATTCACTCAGGCACTCAGCACAAAGCCAGTTGAGTGTGGAGGGAGTAGCTGAAGGGGAACACGTGTGTGTGTGTGTGGACACGTGTGTGTGTGTGTGTGTGATGGGTGACGGGAAATTTTTTTAATTTAAATTTTAAAAAGTTAGGATGAGGAAGGCTAGAGCACATCTGAACGCTGGGGCGGAGACACTGCAGTTACAGGAGCTCAGAGTGCGGCCCTGGACCTGAGGGGGTGGCTCCGTGTGAAGATGGCGGAGTGGGCAAGGACGCATGCGCGTGTGGAGACCTGCCGTCTGCGACCGTCTGCTTCGGGAGATGAGGCGGGGTCTCCTGAAGTAGGAGGGGAAGTGGATGGAGGTGATTGGTGACAGGGAGTGTTGCATGGGGAACGTGGGGATCGTCTGATAAACCGTGTGGAAACCCACAGGGAGCTGAGAGGGGAAACCAACAGTTGGTAGCCTGGAGGTATCCACTCTGCACCTAGAAAGGGAGGCAAGAGCGACGGCACGCTCACCTCCGCTGAAGGAGGAAACAGACAGAACAGGCTCCATCTTGAAAGCAGGACTCTTTCTTGGGCTGGACTGTGGACTTTGAGCTATATGCCCAGTATCTATGGAAATGACATATGAACTAGAAAACCAGACACCCGCCCCCCCCGCCCCACCGCCATGGAAGAGCCCCAGGGCTCCTATTTAGACTGTCTGTCGCCTAAAAGAATACCCTAATTATCTGTGTAACCAAATAGAATCATAAATTCTATTATGCTTATTGGGGTTTGACCACAGGCCTATTGATAATTGTCCACTGTTAACTACCTAGGCTTAAGGCATATGAATCATGGGTTTAAGGCATGCGAATCATGGGTTAACTTTGCATTTTTCTTTTCCTTTGTTCAGACTAGTTTCAGAGAATTTTAGGATGTGGGTTTGAGCACGTACACTTAGGATATATAAGGTTTCCACAAAAACTGGTCCTTGGCTAAGAGGAGAATCTGCCTTGGGCCTGCCGGTGTAATAAACTGCACTCCACTATCTGCATTGTTTTTCTGAGTGAGTTTGTTTCCTGGAATTCGTGGCTACTACACCGTGACACGGAAGCACCTCCTGCAAGTGGTGGAGGTGGACTGTTATTTCCTGTCCTGGGAATGCACAGTCCAACCTCAGGTAAACCCTTTTCTTAACTATCAGGGCATTTCTATTCTTGGCCAACAAGCAACTTCTGCATGAGAGAGAATTGCTTTCCTAATTGGGACCAAGAATTTTTTAATGTGTTAATTTTATCAGCCTCCATTTCCATGTTAATTTTATTTCAACTTTATTGTAAATCCTTATGGGCTTAGCTCTCATTGTGATTTTTAAAATTTGTACATTGGTCCCTGGTGGCTTTAAGAATCTGCCTACAATGCAGGAGACCCAGGTTTGATCCCTGGGTCGGGAAGACCCCCTGGAGAAGGAAATGGCAATCCACTCCAGTATTCTTTTCTGGAGAATTCCATTGACGGAGGAGTGTGACGGGCTACACTGTATGGTGTTACAAAGAGTCAGACATGACTGAGCAACTTACACGACTTTCACTTTCAATCTTACAACTAAGATTTTAAACCAGATCACCATTCATGACACGTGTCACTGTCTTTTCATGTTGTACTTTTTAAACTCACTTCTTATCTCCAACTACAAAATAGTTACATCCTAAGGAGATGATTTTAAGGCCTGAAGATGTTGCAGAAACGTGGGCTAATTCTATGGGTGGAATCGTTTTAATTATACGTAGTGACTAAGACCTGTGTTCTGTGTAGAGAAGCAAATGCGTTTTAACACCATTAATCATCATCACAGTCTCAAACACCCCATCCTCCTGGACTGACCAAGATAATGTGACCTGAAAAAGTCAAAAAGGAAAAAAATAAATCAAAACTCATTTGGTAAAATCTGGAAATTGTGTTTCAGCCAGATAGTTATATTAAACATGCATGAAGTCCTCTAGAGCCCACAGTACTTCCTGAGACCACAACACAGAGGGCTTGACCAATGGGAAGCTGGGGACCCAGTTCAACTGCTCAATGCAGAGTTCAGATTTGATAGTCAGATAATAAATATTATTCAAGTTAGAGAAGAGCCAGCAAACATCTATCAAGTAGTAAGTTTTTAAATTTGTACTTTGCGAAAATTGTCTTTAAACTTCAAGAAAACTCTAATCCACAGTTATACAGACTTGTCTTATAGGGTAAATATTTAAGGCTTAAGAATCACCTTAAATAATTCCGGTGGTTCAGATGGTAAAGAATCTGCCTGTAATGAGGGAGACCCAGGTTTAATTCCTGTGTTGGAAAGATCCCCTGGAGAAGGGAATGGCAACCCACTCCAGTATTCTTTCCTGGGAAATCCCATGGACAGAGGAGTGTGGCGGGCTACAGCCCATGGGTTCGCAAAGTCAGACACAATTGAGAGACTCACACTTTGCCTTTTCACTTTAGAACCACAGATGGTCGCTGTTGCATATACAGTGTTTTTGCTTGGTCTGTTTGTTTGCAACCCTTTAAATGCACAGAAAAACCACTGTGAGCTCACATGCCAAATTAAGAACAGGCTGAGGGCTTCAAATCAAAGTGTAGACATTTCCAGCTATACTTCAGCTCTTTCAGTGATGAACATCTCAGTATTTTCCAACAAGGCTCATTTGGTAATTAAACTCTTCTTAAATTCCTCTAGAATTCTAAAAATCCTTGAGCCAACTTTTCTTTTCCTTTAATTCCCACTTGTGTCTACTCTGACCTACAGAGCTGGCAAACCCTTTTCTTCCTTAAAGCCTTGGAAGTAGATGAAGTCTTTAGAACAGTCTCATTCATTTTATCCTAATTTGACACAGAATGGTTTCCAGACCCTCTACAATCTTGAATGCCCTTCCTGGCATCTTGCTGCCAATGGAGCTCCTAAAACATGTCCTCTGGGACCTCACAGCTCTAGAAACTTCATGTAACCTCTGTGGATGTGTTTGAACTATTGCATAACCTAATTTGGAGGGAATATTGGAAACACTATCCCCTTCACATAGATTCAGTGTTTTTGTTTTGGCTATCATCTGGCCTCTGCAGTAATTTCCATAAAGAATTGAAACATCTCTTTGTAATAAAAGTTCAGATTTCTAGATTCAAATACAGTCAAATGTTCCAGGAGAAGCTCAAAAAACATTGCATGAGTGAATGCCACTGAAATCTTTGGATTTCTGTGAAGTAAGTGTAAATCCTTCTGTGGGAAATGTGTTCTTTCGTGTATGAAACAAGTAGAAAGCCCTTTGGGGTCAGGCTGACCAGAAACACGGTTTAGTGTACGAAACAGTGAGCCACAGGGGAGAGACGCCTGCATCCCTATGTTGGGCCCTTGATCCCCCATCTCTTCTTCAGGAGGCCCCATAACAAAGATGGGTGTATAAGGAAAATTCACTTATCTTTAAAAGTCTTATCTTTGGTTTGGCATTGTGAAGCATGTTTGAAGGTTAGGGTGAAAAAACAGGTGTTTTAAAAGACATTCCCTTTTTCACAATTCCACTTTTATGTACAAAGGCCTCAGAAACCCAGAAAACACCATTGTCCTGGTGTTTTCCTAGCCGTCAGAATGCCTGCATTTTCTCTACTGTTGTTTACTGCAGGAGGGGACTGTGAGTGTTGCTGAAAACGTCCGCTCCTGCTAACCCATCACAAAGACCCGCAGTGACTTGTTTCCTTGTGCTTTTTAACCTTCACACCTACCAGACACATCAGGCTTCACTCCCACCTGGCGCTGGCACTAAAAATAACCGACTCCAGGAGCAAGCCACTTTACACCATTACACCATTTACACAGTGGTACAGCTCCTGGCTTCCAGAACTGTGTCTGCCCCGGCTTGTTCCCACTGCTGATTCTTGTTTCTTTTTAAAAATTGTTTTGGCTGCACTAGGTCTTCATAACAACAGGCAGGCTTTCTCTAGTGTGAGCACGTGGGCTTAGCTGCACCTCAGCATGGGGATCTTCGTTCCCAGACTAGGGACTGAACCCACACCTCTGCCTTGGAAGGCAGGTTCTCAACCACTGGGCCAGCAGGGAAGTCCCTCCCACACCCCCGCCACTACTGTCTTTCACCTTGAAACTTAGGAGAAGACAAACCCTTCATTCCCCAGAGCTGCCCACGGACACACAGGTACCATGCACATGTGAAAAACACCGTATTTTAAGAAGAATTAGAATCAAGTGTCTCTACATAAACCCTCTTGTTCTGCAGTTGACGAGGGTAAGATGCTTATATTTTGAGGAGACACTGGGCTCAGCAGGAAAGGGGAAAGGAGTCTTTTTAAACTGGATTTTAAAATCATTTGGGACCTAAAATCTTAATGTGGAAACACCTAGATCTGTCGTCACACAGCCCTCCGGTTCATTTCTCACATGGGTGTGGAAGGTGGAAATCACTCAGTTTGCTACTGGCTCATAGCATCGCTACTTCCCAGTCACTTCCCAGGCTTGGCAGCATTTGGAAAGAACCCACACCTTTCCATTCTTGCCATGTTATACAGAGTACATATTCTCTGAAGCCTTCTAAGATGTTCGCAAACAGCACCTCTGCTTCAAGAAGCCCCGCACACATGTATCGAGTGAACAAGTACAAATTTAGCAATTTTAATCAATGTCCTTGCAGACGAGTGTAGATATGTATATGCATATATACATATATATATATATATATCTCAAAATTGAGAATTTACAAGTAAGATTTGATACATTTGGTCTAGCAGTGGGTAAGTCCACAGAATAAATCTTAAGTAGGCTACATTTCCTTCAGTGGCGTTTTTAATAATTCAGTTCTACCGCATAGAGAGGGATCCAAAGCCTAAATTTAGCTACTTTGGGAGGAGTCCAGTGAGGAAAAAGAAAGCGGGTGGTGTTCCATGAAGCGAGCTGAGCATGTTGATACTAATCCCTGGAGATACTGAAGCATCTGAACTTTGGGCCTAAAAAGGATGAAAATTGCACCGTGCATCCCCATAGCTGAGTGCCTGTGCCATCTCTGGGATGTGCTGTTATAAGTAAAACCTGTAGAGAAGCAAAGTTAACAGCAACACTGAAGCCGGTGTGTGGTCCAGGCCAAGATGTAGGACTGAACTCCAGACTGAAGACGCCTGAAGTGTCCAGTGTCCACTGTGTGGCCTTGCTGACACCGGGGACAGCAGGGGGCTTGGGACACTGCCTCTTCTGCTCGCAGGCCCTCACTCAAGTGAACGAGGGGGTCGGCAGGGCGAGCTTCTGGCACGATCTTCCTGCAGTTACCACTTCCCCGGGATGGAGACCCCACACTCGTACCAGGCCACATAGTAGTAGGGAGTTCCAAAACCTATGTTGCCGAAGCTGACTGGCTCCTGGCGGTACTGGCGATAGTAGCCTGGAAGGTTAAAAAAAGAGAGAGAGAGAGAAAGAAAATCCATCTGTGACACTGTGATTTATAATAGAAAATGGATATTTGGTTTTCATCCCCAGTCCTGGCACAAGGCTCCCCAAACCTTTGGAATTTCCTGAGTGGTGAGAGCAATAACTCTGATGTTGAAGCTGAAACTCCAATATTTTGGCCACCTGATGTGGAGAGCTGACGCATTTGAAAAGACCCTGACGTTGGGAAACATTGAAGGCAGGAGGGGAAGGGGACGACGGAGGATGAGATGGTTAAATGGCATCACCGACTCAATAGACATGAGTTTGGGTAGACTCCAGGAGTTGGTGATGGACGGGGAGGCCTGATGTGCTGCGGTTCATGGGGTTGCAGGGTCGGACACGACTGAGCGACTGAACTGAAGAGCGATAAAGCTGTCTGGGAAATGATTATTTCATAATAAACCTCTTCAACTACATGTGGGCTCATGTTAATGAAGTGGCTTCTGGAAAGCACCTGAGGGTAAGGGCTGGTCACCAGAGGACCAACCATGGGAATATGGGGTGGGGGCTTCCGTCCCAGCCCCAGCCTCAGGGAGGAGAGAGGAGCTAGAGGTTGAGTGCAGTCACTGATGGTCAATGCTTTCATCAATTGTACCTATGTAACGAAGCCTCCATGGGCTTCCCTGGTGGCCCAGTGGTAAATAATCCACCTGTAATGCAGGAGAACAGGCGATGTGAGTTCAGGCCCTGGAAAGGAAAATCCTCTGGAGGAGGGAATGGCAACCCACTCCAGTATTCTTGCGTGGAGAATTCCATGAACTGAGAAGCCTGGTGGGCTACAGTCCATGGGGTCACAGAGTCAGACATGACTGAGTACTAAGCACGCAAGCGGTGAAGCCTCCATAATGCGGGTGGGCCTCGTCCAATCAGTTAAAGGCTCAAGTAGAAAAAGACTGACTTTCCCTGAGGACAGGGGTATTCTGCCTTCAGACTTGAACTGCGACATCAGCTCTTCCCTAGGTCTCCAGCAGCCTTGTTGGGCTACCCTGTAGATTTTGGACTTGCCAGTTTCCACAATCATATGAGCCAATTCCTTAAAATAAATTTCATTCTCTATTTCTCTCTCCTCTCTGTCTCTCTGTCTCTATCTTTTTGCTGTTGGTTCTTTTTCTCTGGAGGACCTCGCCTAATATACTTGTTTTACTGGAGTTAATAATGTAATACAAATTGTTAACTTTGAGATGAATATACGCATTTCCTCTTACAATGCCATCATGAAATAATTGATACACAATCTCCTGAAACATATCCTGGTTGGTTTGCATTTATTTATTTTTTCTTTCTCTGTATTCTTATTCATGCCATCCTCCACCTAGAAGACTCTCTAATCTTTGCATGAATTTTTATGACTCAGCCCAGACTCTGCCTCTTCTGAAAACTTCCCCTGGCAGCCTCAAGTTGCCTGCTTCTCTTGAACTCAGAGACTGACTATAATCTGCACGATTACCTGATAACGGGACAACAATGGGACATAACTCGCCATTGTCTGCACTTTAAGTTGTCTGCTCTCGTTACCTTTCATTTATTTATCCTCTCTTTCCAATTCTGACTATGTTTCCTGACAGTAGCGATAAGGTCTTATATTCCTCTGTATCCCTACCTCTCCAAAGTAAAAGGGAAAGTGTTAGTCACTCAATTGGGTCCAACTCTTTGCGACCTCATGGACCACAGTCCTCCAGGCTCCTCTGTCCACGGAATTATCCAGGCAAGAATACTGGAGAGGATAGCCATTCCCTTCTTCAGGATATCTTCCCGATCCAGGGATCAAACCTAGGTCTCCTACATCACAGGCAGATGCTTTACTGTCTGAGTGACCTCTCCAAGGCTCAATCCAAATACAGCATAGGGTAGGAGTACTTTGTTGATTCCTTATTTTTATGATCAAAAATGCTGCTTACATCCATCTTCAAATGGTAAACCAAAGGCAGAGATACTGTGAATTTTCTCCTTATGTTGGCCCTCCTCCTCACCCCCCAGTGTAATTGGTCAGGCCTTTGTTCACGTTACCTTGAATGTTAGGGAGGGCTTCAATGTAGGACTGAGGCCCTGTTCTTCCATCAAGATGTGAATCCACAAATTGACAGTGGTCTTCACCTCTTCCCCAACTGTCCCCAATGCTGTAGAATGTATCTGCAAAAAGGAATTTGATGAGTCACTGACTGACCCAAAAATGCTACAGGTGATTTAGGAATTTGCACAAACTTGAAGAACCAACACCAAAAAAAAGATGTCATTTTTATCATATAGGGCTGGAATGCAAAAGTAGGAAGTCAAGAGATAACAGGCATATTTGGCCTTGGAGTACAAAATGAAACAGGGCAAAGACTAACAGAGTTTTGCCAAGAAAATGCACTGGTCATAGCAAACATCCTCTTCCAACAACACAAGAGAAGACTCTACACATGAACATCACTAGATGGTCAATACTGAAATCAGATTGATTATATTCCTTGTGGTCGAAGGTGGAGAAGCTCTATACAGTCAGCAAAAACAAGACTGGGAGCTACTGTGGCTCAGATCATGAACTCCTTATTGCCAAATTCAGACTTAAATTGAAGAAAATAAGGAAAACCACTAGACCATTCAGATATGACTGAAATCAAATCCCTTAGTATTATACAGTGGAAGTGACAAATAGATTCAAGGGATTAGATCTGATAGACAGAGTGCTTGAAGAACTGTGGACAGAGGTTCATGACATTGCTTGGGAGGCAGCGATCAAAACCATCCCCAAGAAACCAAAATGCAAAAAGGCAAAATGGTTGCCTGAGGAGGCCTTACAAATAGCTGAGAAAATAAGAGAAGCTAAAGGCAAGGGAGAAAAGGAAACATATAATCATCTGAATGCAGAGTTCCAAAGAATAGCAAGGAGAGATAAGAAAGCCTTCCTCAGCAATCAGTGCAAACAAATCGAGGAAAACAATATAATGGGAAAGACTAGAGATCTCTTCAAGAAAATTAGAGATACTAGGGAATATTTCATGCAAAGATGGGCACTAAAAAGGACAGAAATGGTATGGACATAACAGAGGCAGAGATATTAAGAAAAGGTGGCAAGAATACATGTAAGCTGCTACTGCTACTGCTGCTAAGTTGCTTCAGTCGTGTCCAACCCTGTGCGACCCCATAGACGGCAGCCCATCAGGCTCCCCCGTCCCTGGGATTCTCCAGGCAAGAACACTGGAGTGGGTTGCCATTTCCTTCTCCAATGCATGAAAGTGAAAAGTGAAAGTGAAGTCGCTCAGTCGTGTCCGACTCTTAGCGACCCCATGGACTGCAGCCTACCAGGCTCCTCCACCCATGGGATTTTCCAAGCAAGAGTACTGGAGTGGGGTGCCATTGCCTTCTCCCAGAGCTATAAAAAAAAGATCTTAATTACCCAGATAACCATGATGGTATGATCACTCACCTAGAACCAGACATCCTGGAGTGCGAAGTCAAGTGGGTCTTAGGAAGCATCACTATGAACAAAGCTAGTGGAGGTGATGGAATTCCAGTTGAGCTATTTCAAATCCTAAAAGATGATTCTGTGAAAGTGCTGCACTCAATATGCCAGCAAATTTGGAAAGCTCAGCAGTGGCCACAGGACTGGAAAAGGTCAGTTTTCATTGCATTTCCAAAGAAAGGCAATGCCAAAGAATGTTCAAACTACCACACAATTGCACTCATCTCACACATTAGCAAAATAATGCTCAAAATTCTCCAAGTGAGGCTTCAACAGTATGCAAACCAAGAAATTCCAGATGTTCAAGCTGGATTTTAAAAAGGTAGAGGAACTAGAGATCAAATTGCCAACATCTGCTGGATCATAGAAAAAGCAAGAGAATTCCAGAAAAACATCTACTTCTGCTTCAATGACTATCCCAAAGCCTTGGACTGTGTGGATCACAACAAACTGGAAAATTCTTAAAGAGATGGGAATACCAGACCACCATACTTGCCTCCTGAGAAATCTGTATGCAGGTCAAGAAGCAACAGTTAAAACTGGACATGGAACAATGGACTGGTTCCAAATTGGGAAAAGAGTACACCAAGGCTGTATACTGTCAGCCTGTTTATTTAACTTATCTGCAGAGTACATCATGTGAAATGCTGGGCTGGATGAAGCACAAGCTGGAATCAAGATTGCCAGGAGAAATATCGATAACCTCAGATATGCAAATGATACCACCCTTGTGGCAGAAAGCAAAGAGGAAGTAAAGAGCCTCTTGATGAAAGTGAAAAAGGAGCACGAAAAAGCTGGCTTAAAACTCAACATTCAGAAAACTAAGATCATGATATCCAGTCCCATCACTTCATGGCAAATAGATGGGGAAACAATGGAAACAGTATTTTCTTGGGCTCCAAAATCACTGTAGATGGTGACTGCAGCCATGAAATTAAAAGGCACTTGCTCCTTGGAAGAAAAGTTATGACCAACCTAGGCAGCATATTAAAAAGCAGAGACATTACTTTGTCAACAAAGTTCCATCTAGTCAAAGCTATGGTTTTCCCTGTTGTCATGTACAGATGTGAGAGTTGGATCATAAAGAAAGCTGAGTGCCAAAGAATTGATGCTTTTGAGCTGCGGTGTTGGAGAAGACTCTTGAGAGTTCCTTGGACTGCAAGGAGATCCAACCAGTCAATCCTAAAGGAAACCAGTCCTGAATATTCAATGGAAGGACTGATGGCTGAAGCTGAAGCTCCAATACTTTGGCCACCTGATGGGAAGAAGTGACTCATTGGAAAAGACCCTGATGCTGGGAAAGATTGAAGGCAGGAGAAGGGGATGACAGCAGATAAGATGGTTGAATGGCATCAGGGACTCGATGGGCATGAGTTTGAGCAAGCTCTGGGAGTTGGTGATGGACAGGGAAGCCTGGTGTGCTGCAGTCCATGGGGTTGTTAAGAGTCAAACACGACTGAGCAAATAAACTGGACTGAAGAGGGCACATTACTTACACTGTGTGTCATACTTTCCATGTTTGAAAGATGGTGATAATGGCACTGATTTCAAAGCATTGTAAGGATTTATTGAGATCATGTATGCTATATACTTAGCAAGTGTTCCTTAAATGGAAACTATGAATATTATAGGCATTTTCAGCCAATAAATGAGAGACCTTTCTACTCTACGGTTTCAAAAATGTGGAAGCTCTGGTAGTCAGAGAATAGTTTATGAAACCATTATGAAAAGCATGAATATGTGTAAAAATAGTGGGACCTATTTTCACAGGAAACTAGAAGTAGGGTGTGTCTGTAGCAGGAGGTGCTGTCCTTGGTCCTGAACCAGAGCTGCACAGTAGGGCCGAGTTGTTTCTCTCAACCCTGCGATACCAGACATGGCTGTGTAATCTCTCCCAGGAATTCTGAAGCAGAGGAGGGAAAGGGCAGTGTGGGAGAGGGGGCAAAAAGCAGAGAGAAACAGATACTGCTTGTCGGGAAGGCATAAGCACTGAGAAATTGCTGGAGTGGGGGATGGTTGGGGAGATTTTGACATTATCGAGAAATGATGATCACTAGCAACAAATAAAAGAACAAAATAACTGACCTATGATAAAATATAAACCAGCTGCAGGAAAGGTTTTTTTAATGTTATGATAAAAGAGTAAAAGTTGTACGAATTTTGAAATATAAAACAATTATGCGTAGGTGGGTGAGTCAAAGCCAGCTGGGTAGAAATGGCATTTTGAAACGTTAGTAGTCCAAAGTACGTATGTTATTCTCTGTTTGAATCCCCTATCATGATGAAAACAATGTGATTTTTGTTTGGACACAGCATAAATAGTGCAGGTCATCTATGTTTCACCACCTACATTTTTTTTCTGTAAAGTTGTGCCGGTGGCAAAGACCGTAGTGTGGACGGACTTGTCCTCAATAATTCCAGCTTACACGTGTGCCTACTGTTATAGAATCAACAACAAAGAAAAATGGCCTTTGATTTTCTAATAGAATTCTGGACTTCATTCCTAAAAAGTAGTCGATTTAATATATATATATATATACTCTTGAGTACCAATGTGAAAACAAGTCACTCTGGCATAGAGCCTGCAAAACTGGTTTGCATTTGAGCCAGACTGAGACATGAATGGTCCACACCTCAGTTGCATTCTGGTGCACCTGCTATGTCAAGCTAGTATCTGATCAACTAGAAACTTTTCATACCTTCCCTCGGCACACCATCCCCGAAGACCTACCTTTCAGGTTGTCACTGAGGTAGATCTTATACCGCAGTGAGTTGCAAAGAACGACTCCCACAAACTTCCTGTACCAAGTCCGCTTCACATACTGTCGGCCGTGGCAGTCCGTGTAGCCAGGGTCATGTTTGAAAGCAAACGGGATCCAGATGGGCTCGCCACCTGGACAACACAAAGCACATCTTCCAAGTCACAGTGCTTCAGTGTTTTGTTTTTTTTTTGTACTTTTAATCCATTTTGCTATCTTTTCAGCAATTTAAAATATTTAAGGGGGTTAGGAAAATAGTTACAGCTTCATAGGTTATTGGCCACCCACAATGGTTTTTATAGCTATTGTCTGGGCTGTGGTGTACTTACTCACTCAGTTGTTTTTGACTCTTTGCAACTTCATGGACTATAGCCTGCCAGGCTCCTCTGTCCATGGGAATTCTCCAGGCAAGAATACTGGAGTGGGTAGCTATGCCCTCCTCCAGGGGACCTTCCCAACCCAGGAATCAGACAGGGGTCTCCTGCATTGCAGGTGGATTCTTTACCCGCTGAGCTACCAGGGAAGCCCAGCTATTGTCTACTGGGGCCCTATCTAACAATTTCCAGACCATTCTTTTCCCTAGATTAGGAGAGCAGGTGCAAAGAAACCACAGAAGTTGTTCGAAAATTATGACAATACAAAAATGGTTTGGCATGTCTACTTGTGAGTAACCATAAAAATCTCAAGTTCAATATCCAACAAACATTATTAGAATGTCAAGATTATCCAGAAGAGAAACTTACCTGGTGGCCTCACAACAAGAAGAGGATTATCTGTAGAATGAAAAAGAAACAGCTGACTTCACTATTATGTCATGGAGCCACATAACTATGGAATTTTTTTGTAACTGAAAGGGCTTACCAAGCTGCAGTAGATAAAGAAAGTGCAATATTCATTTGGCATATGCCAAAACTTTAAGAGTATTATATCACAGTCTCAGAAGTTACATTTATGTCTTTCTACTCTCCAATTTCAGCCCTCAGCTTCTTGATAACTATTCAGATTTGAATTATTTGTTTTTTTCTATAGATGTTTATCATGTTGATTCTGATAGTTGCCAAAAGAGCATGTTGTTTTTAGGAAATGCAGCCATAAACATAGACACATTATTGTAGCAAATTAACCACTGATAAAGGTTTTCTTGTAATCTTTCTTAATTACTAATGAGAAACACATTTCTTAGATGATGAAACACGTGAAAACACCAATTTTGAAGTCCTTTGCCAACAATTCCAGTATAAAGCATACTCTCAAAAAAGACTTTTTCTATATATTTTGATTCAGTAGATTTAAATCACTGCATTTAAAAATATCCTCCAATGGCAAATGTTCCAGGATCAAACTACATGTAGGGAATGATCTAACCAAATGGAAGCGAGAGCCACGTTATTGTGGAACTGACCCTGCTGGGCTCCTGTAGGTGTTTGTCTTGGGACCATGATCACCAACTCTCCCACATGGCTTCGTGTACAGAGAGGCTGCCAACCCAGGAACTGCCACCATGAACCAGTTGTGTGTACTGCCTCAGACCATGACCATGGGACACCGTTTGTACTGCCTCAGACCATGACCACCCGACATCGTGTGTACTGGTTCAGAACATAACCACGGGACACTGTGTGTACTGCCTCAGACCATGACCACCCACCATGGGACACTGTGTGTACTGGCTCAGACCATGACCACCCAACACCATGTGTCCTGCTTCAGACCATGACCATGGAACACTTCACCAAAGGGTCTGAAAGCTCTGCACACCAGCAACCCAAAGTAGGGACATCTGAGTGACACTGCTTGCAGGATGGATAGCATTTTAATTAAACCCTCCATATTAAGTAGAGATATCTTTGTCTCCTAGGAAAGGAAGCATCCTAGAGATCTGACTGATTGAAAGAAGCAACTGCCCCTCAGATCACATGACATGTGTGCACTTCGGCTGCTGGCAATAACAATAAAGAAATTACCTCTGCAGCTAGATGGATTCAAAGTTACCTTTCCCACATGGCTTAGAACTAGATTTTCTTCCCTTTTCATTGGAATTTGCTCTTTTGACTTTTCAAGCAGTTCCAATGAAGACTACTTTTATTATCCAAGATTAAACCTAGCAGAAAGAAAATCATGTTTATCTTATAGTGTGATATCCAATATGAACTGACTAAACAGAAGTTTTACTTGTTCAGTTTTTATTCTATTGTAGGCCTGATTTCAGATTACTTGTTTTTAAGGAAATGAGAAGAAAAGAACATGAAGTCATCCATACCCGATTCTGTAACAAATGAGACTGAAGAGCTGACAGGTCCATAGCCGTGAGGATTTTTGGCTTGAACTTTAAAATAATACCTGAAATTCAAAGAAAACATAGTTTGAAAGAGAAACTTGTTTAAAGTTTGTGTAATGAGACAAACAACCAAACTACTGAGCACTTACTCTGTGGCAGGGTTTGAGTCATCTTTTCACAAATGCATACACCATTGCTATTTCTTCAAGTTATTTCTAAACTTTCTCATTTTTGAATAACTTTTCAGAACAATAGAATGAATAGCATAGACATGTTCCCACTGGGAATGAAGGGGCATACTAGGCACACAGGTCACTTGGACTGTGTGTGTTACTTCGAGCATCAAGGGTTTGCCCGACCCATGCAGACCATGCCCTGCAGGCTTGCCATTGGATGTTATGGACCCCTCCTGTCTCATCTTGAGTTCCACCAGCAAGACAGAGAAGCTGGAGCAGGGAGACATGCTTACAGAGCAGAATTCCAGTTCTAGGCTAAGTCTCATCCCTGGACGTCATGTATAAATGTCTGACGGACTGATGATGATGCAACCTGCTGTTGGCAGGGGGAGGCTGAGCCAGTCCAGAGGCTGGCCTCCTCGGGGGAATTAACGTGGCAGCAATGTTCTGGGCGCAGGACAAGTGCTACGCTTGGGCCTGGAGCCTTAAAATCACTGAGTCTCCAGCTTCTGTGCCTCAAGGAAAGAGAAGCAAGTCCAGGAAGGGGAAGTGGAAAAGGCCTGCAGAGGCTCTGCTGGGGATTAATCTTTGTCTTGGAACAGAGAATGTGCTAGAAAGCACATGGCCTGAATCAGCCTGCTCATCTAGAAGGAGATAAGCCAATTCGGTCAGGAGTCCAAGAGCGTCTTACTCTGGACTCTCGTGAGCTACAGGACCAAAAGCAGTGATGAAAAAATACTGGAAGCCAACCCAGTTGAGACCTACTCTACCTACAGTTAATCTCTATGCTGTCCAGCCCCCTGGAATCCTGGGTATTATCTGTGCCCTCTTAGTCCTTAACCGGGCTTCCCTGGTGGCTCAGATGATAAAGAATCTGCCTGCAATGCAGGAGACCTGGGTTCGATCCCGGAGTCAGGAAGATCCCCTGGAGAAGGAAATGACAGCCCACTCCAGTGTTCTGGCCTGGAGAATTCCATGGACAGAGGAGCCTGGCAGGCTACCGTCCATGGGGTCACAAAGAGTCAGACATGACTAAGCAACTAATACATATAGTCTTTAACTGCTTCCAGGTAAAGAAAGAGGGTTAAAAAAAAAATTGGGCAGAGGAGTGTGTCCACCACCTCAGAGAGTCCAGAAGGGGCCTTGGCTTCTGGACAACAGGAGCTACACTTCAATGTTACAAAATCCTATGTTTAAGTCAGACACACAGATCACACACACTAATTAAGATGAACTAAAGTTTTAAAAGGAGAACTATTTACACCCAGAGAGCAAAGGCACCTGTCTGTTGCACCTCTGCCCTGGTGCTGAGCCTACTGAGCATCTGAGCTGAGGTCCCCAGGGGAGCCTCTGGCCTCACAGGTATGCACAGGTACGTGACTTTGGGTTTGACTGAACAGAGAGCAAAGAAAAAGTCCATTTGGTAAAACCAAGTCTTCTCTTAAGCTTTTCAAGAAAGTATATTCACATCTCACTTAGGACCGAATCCTTTTTAAAATTTCATTTAAAAAAAAAAAAGATATGCACAATTAAGAACATATGAGTTCCCAAATCTCAATTCACTCAGCACTTTGTGTGTTCTCAATTGTGCATACTTCTAACTCAGCGGTCATGGAGTTATTTAAGGCAAACTCCGCTGGCAGTTCAAACAGTGGGTTTGGCATAAATCAACGATAACAGTCAAACTTTACAGAAGCCTTTTCTTTAAAAAAAAAAAAAGATAGGAAATCGAAACCTAGGGTGTGATACTGATATTCAGAGGCTACCGGGGACATTTATTTCTGCTGCATCTTTCTCAGGCCATCCCGGGAGGCAACCTGGTACCACTTCCCCGGCTTGGCAGAGGGAAGCACCCTGTGCAGTAGAGGTGATGGCAGAGGGGTGACCCTTTGGCTGGGAGAGCCTACTCCAGTTTCTTAGTTGTATCCATTCTATTTTACACTGAAACCTAAGTATTCTCCAAATCAACCCTCCTGCCACGCAATGATTCCATTCCTCCACAAAGCCCACGTGGCCCAATTCTAAAGATGTATTTCCATTTGAACTCCACCTACTGTGTCAAAGTAAGTTTGCATATGCCAAGCTGAAAAACAATATGGTATTATAGAAAAAAGCAAAATTTTCGAAAAGCACATTAAATTTTTTTCCATAGACTAAAATATATATTTCATACCCTGAAGTGTCTCTATCTCACCTAAGTAACAAAAGCATCCCACACCTTGCCTTCTTATACAAGCTTCTGGCACCTTCTTTTGAATAGGTTCCCTGGTGACAGATCTGTATACTTCAGGCTTCCCAGGTGGCGCTGCTGCTGCTAAGTCGCTTCAGTCATGTCCGACTCTGTGTGACCCCATAGACGGCAGCCCACCAGGCTCCCCTGTCCCTGGGATTCTCCAGGCAAGGACACTGGAGTGGGTTGCCATTTCCTTCTCCAACGCGTGAAAGTGAAGTCGCTCAGTCCTGTGCGACTCTTAGCGACCTCATGGACTGCAGCCCACCAGGCTCCTCCATCCATGGGATTTTCCAGGCAAGAGTACTGGAGTGGGGTGCCATTACAGATATGTGCACTTCAGGCTTCCCAGGTGGCGCTAGGGGTAAAGAAACCACCTGCCAATGCAGGAAACACAAGAGACGTGGGTTTGATCCCTGGGTTGGGAAGATCCCCCGGAGGAGAGCATGGCAACCCACTCCAGTAATCTTGCCTGGAGAATCCCATGGACAGAACTGCCTGGAGGGCTACAGTCCCTGGGGTCACAAAGAGTTGGACATGACTGAAGTGACTTAGCACGCACGCAAGCACGGAGGGGTCTGAAGGAAATCCTCGTAGGAGGAAGCCAGCAAGCACTCTCCCTCCAAAGAACAACAGATGGGAAGGTCACACTTGGGGAGAAGCCCCAGTGGCCGCTGCTGCTCTCAGTCCATCGCCCAGGGCCCCCAGCGTGGGTGGACGTAGGACACAAACCTCGGGGGACACTGGGGCTCACCTGCAACCAACCGGTCCAGCCGCCAGCCCCCTCTCTCCTCTGTCCCCCTGACCACATCGGCCTCCTGCTCTTCCTCAAACACACCAGCTTCCCAACACTCCTCCTGCCTGGAGCAGCTTGACAGCTCACTTACCTCCTCCAGGTCAAATGCTGTGTATCTGCCTCACCTGACCGCCCCTTATCCTCAAGCTCAGGGAAAAAGCCCCCCATTATACACTCACAGAACAGGGTGCTTCTCTCTCAGGATGCTGGTCAGGGAAAGTCCATACCTACGTGTTTGTAAACCACCGGTCTCTGTCAGATGAGCACCATGAGGGGCCATGGTGTATTGTAGGCCCCTCTCCCACCCCTCCGCTCTTCTCTCTTTAGAGCCCGGGGCCTGGCCCTGAGCACTCAGTAAGCTCTCACTGAGTGAGCCGTGGACACTCATTCATACCTATAGGAAGAATGAATAAACCATCCCACATAACCATCCCCTGACAGTATTCAAAACTCAACATCAGTTTGGTACCAAAAGTTGTCACAAGAAAACTAGGCTGTGGGGGCAGGGGCAGCAGGAGTCCAGGATTTACAAGCAGCCAGGAGGCCAAACATCTCTAAGGCCTCCTTCAGCTGCTTCTGAGGCTGTGCTATAAAAACATGCACTCTGAACACAATTAAAAAAAGAGGGATGTTGGCTTTATTTTCTTTAGTTTTATTCTTGGTTTAATGAATCAACTTTTCATTACTATCAGGGAAGAGCTAAGAAAGGGGCTTTCTCAGTTTCCTGATATTTTTATTTGCTGAATCCTGAAATTTGTAACAGTTTATGAAAGCTCAGTTCAAGTGAGCCCAGGGCTTTAACAGGCCCTGAGCAAAGTTCTCTGCTAGTTCAGAAGCCTCTCGGTGTCCAAGGCTATTGTCCAATTTCTGTCCCTTTCAACAGTTCTGTTTAAGGAGAGCATTTTGTTCCAATCTCCTCTGTGTTCCTCTGACTGTATTAAAAAAAAAAAACAAAAACGGGAGACCTCGGGCCCAAGTCACATCATTCAGAACACTTTGCTGTGGAAATACAGTGGCTGGACGTGACATGGATCAGAGAGCCGATCATTAAATATCAGCAGTTCTGCAGGCCCAGACTAGCTTGAAATTGGCAAATACCATTACTTTTTTTTCCACCCCGACAGCCAGTTTACAAACACACCACAGCACGACCATCGTGTCCTTGGTGTTCTGCCCATGTTCACCCCCAAGGATGGAAGCTTTCCTGATGGTTGTTACCAGCAAGACCAGATAATATAAAATAGGAAACGCACACACACACACTGTACCCTTGAGACAAGTTCTGCGCATTTCACACTGAGGGCTAAAAACTCACTCCCAGATGGCCCTCTGGCTGGCGACCCACTTCTCCGTGTAGGAAGCCATGCATCTTATAACTGATATTAACATGTAAAATATATCTTTCTTGAATGATCTGAACTTCTGCATCGTAAAGGTTGACTACTAGCTATTAAAATGTTTAGCCAGTTTACACAACTCAACAACAACAAAACAAACAACCCAATTGAAAAATGGGCAAAGAACGTCATTAGACATTTATCCACAGAAGAAATACACAAGGCCAACAGGTACATGAAAAGATGGTCAACATCACTAGCTATTCAGTTCAGTTCAGTTCAGTCGCTCAGTCATGTCCGACTCTTTGCGACCCCATGAATCACAGCACGCCAGGCCTCCCTGTCCATCACCAACTCCTGGAGTCTATTCTGAAAGAGATGGGAATACCAGACCACCTGACCTGCCTCTTGAGAAACCTATATGCAGGTCAGGAAGCAACAGTTAGAACTGGACATGGAACAACAGACTGGTTCCAAATAGGAAAAGGAGTCCATCAAGGCTGTATATTGTCATCCTGCTTATTTAACTTCTATGCAGAGTACATCATGAGAAACGCTGGGATGGAAGCACAAACTGGAATCAAGATTGCCGGGAGAAATATCAATAACCTCAGATATGCAGATGACACCACCCTTATGGCAGAAAGTGAAGAGGAACTAAAAAGCCTCTTGATAAAAGTGAAAGAAGAGAGCGAAAAAGTTGGCTTAAAGCTCAACATTCAGAAAACTAAGATCATGGCGTCTGGTCCCATCACTAGCTATTAGAGAACTGCAAACAAAAACTACAACAAGGTATCCCTCATACCAGTCAGAATGGCCATCACCAAAAAGTCTACAAATAACAAATGCTGGAAAGGGGGTGGAGAAAAGGGAACCCTCCTACACTGCTGGTAGAAATAGATAAGTTGGTGCAGCCACTATGGAAAACAACATGGAGGTTTCTCCAAACACTAAAAATAGAATTACAATGAGATCTAGCAACCCCATGTCTGGGCCTATATTTAGCTTTATGTTCATAGGAGCCTTATTGACATAGCAAAGACATGGAAACAGCCTAAACATCTGTCAACAGAGGAACAGGTGAAGAAGATACGGTGCACATATACAATGGAACACTGGGAATAGTACCTGGCCATAAAAAAAATGAAACAATGCCATCTGGAGCAACATGATGGCACTAAAAATTATCACACGAAGTGAAGTAAGTCAGAAAGAGAAAGATAAACACCATCTGATACCACTTATATGCGGAAATTAAAATAGGATGCAAATGAACCACCTATGAAATAAAACTCCTCATGAGAAAAGCTGACTCACTGGAAAAGACCCTGATGCTGGGAGGGACTGGGGGCAGGAAGAGAAGGGGGCGATGGAGGAGGAGACAGCTGGATGGCATCACTGACTTGATGGACACGAGTCTGAGTGAATGCCGGGAGTTGGTGATGACAGGGAGGCCTGGCGTGCTGTGATTCATGGGGTCGCAGAGAGTCGGACACGACTGAGTGACTGAACTGACTGACTGACTGACAAAATAAAAACAGATTTGCAGACACAGAGACAGATGTGTGGTTAGCAAGGGTGGGGGCAGCATGGGGCAGGAGGCTGGAGTTAGCAGGCGCAAATCATTATACAGAGTGAATAAACAAGAAAGTCCTGCTGGAGAGCAGAAGAACTCTATTAAATATCCTGTGATAAACCACAATAGGAAAGAATATAAAAAAGAATGTGTGTGTGTGTGTATATACGTGTGTATACACACACACACACAGACATATATATAACTGAAACACTTTTGGGTACAGCAGAAATGAACAAACATTGTAAATCAACTATACTTCAATAAAAAGTGCTTCTCAATTGCTGCTCCACTAATGTCATATATGAAGCTCGTGCTGCATAAAGTCACCATGTTGGTGACTGCAAACGGATGGATTCCCTTTCAACACACAGAACAATCTTTCCTTTCCCAATGGTAGGTAGTTTCAGTCTCTGGAAAATAGGGAGCAAATTATAAACACGACAACCTAACAATCACAAAGCACACAGTCCTTTCTCCAAAGAAAAGTACATGATACATGGTAAGCACTCACCTACAGTCTATGAGAAACAACTAGAGAATTCAGAAGAAACCATAAGAACACTTTCGGTGAGGCCTTTCCTTTTCAACCCAAGGATACCCGTGACCACGCACACAGGTCTCATTTTCTGTTTATAAACGATGGACGTGTCATACCTCGTGTTGGGCTTCAGGTTCTCAATGGGCAGGTGAGTTACTGATGAAGCCTGGGTGGACCACTTGTTCCTGATGAAGTCTTCATAGGAGGCACTGTAAACCAAGTAACCTACAGGAGGAAAGGAGGCGGAACCCAGTGAGCGTCAAGGAAGCACATCACCCAGGAGGCGTGACTCAGGGGAGGGTGGGAGGAGCCGTGGGGTGGGGGCAGCTCTGTGGGAGAAGTCTAGAAGGCGAGCAAGCAGTGTGCCAGGTCGGGACGAGGCAGAATACTGGTGCCCACTGGCGATACCAGATGGAGGTAACGGCAGAGACACTTTCTGACCACTGGCTGGTTCCCTACTTTTCTTCCTTCTCCTGATCTCCCACAGTCCCGGGCTTCCTCATGTCCTGGGAACGAATCACATCTAACCATGAATGCATAGCCCAAGGAAAGAGCAGTGACCTCCACCAAGTATCTAAGAAGTTCCTGGTAGAGGTATATACAATTATCCTTCACGTGGAATGAAGCATCTGTGATGGTGGGTGCCGTGTCTTGCGTCTGAAAAGATCGATAGGTCTCTCCACCTCTTGTTATAGACTCTCCTGTGGTTTCTAGCTGTTGAATATCTCTGCATTCCCTCGACCCTCACATCCAGTGACAACAGCCAGGCAGCTCTGCCTTATCTGCTGTTAATGGAGCTCAGCGGGTGGACTCTGCCCTGATACCTGCCCAGCTTGCCAGGCCGCCCCAGAGAGCCGAGTGACCTTCCTGTCGCAGCGTCACACATCCTTTATGCTGTTCTCTTACGTGGGAAGGAAATATTTGTCGAGTACTTCCTCTGCTCCGAATGTTACGCCGAATACTTTGGATAGGGTGTTACTTTGATGAATTCTCCTGACCTTAGGTTTCTCTGTCTGTCACCATTCTGACACAGGAGGAAACTGAGTCTTAGAGGTCAACTATCTGGTCCAAGTTCATGTTTGTTAATTCAACAGATATTTATTGTGTGCCTCCTGAAAGTCAGGACTACTGTATACTAAGTGCTAGAGATTAAACGATCATCCATTTTAGTGAAAACTCCAGGAGCAGCAAGGCAGACAGACAAGTAGGATTACACGGCTTGTTTATACAGCCTGATGAGAACTAAGTGCTGGGGGCTTTGGCAGGTGGGGAGAGCTGGTCACAGAGAGCTTTCCCAGGACCATGAAATCGGGCTGATAACTAAAGGATGGGAAGCAGTCAAGATGCACAGTGGGAAGTGGGTAGAACTCCAGGTAGAGGGAATACCTGGGCAAAGACGCAGGCGAGGGAGGAACCAGGAGGCAGGAGGACCTCAGAGGGGCAGGGTGAGGGGAAGCGCGACGTGAAACAAAGCTAAAGAAGCACTGAACGAAAAAAAAAATGCAAGGCTCTTCGGTCACAAAGCCTTTTGCTTTTCTTTCCAGAAGAAAAGGGAGACATTCACAGGGCGACACAACAAGACTGTCTTCCGTGTGTCTCTCCGGTGCTGAGTGGAGGACCAGACAGGCATAGTATATGGAGGGGGTGGACTCACAGGACAGCTGTGACAATATCCAGGTGAGTGGTTACAGCAGCTCAGGTTCTGGGGTGGTTAATGGGGAACAATGGACGCGTGCAGGAAAAATCTGAAAGGTAAAGGCGACGGGACTGAGTGAGGAACTGAATACAGAGGGGAAATAGAGAAGGAGATGGGAAGATGACGCCAAAGCTTCAGGCTTGCAAGAATGGACGGAGAGTGAGACAGAAAACCCAGATGAGCAAGTGTGTGTCTGGATCATGAGTCTGATTCTCGATATGCTGAGTCTGAGAAGCTTTGGAGACATGACGGGTGATAATGTCAAGTGGCCATGATTTTTCAGTTTGAGGCTCAGAGGAGAGCAGGCTGGGTCCTGACCTACAAACCAACGACTCATCCCCAAAAGGCACTGAGACCACATGCAGCGGGACTTCCGTGGTGGTCCAGTGGTTAGGGCCCTGTCTGCCATTGCAGGGGACACAGATTCGATGCCTGGTCCAGGAAGACCCCACGTTCGGAGGGGCAATGAAGCCCACGCACCGCAACTACCAAGCCTGTACTCTAGAGCCCTCGGGCTGAAGCTGCTGAAGCCGGTGTGCCCCGCAGCCTCTGCTCTGCAACAAGCCACTGCAATGGGAAGCCCACACGCGGCAACTAGACAGGAGCCTCCTGCTCACCACGGCTAGAAAAAGCCTGAGTGCAGCGATGAAGACCCAGCACAGCCAAAAAAAAATCAAAATTTTTAAATGCTTGTAAATATACATATGCATTTTAAAAAGACCTCTGTGCATGGGTAAAACAGAGAAGGCAATGGCATCTCACTCCAGTACTCTTGCCTGGAAAATCCCATGGACAGAGGAGCCTGGTAGGCTGCAGTTCATGGGGTCACTAACAGTTGAACACGACTGAGCGACTTAACTTTCACTTTTCACTTTCATGCATTAGAGAAGGAAATGGCAACCCACTCCAGTGTTCTTGCCTGGAGAATCCCAGCGACGGTGGAGCCTGGTGGGCTGCCGTCTATGGGGTCACACAGAGTTGGACATGACTGAAGCGACTTAGCAGCAGCAGCAAGTGAAGTGAAGTGAAGTCGCTCAGTCGTGTCCGACTTTTTGCGACCCCCATGGACTACATGTAGCCTACTAGGCTCCTCTGTCCATGGGATTTTCCAGGCAATAGTACTGGAGTGGGTTGCCATTTCCTTCAGCTGAAGCTGAAGCTTTTCTTCTTACTCTGTGTTTTCTCTCTCCAGGATTTTACCCATGCACATGTCTTTTTAAAATGTGTATATATATATTTATAAGCATTTATTTATTTATTTTTGGCTGTGCTGGGTCTTCATTGCTGTACTCAGGCTTTCTCTAGTTGTGGTGGGCAGGAGGCTACTGTCTAGCTGGACTGGACTGAAGGACTGATGCTGAAGTTGAAGCTCCAACACTTTGGCCACCTGATGCAAAGAAATGACTCATTGGAAAAGACCCTGATGCTAGGAAAGATTGAAGGTGGGAGAAGGGGATGACAGAGGATGAGATGGTTGGACGGCAGCACCAATGGGATGGACATGAGTTTGAGTAAGCTCCGGGAGTTAGTGATGGACAGGGAGGCTGGTGCAGTCCATGGGGTCACAAAGAGTCAGACACGACTGAGCGACTGAACTGAACTGAACTGAAGCAAAGTGACTTAGGACCATGTCTGAAGCAATTCTGATCTTTAATGTCGGGTCAAAGAGGATGAGCCTGTGAGGAGGAAAACTTGGGCTGAGAGAATCAGATCACAGGTCAAGGAGGAGATGAAGAAAAGGCACTGAAGAGGCAAATAGCTTTATTCAGCAACCTGTTCTCACCGATCACCTCCTCAAGGGCTATTCTGGTGATGGGAAGAGTGGATTAGAGTTACATAGCTCCTCCCCAGCACGCAGGGAGCAAAAACAGGGGCCCTGGGCTCTGAAGCCTTTTCAGAGAAATTCCTTCTTCTCTTTTTTCAACAACTATTTCATGGGACCTGGGAAGCGTTGCTGCTCTCTCCATAGGGTACCCTCCTCCTCTGAAGATGGTGACATCAAGCCACATGAGCTGATGGTGACGCTGTACCCAACAAGGGTCCAGCCAGGGGCAGACATGCCTGAGGAGCCCTGGCTTCGATGGGTCAGCCCGGCTCATCCTCTTTGACCTCATATCCATTAGAACACTGCACTTCATTCCATATACTACTCAGGTTTCCCTGCTCATCCTTGTGTCTGGATTTTTATAACGTGCTTGCTGAGCACATGTAACTCCTGCGTTGTCTGTTCTTGTCAAAACCAGTCCTGAAAAGATTCAGAGACTACCACGAAGGTGATTTCCCACGGAGTCACTGCTGATGAAGAGACAGCTTCATTCATCAGGACTGATCAGGGTGGGCAGCGAGTCGTGGACCTATTTACTTTGCAGGAGTTTCGTGTCGTTTGGCCACCATCTGGTTACATGCTGACTCAACCATGTGTGAAAGAATAGAACCGCCAGTGGAAATCGGCCAAGTGCTCTGCATCTCATGCAGCTACCAGGACCCAAGCGCCCTGCAGTGGACCTGAAAGTGTGATCTTCCCTTTGGGTCTAGGAGGCAACTGGGTATCCACTTCACCTCGCTGTTCTGCAGCTAAAAGACCTGGTGCTTGATTCATTAACTGACGAAGCACTCCCATGCTTTTCTCTTTTAGCCTCTAGGGTCTAACATGCTTCTTCTGCATATCACAGGGCTGTTGTACACTGAAATATTCCACAATAAGCAGCCTGGCAGGAGTTGGCATAACTTTCTATTTGGACCTGAATCCCAATAACACCTCAGCCGTATTATTTATGCTCCTGGCATGAGTGCTCATGATTAGGGCCCTGAGGCTTGGTTTGGGATTAGATGGTGGGGGTATGTGGTGATGAGATGACCCCAGTCTCTGGGGAGCTTCGTAAGGCTTTTGATGCAAAGCTAACAGGAGCATGTGTTTCGGAAGCACGCCCTCTATGGGATGATACAGGAACTGCGTCGGAGTTAAGTCCAGCGACATTTACCGGAGTTCTCCGAAGGCTCCTCATGCTCCAGCCCAGGGGCCACGTCTAAGGTGACTGGTCCTTTCATCTTTTATCCATCCTTCTGTTTCTCAGAAGCCCCGTGGCTCAGGGCACAGGGGTATATTTATGTTAAGTAACATCTGTTATGCAAGAGATCAAAAGCTAAGTAGCTTAAGATAAAAGTTTTCCATGATTATTTTTTCTGTTTGCTTGCTTGCTTTTCAAAACTGCCATTCATAAAATCATATTCAGTTCATAAAAGGATTTTCTGGCTGTTTTGACTACAAGCTCTCCTCCTTCCATTGATTTATTTGCTTGCTTTTAGGAACATGCTGGACTTCACAGAAGCTGGCCCCAGCGGCCTGAGCAACTGGTAGATTGGGGGACCAGCAAGTACAGCTACACCAAGACTCAGACCTCTTAATCAGCACCCTGGCTCTCCACGGCCCTTCCACCTTGCCTGGCACAATACCCAGGCATTCTGTCCTGTGTCCTTTATCCTGACTTTTGGGCTGCAGTGCAAACTTCATTAAAAAAAAAAAAAGTTCTCTGTTTGTGCTTGGGTTTTTTTTTTTTTTCTCATTTTAAGAGATCATACTGGGGACCTAAAGCAAGAACATTAAAAATTTCTAATTTGATGACCGACACTAGCATGGTAGTGACATAATATGTCAAACTCCGACTTATCCCCCATCCCCAGCCCTGAGACACACACACACATTCCTTCCTCTTATATAACTCACTGACTCAAAAGGAATCATTTGCAAAAGAAGGGTGTCTATCCAAAGAAAACATTAACTCTTTTCTGTAAGAACTCATCTCAACAAATTTATCCTCAAATATATCTTTGGTAGAGTCGAATGAGCATCTCCCAGACCAAGATCTTGGAGGCTCAGGATCCCCGGGCATTTTCTCCATCACATCCAGTTCCCACCTAAGGAATTCAGGAGCGCCAAGACTGATTTGGAAGCACTGAGCAGACCCGGAAAGAGCCTGAGTCATGACCCCAGGGTTGATCATGACCCCGGGAAGCACACAGTAGGAGCACTCATCATTCATGCTGCAGGAGCTCATCTGACAAGGGGCTCCGTGGACTCCCTAGCTACCTGCAGTATTACAGGGTAAGAGACCTAATGATATGTTGTATAGGAGGAGAGCAAGGTCCAGGGAAAATGAAGTAGTAGCTCCAGGTCATACAAACCCATCTGGGACTAAGATTCAGGATTTCTGACTTCCATCCAGTGCTCCTCATACTGCCTACAAGGCTTCCCTCATTGCCTCTGTTTCATCCTTTTTAAAGAAAATATCTTCATTTGTCCATCCAATTCATCCATGCATCTCTCCATCTAGCTATCTGACTGATCCACCCACCCTGGCACCCTTCCATCATTCATTTCTCCAATCCATTCATTTATTTATCCATCCATCCATCCATCCATCCTTGCATCCAGCCATCATCCATTTCTCCAATCCATCCATCCATCCATCGTTGCATCCATCCATCATTCATTTACTTAATCCATTCATTTATCCATCCATCCATCCATTTTTCATCCATCTACCCATCCATCTATTGATCCATCCTTGCATCCATCCATCGATCCATCCTTGCATCCATCCATCATTCATTTATCCAATCTATTCATTTATCCATCCATCCATCTTCCATCCATCCACTCATCCATCATCCAATCATCCCTTATTGACTGTATTTCCCACCTGCAGATTGACAGGAACTCTGAGCACCTGCCTTGGACTCACCTGTTATCATATCCCCTGGGGCAGCTTTGTCCCAGTCCACAATGACAAATGAGTGGCAGCCTTCCACCGCGACCACAGTGATGTTGCGGGGGACATGCTGAGGAGGCGTGTCACTCCTCTTCAGGTCATTTGGAATGATCTCATCCAAGCTCTCCACTTGGAAGTGATCGAGAGCATCAGTCAGAGAGCATGGCGCGGACGGGTCTTTATTTAGGTACGTCACGTAAGGAGCTGGAAAAGAACAAAGATACCCAATCGGGTTGCTGAAGGCTTTCTCTGAGGGCAGAAACATGATGTCTGCTTCAAGGAGTAGACCCAACAGTCAGTCTCTTTCTGCTAAACATCCAGGGTCATCAGCCCTGAGGCCAAACACAAGCGCACATCCCTAGCTCTCCTGAATGGATCCACATATTTATTATAGCTTTCAATCTGGTGGTTTCAAAAGATCCCATTGCCCCATCAACATCGATGCCCTCACAGTGGTTTTGAAACCTCTCCAAACTACAATTTAATGTCTAAGAGAAGTCTGCAGCATTCTGCCATTCCTGTGCCCTTAAACTTGGAAAGGTGCAACTGAATCCAACTTGGAGTTCTCTCAACACATTTCATTCCCTAGACTGTCTTGGGACCAGGAAAAAAAAACATACACCAGCCAAGATGTACAACCTTAGCCTCAGTCCAGGCTGGCCTCCCCTGGGACATCAGGGACTCACATAACCCCTTGCACCCATGTCTGCACAGGCTAGGCCTGAACAGCCTTCTACAACATTACCACTCAGGACAAAAATAACGACTCGCATTTATGGATAGCTTCAGGCTTTTCCTACATGTGTGATCTCAGCAGATACAAGGGCCCCAGGATTAAGGCAGGGTAAGAACTGATAACCCACACTCCAGTTGAACCTCCCAGTGCTGAGAAGGAGCCCACAAGACTTCTTATTACGTATGCCCTAGAACTTAGAAAAGCGAAGGAATTGGATTTGGGCTTTATACATTCAAGACCCCCAAGTGCTCCCAAGTAACAGTTCCTAGAACTTTCTAAACATCCCATTGCATCTCCTCGTACAGCTTCTCATTCCCAGTGGCTGTTAGAACTGAAAGCAATTTTTAAGCTCCTCTGTTTTCCAATAATCCATACAGAATTAGGCGTTTTGAGCTTGTGCATGGGTCTGATCAGGAAGTTTGGGGGAGCTGTCTACTGTGCTTTATAAAGTTACAGGCATATGAAAACAGCCAGACAATAGTAAGCCTTTCAGCCTTTGAAGAGGTCTTCGGAACAGCTAATAATAGCGCTGAAAGCATTTCAATTTCTGTCATGGAACCACAGAAAGAAAAGTCAGAACATTCACTGAATTCAGCCAGGCTGCAGCATGCCATGGGCCAGCATTACCACTGGCCTCAGGAATCCTCCTTCCAATTAAGATTCTTGTTCTTCAAGTACGAGTAGTTCAGACACTCAATACTACATCTTGGCTGACAAGAGCTGTTCTTCGCTGATGGAAGAACATTTGTTTTGGAAACAGAAAAGTGTGATATTAGTTTAAGCTGTTGCCTGTCTCCACTCAGTAACAAATTATTTTTTTCCACTTAGTGATATGTTAATCTGTCTTATTAGCAAAGTTCATTAAGGGCATGGGAAAAGAAGGCTCCCAAAGGGAATGAAACACAGTTTTATGACATAGAATTTCTTCCTGAAACTGTTTTAATAACTGAGAAAGAGGAATACGGTCAATTTCTAGATCGCAAGTCCTTGAGGCTAATGAAAGCTATAGGAAATAACCTCAAGGAAACCGCTTCAGCTCTTTGAAACTGTAAGATATACTGGTAGCTCAGTTCATCAAACTGCTCATCTTTTAGGGAGGAGTTAGCAAACAACATGCAGGGGCTTCCCCGGCGGTCCAGGGGCTAAGATGCCACACTCCCAAAGCAGGGGACCTGGGTTTGATACCTGGTCGGGGTACTAGATCCCACATGCCACAACTAAGACCCAGAGCAGTCTAAATAAATAAGTCAAACAAACAAAACACCAATGTGCAGGCAAGGCCTAATAAAAGTCTCATCTCAGAAAAGTTGGCTATAACAAAAATACTTATAGTCCCTGGACTTGGTGATGGTTAAGTAGTTCTTACTCCTCATCTGCACAAGACAGCCTCTCTAAACTCTGCTCCATCGGATACCAAATGTTCTCCTGCGTGCCTGCTCCCTTGACTTCTGAGAGAGCAAGTTCATGTTTAGAAAGCATCTAAACAGGACTGACGCAGTGACTCGCCCAAGTGGAAATTTCACTCTGGGAAAAACCTCCGCTCCAAACGAGCTGCCACGGCCAAGCCAAGAGATTCGTTCTGCTCTTCTTCAAAGAATGAGAGCTAAAAACTCATGTTTCTCTGATTAAGGAACTCCTACTCACCAACAAAACGTTTCTTCCCAGCCAGATCGAATTCTTCTTCGGGGTAGGAACTGATGGAGCCTTCAGGCGGGATGACGGCGGGCGTCGTGGTGGTGGCGGTGGTGGTGGTGGTGGTGGAGGGCTGGGTGGTGGGCGGCGGCCCCGAGGTCTCAACTTCATAATCTGAAATGATATGATGGCTTTGTAACTGGGCACATCCAGAAAAGGGGCACCTTAAGATTGAACGCAACACTAAAGTGTATAGGCACACAAACAGACTCTAGAATTGGAGAAGGAAATGGCAGCCCACTCCAGTGTTCTTGCCTGGAGAATTCCATGGACAGAGGAGCCTGGTGGGCTGCTGTCCATGGGGTTGCACAGAGTCGGACACGACTGAAGCGACTTAGCAGCAGCAGCAGACTCTAGAATAAATGCTATGCCTGAACAGAAATTGTTGCTAACAAAACAATATCTGCCCCCCACCCACCATTTTTCAGTCCTTAGGGAAGAGCAGCTGCAGGTAGAAGAAAGGAAGGAAAAAAATTAAAAAGAAACACACATGACAAGAAAAATGAGATTTTTTTAATCAAAGCTGGACAGAACCTTAGGATTTACCCAGGTTAGATGCCCCTGTTACTGGTCCCTGACCATTCTCTGCCTAAGTAATTTTCCCTTTTAAAGCCAGAAAAGTATCACACGAGAAAAGAAACCAGATTTTTTTAAAAATTTGTCACCTGCATACGGGTTATTTTCTAGGGGGAAGGGGGACTCATCCTATTGAGAGAACTAATCCATTAACAAAAAAAAAAAAGAAAATTCTGCTCCCTTTTCAACAGCTCCAGATCACAGGGTTTTACTTCCAAAGGTGCTCAGAAAGCTTCCTTTGCTTTCTCGCATCTGCTGTTTTTCTTTCAGGTCTGTGTTTTGGTTTTTTTTGAAAACTGCGGATTAAACCACTACATTGAAGATCGTGACTGCATCAGAGGTGACGTTATTCCCACACTCGTGACTGAAGAGCCTTGAATCTACAACCAGCAGCGGCAAACTGAGCACATTAGTGAGGACTGACACCCCCCTGTCAAAGGCCAGCACTGGGAAGGGGACAAGCTTTCTATGCGAATTTCCTTCAATTTCAGGGGCAATTTACAAAACACAAGAACAACCACAGGGAGGTAAGTATAATCACAGCAGTAATTACTATGGATGGAGTGACCAGACGCCATGCAAAGCATGCCTCCTCTTCATCTTAGAAACTTCACCTTCACTTGAAAACATTCTGATTTTTAAAAAATCAGCACAGCTACCGCATTGCTTTTTGAATGTAATTAGAAAAGGAAAGGAAAGAATGAGAGTGAGAAGAGCCAAGAGGGGAAGCTGGAACTCGGTTAAACTAAGTCGTTTTTATTAACATGTATGGGTGGTGCAGGGGTGTTCAGACTGAAGTAACTCCAGAATTTCCAAAAGAAGGAGGAGAAGGTTTGAGATGGAGGGAAGGGGGCTCAGGGGTCTTGTCTGGAGGCTGCATCTGTGTATGAAGCCCACAGTTTTCCTCTGGATCAAACTTTTATGGGGCGAGGGGAGGTAACTTGGAAGGGGAGTACCACCACCCTTCTCTAAGCGTTGCCCTCCAGCCCCAAGCTCTGAGGGAAATAGAAATTGAGACCATCCACTTAGCCCACCTCGGCCTTCCCAGGTGGCTCAGTAGTAATGAATCTGCCTGTCAAGCCAGAAGGCACAGGAGACCCGGGTTCAATCCCTGGGTGGAGAAGATCCCCGGAAGAAAGGAATGGCTACCCACTCCAGTATTCTTGCCTGGAGAATTCCATAGACAGAAGAGCCTGGTAGGCTAACAGTCCATGGGGTCGCAAAGAGCCAGACACGACAGAGCGACTGTGCACGCACTTAGTAACGAACGTCAGATTCTCTAATCAGAAAATACCCCCAATCACGTGCTTGGAATCAATCATACCTTCATCATAGATGACGTACGCCTCTTCCGTGGGCACTGCCGTGTCAGTCTCCAGCCCCGAGAACTCATCTAGAAGGAGAAGGCAAGGGCAGTCAGCAAATGCCCTGGGCTCTCTTCTCAGCATGGCGCCAAGGGCACGGCGATCCAGCCCCGTGCTGCTGGCTCCCAGGCGTATAAGCCTCCCCTGCCACGGCCGCCTCGGCTTCCTCAGGAGGAAGAGCCTCAGAACGCGGAGGGCTCAATGGGAATGGAGAATTTCTCTCCTTTGTGCTCAGCGGGGTGCACTGGAAAAGACACCTCCCCAGCGCTCCCGACCCTCCAGCAGAGGGCGCTCTTCCCGACTTGTCGGGGGAGGAAGGCCGAGGGGGATGGAGGGGGGAGGGGGGAGAGGGAAGGGGGAGGGGGGAGGGAAGGGGGAGGGGGGAGGGAAGGGGGAGGGGCCCAACGAGCCC